>NC_091266.1:46377115-46689038 GCF_042477335.2 Ovis canadensis | reverse complement strand
ACAGTTTGGTATTTTTGTTTTTTTGATGATTCACTTGAATTTTCTGTACGCAGATTATGTCATCTGGGAATATAGAAAGTTTTACTTTTGTCACATAAAAACACTACACTCAAAAATCAGAAGCACATGTACTATATAAATCTTCTAATTTTCTTTAAAATCCTCAAAGAAGAAGAGTAAAACATTTTTGGTTTCTTAATATAGAGTATCATCTTGCTGCCAGAAAAAAAATCCATAGCGAGTAATCTGGTATTAATGCAAAAATCAATTACTTTTTCTTTTAAAGTATGCATTTGTTGCCGTTCAGTTGCTCAGTCATGTCTGATGCTTTGCGACTCCATGGACTGCAGCACGCCAGGCTTTCCTGTCCTTCACCATCTCCGGAGCTTGCTCAAACCCATGTCCATCGAGTCGGTCCTCTCTCGTTCCTTTCTCTTCCTGCCTTCAATCTTTCCCAGCATCAGGGTCTTTTTCAATGAGTCAGCTCTTCACATCAGGTGACCAAAGGATTGGAGCTTCAGCTTCAGTCCTTCCAATGAATATTCAGGACTGATCTCCTTTAGGATGGACTGGTTGGATCTGCTTGCAGTCCAAGGGACTCTCAAGAGTCTTCTCCAACACCACAATTCAAAAGCATCAATTCTTCGGCACTCAGCTTTCTTTATGGTCCAACTCTCACAGGTAGTGAACTTCCTTACAAAAATTCTACCACTCTGATCTACTCTAGTGTTCATAATGCATAACAAAATCTGAGATCATCCACTTTCAAACTGCAGTTATAAAAATGGACATTTAGTGAATAACTACAAAATAGAAACTCTTACTTCAACAGTTTGAAAGTTTTTAAATACCAAGGAAAGACTTTAGGTATTCCGCTAAGGTTCCCATATAGCTTTCTTCATGAAGCCACTTTAACTTAACACAATCTTATTTTTAAGTGAGGGGAACAGTAAAAATTTAATGATTATATGATCATGGTATAACTTATAGCAAAAGGGCATAAAGCCATATATATAAGCATTATTCAGTTTTTCACTTGCAAGACTGAACTTAATTTTTGTCCATAAAAGCTAGAGGGCATGTTTATTTCCCTAAAGAATACATATAAATTAAAGATAAGATCCCATAGTTACCTCTTTAACAAGGTGATTAACAGACTGCTGCCCACCTCCAGAGCCCCAAACACTGTCTTTGCGCTTTCCACCTTTAGACATACTCAGGAGCACCGTAGCCTTGTCCAGAGCAGCTCTACAAAAACAGTTAATTTTGACATATGAACACTTGAGATTGACCAAATTATGGATAAAGTCCGGGGAACAGGCAGGCCTGTATGCACTAAAAGCTTTTGCGTTAGAACATAAAAGCAACCTAAAGTTAAGTCTCTTAAACTATTTTTCAAAATAAAAAGCTGGAGAAAAAAGGTTGCTTTTCATATTAATATTCTCTCACACACTTATTTCCAGCTCCTAGTCAACAGAACTGTTATTACAAAATAATTGATCTACACTGAGAAGGAACATTTCACCTAAAATGAACTTTTGTATATATTCATACTTTCCCACCAAGGCAATCATTACACTATGACCTGAAATAGTTCCAGAAAATGAAAACCTAAGACATGGCGAAGTCCAAATCTAAGTTCTAGGAAGTATGAAAAATTATAGACCATAATTCTCAAATAACACATTTAGCTTATAGTTATGCTAAAGAACAAAAGTGAGAAACATTATTTCCCAAGATTTCCATGGCAAATAAAAATTGAAAATATGGCTCTTTTGTTAATGTCCATCTTATTAGAAGATTAAATAATTACAGAATATTAAAACCTGAAGGGACCTTAAAGAACATTCTAAGTCCCATCCTTTCATTTTATAAATAAGGAAACTGAGGCAGAAAGAAAAGTAGCTTGACATAAAGGTAGGTAATAATTTAGCTAAAACTCTGCATATACTATATATGCAGAAATATATAATGCAGAACTTTTGCATTATAATACTGTCTTCTTTCTGTTCTATTGTATCAAGAAACTCTCAATTTTAATTACACATAAATGACAAATAGATATCCACAATGTCTGATTAATTCAAGTGTCATTTCAACAGAATCCTGCAGAACTTTTCCCCTATTTTGAAAGTTTTTTAATTTTTTTTACTTTACAATACTGTATTGGTTTTGCCATACATTGACATGAATCCACCACAGGTGGATTCTAAGTAGAAAACTTAATTTACTTACCTAGCCTGTACACAATCTACAGTTCCTTTGTAACTATCAATATAGGTATTACATAATATTCCATCTCCAACAGCTCTAGCAATAAACTGGCCCACCAACTATAATAAGGAAAAAAAAAGAGCCATATAAAAAATCTAAAACCTTTATAGGATACAATTTCTAAATACATAAATGATGAAGACTGGTTGAACTACACACTCAATACCTAAGACATGCTGGAATATTCAGAAAATATCATTTAGCACCTACTAGTTATGCTTGGCATACACTCCACACATCTTAACCTTCAATTTAAGTGCCATGAGGCATAAAACATCTGTTTTCCTCACTACTGAATCCCCAACCTTGCACACTGCCTGAAGCATAGCATACATGATCAAAAGTATTTGCCAAGTCAATGACTTAACAGTCAAGAGAAACCACTCTTCTGGGGGGAAAAAAAACTTGGACTATGGTCTCTCAAAAACCTGTTTGAGTAAAAGAGTTTATCTGAGGGGGTAAAAGTGTGTAGAAATATTTACCTGAAAGCATGTTCACAGCATTATTTCTTATAACACTGGAAACAACTGAGTGTCTAACAATAATTGTGGTGTTAAACAGTATATATGTAAGATGGGTACACTATATGGACAAATATGTTTACCGAATTTTTATGAGTATAAGAAAAATTAGGTTTATGAAGTAGCACACACACCACGATTCCACTTTTTTTAAAAAACAAAAAAGGTAAAAATGTACAAAAATTATACACTGACATACATCCACAAAAAGTAGAATGGAAGATTTAATACCAAAATGCTAACAGTTAACAGTGGCTATTTTTGCTCACCTTTCTTTCTTTTGGCTTTTCCTTATTTTTCAAAATTTCTACAATGACTATTGGGTACAGTTTATTTTTTCAAGTATTGGTACTGGTATAAAAAAAAAGTCCATGTTTGAATCACAGTTCAGTATTAGCACAAACTACTTACTGTTTGTCACAGGAAAGAAAACAGAAACAGCATTTAGGTTAACCTACCTATACTCTATTCCTAAATTAATGTTTAAGTAAAGTGCTCCTACCTTGCTTTAAAACTTTGGTCAGGTAAATAGCAACGATTTCACACGTTTTCAATTTCAAACCAGAAAGTCATATTATAGTGTCAGCATGTATTAAATCTAATAAAAGTAAAAGGCTTTGAGGACAGAATCTAAACAAAAGCACACATAAAGTCATGAATTTTCTAATTATCTCCCTACAAAGCTATAAAAGGGAACAATCTTATTTATGATTATTTTCATAACATTAGTGAAGCAAACTCAATCCTCAATTATAACAATCTACATTTTTAAAAGATCCTAGGTCATGAAACAGCTCAACTACACGTAATAAAGAATATAGAGATAGCAAAAAAAATAAGACCAAAAAACTACAGAGACCATGGTGGAGAAAGTAGCATATAAAATTACAGGGATGAGAACTACACTGGGGGAGTGGAAAGAGCTAAGGAAAAATACATTAAAATATTAGAGCACTGTTGTTGTGTGATAGGGAATATGGGCCAGTTTTTCCCTCTTTCGTCTAATAAAATTTCCTAGGAGCAGGTATTAGTTCTATAAATGCAAGCAAAGCAGATGGAGAATGAACAAAAAGAAGAATGAACCCAAAGAATTTTACAAACCTGCGGTGCTCTAGGAGTATCCAGTGCTAATTCAGGTAGGTCTTTCAACAATTTATCAAATGATTTTTCTACATCATTTGTGCTCATTACTGTCCCACAAAGATCGGAAAGAAGTTTAGATGTCATTTCTCTGTGACTGGCTTTTCCCTCCAACGCTAAGGACACTGCCAACACTGGTACTCCACTTTTCATTTCTCCAAGATTTAAATCTCTTAGCATTTCCTACTCAAAAAAAAAAAAGGATGTCATTGCCTATAGTTTATTTTGGAAAAAAAAATCAAAACTTTATCCATATATCCTCTCTCCTTGTTTCGAAATAATTGGAGAAGCAGTCACATTTTGGTGAATAAGTTTTTATTACTTAATTCAAAAAACCAACTCTTTGAGGGAGGTATCATCATATTCACCCTATTCAAAGCACAGAAAAATGTATTTGCTGAAGATTCCCAAAGGAGTGACAAAGTAGGAAGCAGAATATAGGCAGTATGACCAAAGAAGCTACGTTGCAACTCAGTTACATACAGTGATGACTAATAACAAGGATACCAGGTACGTTACTCAGAGTAACCAGTTAGTTACTGATACTTACTCTGAGTAACCTAACTCAGAGTTAATAGTCTCTCCCCCTCCATCTCATCTCCCTGGGGTGCACTTGAACAACTCATTGACTTTAAACATGATACTCCTTCCTGGAAAACTCCTTCCAGGACTACTTCTTCCTAGAAAACCCGCTTCAACCATCTTAGCCTGGCAAACTCCTAACCATCCTCAGATGGTTCAAGATAATCTATCACCCTCCATCTTATGCTTCCATAGCACTCACCTCACAGTACTACTCAGTTAATAAACTGAGTATACCGCTGGTCCCATGCTAGGTAGGTAACAAGATTTCAAGTCCCTACCCTCATGGGACTTTGGTAAACTTTTCCTCTATAACATTCTAATAATCTGTGTATGTATCATTTCCTTCGCTTGACCGAGCTTCAAAAAGGCAGGAACCACCATTATAAATACCTCCACATGGTATCCACTGATCAAATATTTGTTTTATATTCAAATCCTACAAAAATGCAAAGCTATCAAACCTCATATTACGAGACAAACCAAGAAAGCCCAGTCTGAATTAAAAGAATCTAAATTATAAGTCTTCTACAGAGATACAATTTTATTACTTTAAGTCAATAATACTAAACTACTAAACGAGAGCAATTTTATTTTACCCTTCGAGATTTACTTTATGAACAATTCATAACAACAAATGTCCTCATGCAAATTATGCTTCAAAAACACATTTGTTCTCTTGATTTCTGTATGCATTCTTTTCTAAATCTTTATTTACATTTGTGTTCATTTTTGGACAGAGTACAAGGATAAATTTTATTCTAGTCCTAAGCATTGAAATGAATATCAAAGAAAGTGGAACTGAAGTATTTTTAACTGAGACCCCTGAGGAGGTTTTAGAAGGTCCATAAACGCCTTGAAATTGTTAAAATTATATTTTAAATACTATCAATTATGGAAATGTTATAATTACAACAATTATTAAAATACTATGTTGTGCCGTTTTTCATAGAAGCAAATGGCCCATAGTCCTCATCAGATCCCAAACAGATTAAGAATGGTAATTAAAATTTTATTCCATTTCTTAGTTAAAACTTCATTTATGTATTAAAAAATGCTTAGTCTTTTCCAGTGATCCAAAATCATCCTGGATATGATGTTTTGCTTTTAACAGTGTTTGTTCTCCTATATTAAAAAAGTTACACTTGCAACTTTAAACCTACCGCAACTTCATTAGTATCTCCATGCTCAAAATATTCCTGTATAATTGGTGTCAGAGTCTTTTCAAATGCCATTTCATCCAAAGGCAAAACTACAGTTTCATAAACACAGTTCTCCTGGAAAGGGAAGAAGAAGAGTGTTACAAATTAAAGAACAAAATAGTCAGATAAACTGAAATTGTTCCATAATTCTGTACTCCAACTGCTTAGTGATACCTATTTGGAACAAGAAAAAAAACATGCTACATGCTTTGATCACTTACATAATATAAAAACAGAAATCTATGTCACTGTTCGTTTATAAAATCTGAATATAATAAATCAAAATATAGATCAGAACCACTAACCACAGCAAATATGACTTGCTCCTGATCCCCCCCATAGCTTGTTTATTTTTTCTCCCAAAAAAACAATAATACTTCAGTGACCAAAAAACTTTATGATGGCTTTCTATTATATCCAGTATTTTCATTAAAATGTCATTTAAAAAAAAAAAAACAGTGGGAACCAAAGCCTTTATGATTAGTACTACAAAATGTAAGCCTTCATGAGTCCAGAAAATCTCTTAAGAAAAAGCACTATTCAACTGAAATTTCAAAACAAATAAGAAGTCCAAAAATCTTCTAACCCTGTCCTCGGCAAAAAAAGTCCTGAAGTATTTGCCTGCAACATGTGACTGGCTTCATCTAACAACAAACACTTTCAAGTTTATACAATAAAATTAGAGTATTTAGCAAACATTTTACAGTACTTGAATCCTACTGATTTTAAAACATATTTTTTTCATGTTCTCTTAGAAATATTTCCACTGTCCAAATATTAAATTCAAAAATCAAGTGAAAATTACATATACATTACTCAGTTAGCTTGGTTTTCTAATCCAAAATTAACCTAATAGTCTGAAAGTACTGAATATACATACAATTTAGATATATATACGAATGGATGTAACATGTGTACACACTTATATACAACTCATATACATATTATATAATCATGCAGATAATCACACATATAAATAAAATTATATGTATATGAATAATACAAATATAGAATAAATGATTTGACCAATATATGAGTATGCTACAAACATGAGGTCAAAAGAGTCTGCAAGTCTTCTAAGTACGTATCACAAAAAGTATCACCCTCATACCTGGTCATCATCATAGTTGGGATCTCTCACATCTACCTCCTCCACATCATACACCTGTCCAGGAGTGCCCCAGACACCTTTGCCTCCAGCACCACCTGAAAAAGTTTAGAATTGAGAAAGGAAACAGCATAATGTCCACAGTTCATAAATTTTCATTGAAATCTGAAATAGTTCTAGATGTTCAGGTGTTAATTAAGGAGCAGTTAAAAAACTGTATTTTAATTTTTATGCCAGTTTTTTTTTGCCAGTTGAGAATTATACGGTAAACTTTTTATTCAGATCACTGCTTTTCCAGTAATGATTAGATACATTTATAACCTAGTTCCAAAAAACCAAGTTGAAACAGCTCACAAAGTTAAAACTAAAAAGTCAGATGCTTTAAAATAAAAGTAAAAAACAAAACAAACAAACAAACAGAAAAATAGCTGTAACGGTAACCTCAAGGCAGCTGATAACAACTGGGCTCTAAATTCTGACATTTCTTGGGAACAACAAAAAGAAATACACTGATTCAGTTAAGAGATGACATAGAAAACAACAGAGAAATTATTCAGCAAAGAAGTATGGTGACCACCATCAAATGTTTTAAAGTCAAATCTCTTTAGATATTCATGTGCGTGTGCTCAGTCGTGTCCGACTGCAACCCTCTAAGCCCACCAGTAACAAATACTTTACAGCCAGAAATATATTACAAATAACTGATTTCTATATAAGCATTAACCGAACTAATCATTTCTATTTTTCTACCAACAAATAGATCAGCAGAAGTTTAACAATTCCAACTTTCAAAGTTGCTTTACTAAATAAATGTCTTGAAATGTTTTTATAAGGCTCAATATGTTGCAATATTTTAAAAGAACTTTATCACCCATGGCGGGGAGCATTATTTACACATTGAGTATAATTCTTACCACCAGAGCAAAAACAAATCTGGTAGTTAGGTTTCATTCTGATCCAGCCCATGGTTGCAGAGTCATTCAATGACAACTTTTGACAAGGTACAAAAACTTTACAAGAATCCTAGGCCATAATTTGATGCTTCCACCATTTAGATGCAAGTGAAATCTCCAAACTGCATCAAAATTCTACCACAGACAGCGGCTAACAAGACCCCTCAAGTCAACAATCATGTAAGTACCTACCCTTGGAGTCACTACTCCAGGCCCTGGAGATACAGCAGTAAAACAATATCAGTACCCAAAATAAACAGAACTAAAAAGAACTTAGAAACAGATCTACAAAATTATTAAAATTCTGACCCTGATATTAAGAGTCAAATCGTATTTATCACGTATTCTTAACAAGACATAATTAATTAGATTCATTAGATAATAGGTATGATGAATTTCTGACCCTACTTCAAGCAGAATTAGAGAATACATGCACAAGTCATAACTGTGAAAATGATTTTGCTGGAAATATGAGACAAAGTTCTGCTTAAGACAGCTAAACCTAAACAAACAAGCAAAAAGGCTCAATTTAAAGAGTGGGGTGATCCTTGAATTATTACTATGTAAAAATACATACAAACCATAAAGCCTTACATTATCATTGCTTAAATTCCTCTCATTCTTAGAACAATAAATTGCAGTACAAGAATCAGAAAGCATCTCTTCCTTTTATTTCTTTGTATAAGATATATACCAACCTTTCTTTGGTAATCCTCGTCCTTTCCCAGATCTAGATCGCCTATCCAGCAACCTTCCCTTTGGACTGGTTGGTGCAGTTACTCCACATCTAAGGCCTTCACTTCCATTATCACTGACGGAATCACCTCTGCCGGAGTCCCGGGATGAGTTTTTCCGCAGCCGCCTTTTCGCCCTGGCATTAATCCTAGCTTCATTAATGGAAGACGCCGAAATCCAATTTCCATTTATCTCATTCTTTATTTCCTCAGTCCCAGCATTTTCTTCATCACCAGAAAAGAGAGAGTCACTTAAATTATCTGGATCTTAAAAACAAAACAAAGGAAAAAAAGAAATCTAAGTAAGCATTTTAACTATTGCTATACCAGCTATAGTCATAAGTTAGATTAGGTTGAATCATATGAAATTATCATTTTTATATGTAGCAGTCACATATTGGCAATTTCATAGGCTCAATCTAATAAATGACAATTAACCAACAGTTAGAACCAGACATGGAAAATGGACTGGCTCAAAATTGGAGGAGGAGTACATCAAAGGTGTGTATTGTCACCCTACTTATTTAACATTATGCGAAATGCCAGGCACGAGCTGGAATCAAGACTGCCGGAAGAAATATCAATAACCTCAGATATGCAGATGATGCCACCCTTACAGCAAAAAGCAAGAGGAACTAAAGAGCTGGCTTAAAACTCAACATTCAAAAAAACTAATTTCATGGCATCCAGTCTCATCACTTCATGGCAAATACATGGGAAACAATGGAAACAGTGACACACTTTATTTTCTTGGGCTCCAAAATCACTGTGGACACCGACTACAGCCATAAAATTAAAAGATACTTGCTCCTTCGAAGAAAAGCTTCTTGACAAACCAAGGCAGTGTATTAAAAAGCAGAGACATTGCTGACAAAGGTCCATCTAGTCAAAGCTATGGCTTTTCCAGTGGTCATGTATGGATGTGAGAGTTGGACCATAAGGAAAGCTGAGTGCCGAAGAACTGATGCTTTTGAACTGTGGTGTTGGAGAAGACTCTTGAGAGCCCTTGGACAACAAGCAGGTCAAACCAGTCAATCCTAAAGGAGATCAGTCCTAAATATTCTTGGAAGGACTAGATGCTGAAGCTGAAGCTCCAATACTCTAGCCACCTGATGAGAAGAGCCTACTCACTGGAAAAGGCCCTGATGCTGAGGAAGACTGAAGGCAGGAGGAGAAGGGGACAACAGAGGACGAGATGGTTAGATGGCATCACCGACTTGATGGACATGAGTTTGAGTAAACTCCGGGAATTGGTGATGCAAAGGGAAGCCTGGCGGGCTGCAGTCCATCGGGGCTGCAGAGTTGGACACAACTGACTGACTGAGCTGAACTGAACTGAAACAGGATTATTCTTCACAGTATCATGGAAAGTAAACGAAGGCACTGAATGTTAATGAACAATGTTTACAGAAAGTGTGTTATCTCATGTGTTTATATCATAAAACTTGTGTTAATATAAACACAAACATAAAACCTTTGAAACTTTTATGAGCTAAGACAGTCAAGCAGCTGGAGACAGAAAAGACTAAGGCTCTTGAGAGAAGGGAGATAAACTTTTAAAGAATGCCTATTATTTACCAGGCTCTAGGCTGGGCATTTTGTCATTTACCCACAAGTTTGAGAGCTATTTATTGCATCATTTATACAGACAAGGAAACTAAGGATAAGAGTATTTAAATAACTTGCTAAACATCTCATGATTAATTATGGCCACTTAGAAAATACTACTAATGCAAAAAGGTTGAAAGGCATTTTGCAAATAAGTGATCATTTGTGATTATTGAGCCAAACTGCTGATTCATCACTGCTTTCAAAGCCATTATCTCAAAGTTCTAATTCATTTCTCTAAATCTGACTCACATTTACTTAGCACTCTCTGAATATCATCTAGCCTATATAAAATTTGCACATTATCCCCTGAAACACAGCAATGTATTCACAGTTCCCAATCGTCTTCTGTTTAAAATGTCATTGTCTCTGCTTTGTCCAGTTACCAAAGTCCTTTAGGACATACAGCTCAAGTCGTGCTTCCTCCATGAAAACTTTTCTAACAATTTTAGGCACAGTAACACTCACATATTGCTCATTTACCACCTCACGAAATCACTTTATTTCTTTTTATATACCAGTCATGCTTTTCCAAATAAGTCATAAGGCTCAAAAGAGGAACCATGTCTATACTATATATTTTTGTAACTGCAGCACCCAGCAGAGTATCCTTCACGCTCTCTAACGTCAATGGGGATCAAATGACATGGAAACAATTGGCTTTACTCTGAAAACTTTTCAAGGCTCAGAAAGTTAGTGAATTAGTTACCCCTGGGCCTGAGTTTTGCTCATTATGGCTAACTCAACTCAGAGCCGAATTCCTTTTCAAAGGTCTTGCTAGGTTGCTTCAGTCATGTCCAACTCTTTGTGACCCTAGGGACTGTAGCCTGCCAGACTCCTCTGTCCATGGGATTCTCCAGGCAAGAATACTGGAGTGGGTTACCACAGGAGATCTTCCCAAGCCAAGGATCGAACTTGTGTCTCTTATGTCTCCTGCACTGTCTCCTGTATTGACAGGCAGGTTCTTTACCACTAGTGCCACCTGGAAAGCCTTTCAAATGTCTTCAGTTGCATCCAACTCTTTGCAACCCCACGGAGTGCAGCACATCAGGCCTCCCTGTCCATCACCAACTCCTGAAGCTTGCTCAAATGTCTTAGGAAATTCCCAAGTGTAACTAAGATGTGTCAAATCTGTATGCATGGGCTTTCAAATGTTTAAGGTAATATGTAGAAACTAAGGATTTTTTAAATCAACCTATAAAGAGAACCACAGGTGTGTTAAAATCTTTACAATTCTTGAAAAAAAGTATAACAGGCACAAATCCTGTGGTAATCACAAAACGAAAACATTAAGAAGCACCAAACTACTTGAGCAGTCTCATAAATAGTCTCCTGCCCTGAATCTTCAAACCATTCTCCAAACTGCATGGAGACTGATCTTCTCCCACTGATAACCCTTTGAAGGTATTCCTATCGGGTCAAAATCAAGTGTAAACTCATTACCTTGTAATGTTAGGTCCTTTTTGATCCTGTCCCAATCACTGGAATAGCTGCTGACCACTCCCACATTCGAATGGTCAAGGCTTAGATTTGATATCATAGGTAGACTTGGCATAATTTGTTTGCCGAGGAATACTGAACATATTATAAAAAATAGAAAGTATCAAGAGACCAGCTAAGAAAATGTTGCTGTATTCAGTCACAAACTAACTGAAAAGGGCAAGGGTAATAACTCTGAGATAAATAAAAAGGTTAACACTTTTAAAGACAAAATAAAGGGCTTTCAAACAGAATTTTAAAAATAAACAGTATTTCAAAAGTTTAGACTAGGAAAGGAAGCCAGTGCTAGCAGGGTCACTTTGGGACATCATCATAACCACCAGACCTAAACTACTAAGACTATTAGTAGTAAAAGTAGCAGTAGCCATAGAAGTTGTATACTTCTATCATTACCATCAGTATTGTACCTACTACATAGCAGGTCACAAGTACTTTACCTACATGGTCTATAATTCAAACAAAGCTCTACAATGAAGCTGTTTATCCTCATTTTCCAGAAAGATGTTTCACTGAAAAGTTACATACCTAAAAAGGACTGTGGATAAGATTCAAACTCATATTGAATCTTAAGATGACTGTTAACTCTAGAAAATGTAAAGCTGGAGTGCAGCAAAGTGGTGACAGCTAAAGAAACAGGGAATGAGGGAATACAAAGAAAGAAAAAAATAAGAGGAAGGAGAAGGAAAGATCAGAGATCAGACAAGCTAGACGGTATTTCACAGAAGAATGGATGACCGAAGCAAACATTAAACACCTATCTCTAACATACTGCTTTCATTATTCAACAATTAAGGTGAGCCACCAAACTCAACCAGAAGATGAAGGCCTCTCTTAGAAGTATAACAATGCATTAAAATGTCCCTCAGAGTACTAAAGTATTCAATTTAATCATATTTCCTACACTTGAGTTTCTTCAACTATTTTAATATCCTTTCAAATATACATTTATGTATCTTGAGCAGTAGATATATCTAGGTATATTTTATATATTAAGTATTATAATTTTAACCCATTTTTATTTTTCCATCAATTGCTCTTTTATATTTTGCCAGATACTTACCTGAGTTTTGGGGTTCCATAACCAAGAAAAAGAAATGCAAAAAAGCAAAATGGCTGTCTGGGGAGGCCTTACAAATAGCTGTGAAAAGAAGAGAAGCAAAAAGCAAAGGAGAAAAGGAAAGATATACCCATCTGAATGTAGAGTTCCAAAGAATAGCAAGGAGAGATAAGAAAGCCTTCCTCAGCAATCAATGAAAAGAAATAGAGGAAAACAACAGAATGGGAAAGACTACAGATCTCCTCAAGAAAATTAGACATACCAAGGGAACATTTCATGCAAAGATGGGCTCAATAAAGGGCAGAAATGGTAGGGACCTAACAGAAGCAGAAGATATTAAGAAGAGGTGGCAAGAATACACAGAAGAACTGTACAAAAGAGAGCTTCACCACCCAGATAATCACGATGGTGTGATGACTCACCTAGAGCCAGACATCCTGGAATGTGAAGTCAAGTGGGCCTTAGGAAGTATCACTACAAACAAAGCTAGTGGAGGTGATGGAATTCCAGTTGAGCTATTTCAAATCCTAAAAGATGACGCTGTAAAAGTGCTACACTCAATATGCCAGCATATTTGGAAAACTCAGCAGTGGCCACAGGACAGGAAAAGGTCAGTTTTCATTCCAGTCCCAAAAAAAGGCAATGCCAAAGAATGCTCAAACTACCGCACAATTGTACTCATCTCACACACACCAGTAAAGTAATGCTCAAAATTCTCCAAGCCAGGCTTCAGCAATACGTGAACCGTGAACTTCCAGATGTTCAAGCTGGTTTTAGAAATGGGGTCACAAAGAGTCAGACACAACTGAACGACTGAACTGAACTACTAATGATCTGACTTTAAGAAAACCCAAGTTTAAAAGATAAAAAAAACCTTGAGTACAGAATGTGGTGACTTCAAAGTCATTTTCTACTGTGTACTAAATTCTTCTTTCTGAATTCTCTAACATCTCAATAACCAACCCAGCATACATTACACCACAGTACCAGACAATCACACTTTCAATTACTAGTCCACTGAATTATGTTATTATATTTAACAATATAAACACATTTTCATTTGTGATACACATAATACACGCTATGGGCATGGGCTATGACACACATGCACAGTATCTCACTTAATCCCAGTAATAAACCTTTAAAGCGGGTTATTTATAATTTCAGCTTTACATATGAATAAACTGAAGGTCAAAGCACATAACCTACTTCCCCAAAGTAACATAGCTGGTAAAAGTAGAAGCTGGAATTAATACACTAGTCTAACATAGACTGTTACAGGTTAAATTGACTGCAAAAGCCTGTTTAAGGCTCATCCAAGTAGTAAAGTATTTAAGAAGTACAGAGCAGAGACACTAAGAACAAGGTTAGAAATAGAACTTGTTACAATTAGAAAACAGTATAAAACTTAGAGCTGTGCTACCTAATAAATAATGCAAGTCAAAGATCTAATTTTAAAATTCCTAATATCCCTATTAAAAACTAAAAAGGAATAATTGAAATTTATTTTAATATATTTTATTTAACATAATAGATCCATTTTATTATTTCAGCATGTAACCAATAGAAAAAGTTTTACACCTACAATACATCTGAATTCAGATATGTCAGTTTAAGAGCTGAGTAGTCATATGTGGCTACTGGCTATCATACTAGACAGTACAGAGAAGAAACAATTATCCATCTGTGAAACATATTCTTTTTTTTTTTTTTGTGAAACATATTCTTAAGTTTTATCATTACTATTCCCGCCTCAATGAAGCAGGGACATAAGACCCATTTATAATGCTAAAAAACAAGTATTCATAGAGCCATTGTATATAGCGGCACCAAAATAATCATTAATTATTGTAGTAATTTTTTTCAACAATAATTTTCTAGCACACTTAAAATGGCTAAGAAGCTTCAACTTCAAAGTGTGAATTCAGATCACTATATAATTGGACAAAACAGTGAATCAAAATCATTGAAAAATGAAGCTATAATATCAAAAAATGAAATATGCTAAACATTCAATTCCATGGAGATTTTTTCAGTATTAATCATAAAGCAAAGAATTACCTAAAATGTACCAACATGAAAAGTTCTTGCTACTGACAATATTTCATAATCCTAATGAGCTCTCTACAAAGATTATCCTGAAACATATATACACATTTTAAGTGATCTAAAGTTATTTAGATCTAAAGTTATTTTGGACATCTATTCTACAAAATCATTTTTACAATAATGTACTACTGAAGCATCACAGAAAATTGGGGGAAATACAGTTAATTTATAATAAATTATTAGTTAGGAAAGATAGCGATGATACCAATAATAGTTTATATTATAGAAACCACTAACTAGCACATATGAAAATAGTAATGATCAGGTTCACTATTCTTCTCCCATCTATACCATAGAGTTTATTATAAATACTGGAGAATAAATGTATGAAATGTGAAAGGACACACAGAAAAATACATATGATGAATTTCATAAAAATAAGAATCACCAACTTGATTTTTAAAATAATATGACCTGGTTTCTTATAGCATGAGTTAAGATGGTTTTTAAAGTAAAGATGTCTTCATAAAATTTGGAATGGCCTAAAACTTGCTCACAATAGTCAAGATTCAAGATACTTACTTACCTGTAGGGTTTACATTCAGTATCTGCTCATTTTCTACATCCATTGTTCCTTAATTTCACTTGCACTGATTAAATTACCAAATGAAACTCTTCCTTTGGGATGGATTTCTTTAAAAAGAAAAAAAAATGAAAAACTTCAACATCTTCCAAACTCACATAATTAAGGTCCATTTAATTTACTTACTCCAGCTGTTTAAAAAAAAAAATCACATAATTCCATTTTTTTTAAGAGTTCACTTTACTTTTGGTTTCAATCTTCTTGATCAGTTTACCTGTGTCCAAAAAAATTTAAAAAGTCCATATTTCTGGATGTGGCAAAGCACCCTTGTAACTTGGAATTAAAAGATATATTTGCTAAACATGCTTATTTCAAGTTAAAGTAGATACATATTCCAAATTTTTAAAAAATACCAGGCCTCATAATTAATCTGCTACATCTAGATACTGAATAGTTTGTTGCCGATTAACTATAAGGACTAATACTTTAAAATGCAAATAACACAGTTTTGGTTTTAAAAAAAAGACAGGATTATCTTATTTTTCACACTAAAACATATCTGAAAGCAGATAAATCTGCCATTTCATCACTGAGGCACCTATAATTACTGCTACAAAGAAATTTTTTAAATTATTATTTTCTATGAGACCATTATTTTTATACTCTGAAAAACTCATTCCTTTTAAAAATCTTACCTATTTCAGAAAAAAGTACAATTACATTAGCACCTCAATATTTTAGATCTTGATTTCAAAATGGTTTGAATATTACTAATGCTGGAAGGTCCTAGTTGATGAAATCAGTTACCTTTTATTTAGACAATTAACTTAGCAATAAAAATCCACTGTTTGAAAAAAAGACTATCAAAATACATTCTCATGAAAATTATCACCAGAAGGTATAACCAAATACAATTTTATAATCTCTCTGGAAATATTTTTTAAATAGTAATTTAGAGTACTTAAGTATCTGTTTAGAAGTAATGTAAGTTAGATATGTCATTCAGGTCATTTATAATCATTTCACCAGCAGTGTGCCCTTTTTTAAAGATATGTGTGTTAGTCACTCAGCTGTGTCCAACTCTTTATGGCCCCATAGACTGGGGCCCACCAGGCTCCTCTGTCCATGAGATTTTCCAGGCAAGGATACCAGAGTGGGTTGCCATTTCCTTCTCCAGGGGAGCTTCCTGACCCACGGATCAAACCAGGTCTCCCGCATTGCAGGCAGACTCTTTACCATCTGGGTTACTAGGGAAGTCTAGTGACTTTTTAAAGATAAAATGCACAAATTAAAGAGAATGACTAATAAACTAATTACAAAAAAGCATTTCATTTTCATGTAACATAACCTACTGTTAGTTGTCATTTTAGAAAAATGATATGCTTCCTGCCACTCAAAGGAAAAACTGACTTTTACATTTCTTAACATACACCATTTTAACATCTTGTAAATTGCACAGCCCTTTCCTTCAGAAAAGGGTATTATTTTGTGAAACAAAAATGCATACCTTATGCTAAAATATTAAGTTTCTTAATGTGGCATAATCCTTAGGCTACTGAGATGCTACTGAGATGTTTCAGAAGTTAAGAAAATGGTGAAATCACTCTCATTCTATTCAGAAGAAACAGAAATATGGATTGTATATAAATATCTTTCAGTATCATAACTCCTACCAACTTCAGATTTAGGGGGAAAAATGAACCTTAGAAATATGTACATAAAGATAAATGAACAAAAAGAGTTCGTAAACCTAAACATTAGTGTCCTCCATGGCTGAAAATGCCAAATCTATTTCATTTTAGTAGATGAATCACATGTTTTAGAAAGAGAAAATGTTACATGATATGAGTGTGAGATTTTTTAACTAGAGTTAATTTTTAAAATCTTCTTCAATCTTGATACAAACAATCTTCAAGAGGACACTTTCCACACAACTTAGCTAATAAAGTATAACTGATGTTTAAAAAGCCTCTTATAATTCAGAAACAATTTTACATGCACCACTCAGAAGAATCTTGAGGTAGGAACTCCACTGTCAAACAACTAAACAGAATCAGAGAAAGAGCTCATTGGAAGAATCAGGATTAGAACCCTGACCTTCTGAATCCAGTTCTGTGTGCACAAGCTCAATACAAGATTTTAATAACCCACAGAAGATTCTTTAGAGTTACCAGAAAGAAGCTTATTAGAACACACACTTCTGCTGTCATATCAAAATTTTAAATACTGCTTTTCTAACACTAAAAATAATATCTAAATTATTACACAAAAGACACTCAGTTGGACAAAGAACATTATCAGGTAATGACTATAGTTTATCAAATTTGTTTTTATTAAATAACTGTAACAACAACAAAAAGCCCTGTCTCGGTCTTCTGGCAATGATTAACACATTCAAGAACTCAGGGACACTTGATAACAACACAGATGTTTTAGAAGAATTTACAGAAAGATAAAGATAAGTCCCGTGTTACTACTGTCTTCAAAGTAATGAGCTTCCAGTTACTTAACAATCCGTAAGGTTTTTGCCACAAACTTAAGAAAAATGTAAAGCAAAAAAAAAAAAAAAAAAATCTAAACTCCACATTCTTCACACAAAACTAGAAAATTTTCAATAAAGCTGTAAGTTAGACAAAATTAAAGGCTGAAATTAAAGTTTTCATTTATCCATTGTGCTTCACAGAAGCATACAAGCAGAAGCATCAATTTCCAAGACATTCCCAAAAAGATCCTCACTTTCCCATCCTACTTCCCCTAAAAAAATCTATTTCCTGAAATATACCTCATAAACCACTTCGACTTTTTTTTGAAGTTTAGGCCATATGTTAACTAGAAAAGTACCTGTATTCACTTCAGGTCTACAATCACTGCTAACTAGCCACTTAAAATCAGCTAAAAGCACTCAACCACAATGACGCAAAAATGAGGGAAAACAGCAAAATGTCATTTATTTTTACACTCTTAGCTACTTACACTCTTAACTACTTTTCCTTTCTCATTACTACAACAGAAAAACCAACCAAAATAAAATTCAAAGACGCCTGCTAAGATATTAAGGAGTTTAATAAATCTATAAAAAAGGGAAGTTAAGAGCA
Organism: Ovis canadensis; assembly: GCF_042477335.2. Lineage (NCBI taxonomy): Eukaryota > Metazoa > Chordata > Mammalia > Artiodactyla > Bovidae > Ovis > Ovis canadensis. The sequence continues at coordinate 46,670,632 of NC_091266.1, read as the reverse complement.
TATGGTGGTGGCAGTTTAGTCGCTAAATTGTGTCCAACTCTTGCAACCCCATGAACTGTAGACTTCCAGGCTCCTCTGTCCATAGGATTTTCCAGGCAAGAATACTGGAGTGGGTTGCCATTTCCTTCTCCAAGGGATCTTCCGGGGCCAGGAATTGAACCAGCATCTCCTGCATTGGCAAGCGGATTCTTCACCACTGAGCCGCCAGGAAAGCTCAAAGGCATAAATACCAATAAGTAAATTTACAACATATCTATAATGATCCTTTAAAAAGTGAGTGGTGAGTTCCTAAAAAGCCTTACGTTAGCAAGAATGCCAAAAGTCTAATTTAACAAGGAAAATGCAGGGAGAAACAGGCGGTGACATTCCCCCCCCCCCCCCCCCCGAGGAAGGTGCATTTTTAGTCATTTTACTTCTCTGCCAGTATCTCACAACTGCTAGCTACGCAGTCAGTTCTCACTAGGGCCAGGGGAGACAGGCGATTTTGACTTCCGAAGGCAGTTCCGAAGCTCTTGTAAAGCAAACAAACCAAAAAAGCCTCCCCGCATACACCGCAGCATCAAATAGACAAATGCAGCAGACACAGCACACGTAACACAGAAAGGGGGCTCCCTCCCTGCCTTTGTTTTCCCCGGGAGACTTCATTTAAACTAAACAAGCGACCCTATACCCAACCTGAGGCGCGCCGAAGTTCTCGCAGGGCCGGGGCGCCTCCCAGCAGCCCCTCCCGCTGTGGCCCGGCCCGCTTCTCCGCCGCGCAGGCCCGGGCTCCTGCAGCCCCCAGGCCAGGCCGACCCCCGCGTGGTGCTGGACGCGGGCGGGCGGCCGGACCCGGGCAACGCCGGGCCGCATCTTCAGCGCGGGCCCCCAAGGAGGCCAGGAGGGCGGGGAGGGCGCATACCTTCCTCACAGGATTTCAGTCGGGCCAGAAACCCGCCTCCCGACGCCCATCCCCAGAGGAAAATGAAAACTCGGCCTTCTGGTGGGCGAGGAGCCCCTCGACGGCGAGAGCCCCGCGCGCCCCGCTAAGCCTGGAGAGGGTCCAAGAGGGGGCGGGCCCGCGCCGCCACGCTCCCAGCCGAGGCCAGAGGAGAGCATCGGGGCCGGTTCTCCGCAGCCCAGGGCGTTGGGGCGGACGCGGCTCGGCCAGCCGAGCTCCGAGGAGGCGGCGGACGCCGGCCCCGCCGGCCCGACCCGGCCTCGGCCGCGGCCTCCACGACCCCGCGACCCCCCGCCCCCCTCCCCCAACGAGCGGCTGCCTCTGAAGATAGGGGCTGTGGGAGAGGGCACAGTCCTCCCGAGCGCGCGGGCCGGGCCGCCGCTACTGACCCCTCAGGCCGCCGCCGTCGCCGCCGCTGTTGCTCGCCCAGGTCCCTGGTCAGCCGGCCCCGACCCCGCACCTCAGCGTCTGTCGCTGCCTCCGAGCGTCTCTGGCCCCTCTCGCTCTGTTTGTTTTTGTTTTGTTCTACCCAGTAACACGGGGGCGACAGGGCGCCGTTTATTGGCCAATCCGAGGAGGTCTTCTGGCCAATCGTAGCGATGGAGCTGGCGCTGCGGAGGGAAAAGGAGGGAAGTGAAACGTGGAAAGCTGGGCAAGGGCGCGGGAGGACGCATGCGCATCATGCTTTGGGGCCTGGCTGGTGGGGAGCCGAGTAGAGTGGCCGGGGAGGTTGAAGGGGGGGGGGGGTGGGGGGGGGCGGGGAGGGTGGGGGGGGGCGGGGAGGGTGGGGGGGGGCGGGGGGTGGGGGCGGGGCGGGGGGGGTGGGGGCGGGGCGGGGGAGGGTGGGGGGGGCGGGGAGGGTGGGGGGGGGCGGGGAGGGTGGGGGGGGGCGGGGAGGGTGGGGGGGGGCGGGGAGGGTGGGGGGGGGCGGGGAGGGTGGGGGGAGGTTGCTGCAGGGTGGGGGGAGGTTGCTGCTGGGAGGCCCGGCTGGAGGGAAGCGAGGACGGAAAGGAAAGGCCTCAGATTGCAGGCACCCATCCTCCTTCCACGCCGGTCAGCACCCTCGGCTGAAGCAAAGGCTTTGGGCTTCCTGAGGGTCCCGGCCTCCATTTCCCGACGCTCCTCAGGGGAATACTCTTAACTTCTCTAATTCCTTCTCCCGCTGGCCCCTGCTTACTCTTTAGCTCCTACTGTGTGCAAACCCCATGCTAAGAATATTAGTGAATGCTCTCAATCCTTTGAGGTAGAAATCACTCACATTTCATAGATGAGGAAACAGACTCAAAAACTCTTGAAGTCCCTTTGCTAAATGTGACTACTCGGGTTCCTGGGATTCAAACTCACACGTTTCAGGCTCCAAGGTTGAGGTTTTCAACCATAGCTATAATTTCATTATTGAAACTTTGGCCTCTGGGGGCTGTTCCTGCATCTTTTCCTCCTGTCTAGGTTCTCTTTGGCTAGTGTTTTCCTCACATCCTCCCTAGCTTCCCTGTTACCTGAGACAACCACCAGAACTTTCTGCTGTCTCTTATCCTCTCGGGAGAGGACTCAGCCAGGATCTGCGGCCAGGTTTTCCAATTATCTGATGTGCAACACCTCATAGCGTCTTTGGAACCAAATTGCATCCTCCCCTACCAGCAAGCTCCTTCTCCTAGCTTACCTCTTTCTGCCAGTCACCCTGCCTGGAAATCATTTGTAACACACACAATACAAAAACATTTTTCACAGCTTCCGGCTACCTGCTTGGAGCATCACCTCAGCCAGGGGCGTTCATGGCCCCTTGGCTGTGACATCAAGACTTTCTAGTCATGTCTCTCCACACCACTCCCAGTCCACACACACACAGACACACACACACAGACACCACCCACTGGAACCCACTTGGACCGCTCTCTGTTGCATATGTTTTGATATGATCTTCCAGTCCCCTGATTCTTCACATTTTGGGCTTGTTGTATCTATAGAGACACTGCTCACATTCTACCTGGCATTTTATCTGAGTCTCTCTTATTCCCCATCAGCCTTTCGCCTGGTTGAGAGTGAGGCCTGTTATTCATCTGTTATTGTTGTAGGGCTTAAAAAAATGTCCTGCACATTTACTGTAACAGTGTAATAAGTCCGACTTGATCCAGGTTCACAAAGGTTCTCAGCAGTTGGTGCTCATGCTCACCTCCTGGCATGGCCAGGCTCTGAATTAGCTTTACCAGTCACTTTAAAAGCAAAGCTTCATGATCAAAAGTCAATTTCATTTTGTTGTTTTCTCCCATCACCTGCAACTGTCTCCATTCCCTTCTCTGACAGAGCACCTCTGTCCTCCACTGAGCACTGACTGCTGGCTCTTTTCTTTCATCCATCCTGCTCTTTCTGCTCAGTTTCTCTTTTTCTGACTCTTGCAGATTCTTTCATTTCTTCTTTTAACATATAACCTATGGCACACACAGGCTGCAATAGGGAAGCACCCCAAGAACTGAAATAACAAAAGAGTAGGATATGATACCTATTTTTAAAAGCATCTAAAACAACCTCTATCTTCAAGCAAATTACCCTTAAAAGGACCTATTGTAAAATGTTAGCATTCTTTTTACCTATTATCTCAAAGGCTACCCATGATGCCTGGCATCCCAGGACCCATGTTAGGGAATGCTCTGGTGTTGGATGTGATTGATCAGTTTGGACGAGGCAGTCAGGAAGTAGGGTTCTAGTCCTAGCTCTCCTCACTAGCTACATGTAAGAACTTCAGCCCCTCTCAGAACCTCTGTTTTTTCACCAATAAAGTTTGGAAATTGGCCTCAGTTACGAGTTCCCAGGATATTTTCCAAAGAGCCTGAATTTTGTGGAACTTTAATGGATTTTTTTTTTTAAACGGAGGAGGGATTATTACATAATTAAGTTGACTTGAAAATCAATTGCTTAAATAAAGCTAAAACTGGTTTTGGGTTTTTTGTTTTGATTGTTGCACCAACTCTCCTCTGTATCTTTCAGAAGCCTACTTCCCTTGAGAATCTTGAGGGGCTAGGGTAGGAAGTTCAGTAACATTTTTCTGACTGACTTAAACCCAGAACAAAAGTAACAGAATCAGTGTTAGAAACCAGTTGGAAATATACAGATGACAGCCTCTATCATCAACATTCCTCCCAGCTGTTTTGAACACTGGCTGCTTATGTCTTTACTAAACACTTTAAAAGAATTAAAAAACAGAAGAATAAGCTGAAAAATGAAAAAGCACCAACCAAGCACTGCCAAATCAATCCTCAGATATTTACTGTGTGCTAATTCTATGAAAAGCACAGAGCTGATCCAGGTGTGTTCTTGGCAAAAGGCACCTACATTAGGGTAGGTGATATCTGAAACGTAGAGCTGCCCAAGTTCTTAGACCGCTATGTACCTTTTCATTTTACATTATAATTGCTCACAAACTGACTTTTCCATTTCCTAAAGCCCTGTTCCTAGGGGTTCTGTTAACTTGGCTGCTGAATGAGAGAAAAGGAGAGAGAGCCCTTCCCTGTAATTCATTCTCTCCAGAATGATGGAATTACAACTTTCATTTCTCTTAAGAATGACCCATTGCAGGAGCTTAAGAGATGAAGGGTCACTGCTACCGCTGGGGATGAGATAACTCTTCAGAGGTGGCCACAGAAACTCTGGGCCGTGTGGTCAGTTAGACATTATGTACTTTGTCTTCCCCAGACCCTTCATGTTTAAGCACTAGTTGATACCTGCTGCTGCTGCTGCTGCTGCTAAGTCGCTTCAGTTGTGTCCGACTCTGTGTGACCCCATAGATGGCAGCCCACCAGGCTCCCCTGTCCCTGGGATTCTCCAGGCAAGAACACTGGAGTGGGTTGCCATTTCCTCCTCCAATGCAGGAAAGTGAAAAGTGAAAGTGAAGTCGCTCAGTCTTATCTGACTCTTAGCGACCCCATGGACTGCAGCCTACCAGGCTCCTCCATCCATGGGATTTTCCAGGCAAGAGTACTGGAGTGGGGTGCTATTGCCTTCTCCCAGTTGATACCTAGAGAGGCACAAAGAGTGTTTACTTTGTTAAGGTGTATGGGGGTGGGATGAGGGTGGTTTCTAGTTTTTGCCTCTTAAGACAAGTTATTGACTGTGTCCATAGCTAGCTGCGTTGCTTTGGTTGTTTCACTTCCCCTCTGGGCTGATGAAATGTCTCGATTTCTTGCACTGTAAAGGAGTTGGCCCTGCAGGGACTCTTGAAAGAGCTATTTTGCTTCTGATACCCCATGATACTGGGCAAGGCACTAAGATGGCACCTCTGGGATTCTGGTAGTTGAGGGGACAAGTGATGAGAGGGTTTGTTGTGGTGGCAGGGGAGATTACTACCAGATTTGAACAGAGGTACTATCATTCTCAACCCAGGGCTTTCTCTGAATGCAACACTCAGATAATATCACCTCCCTCCATTCCAAAGCCAGGGTAGGGTTTGGAGTGCTAATGAGTTAATGTGGATAAATTACTTAGAAAGGTACAGATGCTAGGCAAAAGATAAGCACCTCAGATTACTGCTATTGCCTGTAGAACACTCTAAGGCCTTTTTATTCACTGGGCAAAGCCCCATTTGAGAACACAAGTTTCTTAGTAAGCAGTGTTCATGCCAGTAAATGAGATCAAGAAGAAGCCACCCCTCTTTGGGCACTACGGGAGGCCTTTGCCCACTTCCTTCCAAAGAACTTTCAGACACTACTGTCACTCACAACAACTTTATCTGCTTGAACTGACATCTTGCCTCCTATTCAGTCAAACCAAAAACTGAATTCCAGGAATTCCTGTAAGGCACTGAGTTGTTCTTTAGCACAAATGGTAAAAGACATGAAAAACGTTCTCTGAAGAGAGAGCTGCAAAAAGAATCCTAATGATGACAGTAGCTGACATTTAACACTTACCGAGCACTCTCACCCCCTCCCTGTGAAGTCCACAAGCACGTGTCACTCTCTCTGCTTTACAGATGAGGAAAATGAGACTTGATTAGATCACTGGTAACCACGGGAATTCATATTTTATCCTGAAAAGAAATTGGGGGATCTCTAATCCAAACCCTTTGTTTTGCAAATGGAGAAACAGAGAACCAGAGAAGTTAAGTGAGTTGCTCAAATCAACACACCTAGTCAGTGGCAGAGCCAGAGTGCAAATGAAGTCCTAGGGTCTCGACCTTGCACAGGCAGGGAACATGTTGACAGGAAGAGTCCAGACCTTTTGGCATTCGGTCCTGGCCTGCATTATCTCTGCCACTCAACTCTGAGTCTCATGGATATAAGTTAAATACATGAACGCATGTCTGGTTCCCAGAGCCTCATATGAATCCGTTTTGAAGATGTGGGCTTTCTGGAAGTGAGGAAAGAGGGTACTAACATAGGGCCTGGGAGGCTTTGGATGATGTTCAGAAGCTGTTCTTGGGGGCATTTTCAAGAATCTGTTTCCTAGAGTAAACAGTATAGGTCATGTGAAGCATGGCACGAAGAAGTAGATGAAGTCATTAAAAATAGTGTGTACCAAGAAGGCTAATGAGGTTTTACTTCCCCATTTCAAGTTTTGAGGGGTGTTCTTGGTGCGTTCATCATTGCGTTCTTCCCCTACCCCCACCAGATCACCCCTGCTACCTGAGGATTTAGAAATAAGCAAAATTAGGGTCAAGGAACTCCAGCAGATCATTTTTCCCAAAGAGCCCATAAATTGTAACACATCTCCTACACCTGGCCTGAGTTGTAAACTCATGAAAACTCCGGCTCCTCAGAATTGTGCAATTATGGTACCATTCAGCCCAGTGCTTCCAGTGCTTTCTACAAACTGCCGCACCCTGCATCAAATTCATTGTGTTGGGTCAGAATAAAGAAGAAGTTCTTCAGTTGTGTCTCTGGAGCTTTTTTTTTTTCATTCTTCTGGAGCATTGGGTCCTCGGCTAAGCTCTGCACTTTTTGGAGTTCATCTCTTCTCCAGTAAGCTCTGAGTACACGTAAACTGCCATTACGTACCCCGCTAGTCTGTATCTGCACAGTTGCTGCTTGCCACCCAAAGCAGGCCCAAGGAGTCTGACTTGGAAATGATGTGCATTGTGTGCTAGGAAATAAGAGGAGCGATCGTGGGTTATGATTATGAGAGCCTGATCTACAGAGAAACACAACCAGGAAAGGCTTGAGGGGGTGGAGAGCAGGCTGAAGAGGTCAGTGCTGGACAGAGGGAAACATACCAAGAAAAGGAAGTTAATGAAGAAAGGAAGTTAATAATCAAACTTCTATTTGGGAGGTAAAAAGAAAGTAATGGAAAATAAGAAAAGAATGGGGGGTGAGCCAAGAGGTATACTGCTTTTTATTATGAAATGTTTATGATAAAGTGAAGTTAACCCCATGGAAGGTCAGCGACAGATGAAGATCCTGGGAGATGGCCTAGTGAGGCCAACTTGCTCAGAATACAGATGAGAGAACTGAGGCCTGGAAAGAGGAAGAGCTCTGGCTCCAGGCATGTTATAGAGAGCAACCCCATCCCTCCTCCTGTATGAGCTGGCTCCCTTTCCCCATGTGGGTCTATGCAGTGCCCTCACTCTTCCTCCATTCCTCCATCCCTCACTTCCTTCCTTCCCTCCATCCTTCTTCCATCCCTCCCCCTCTCTCCTTCTCTTTCTTCCTTCTTCCCTTTCTCCTTTCTTTCTTTCTTTCCAGAAAGGGCAGTTTCAGAATGAAAAACAAGGACTGACATTTTAAAGCAGCTCCAGGAAATCCCCCAATTCTGCATTTAACACAACGTGATTGGCAGCCCTCCAGCACAACTGACAAAGCCAGCATGCCAACAGGGACTAGCAGGAAACAAGGCACCCTCTAAGAACCAAGAACTCCAAAGAAAGAAAGAAAAATAACTCCTGACAGAGCCACTTAAAATCTGACCACCATTTCTTGTTTTGAACGCACCATGTGCGTTCATGGTGTGTGTTTTGTTTCTAGAAAGCTCTCTTTGAGGGCAACAAATCTAGGTCAGTGATTTATTGATAAGCCCCAAAGGGTGCACAAATATGTCAAAAATATATGCAAATTTTATGATGAATATGTATTTTCTGACCCAAGGGGTCTGTAATTTCATTCATAATAAGACCCCCTAAAGAGTCATGTCCCAGAAAAGATCAAGAACTTCTGGAACACAGCATACTATTACTTTTAGGCTCATCTTCAGAGTGGATGCTCCACCAAGAAATGCCTCTGGCCTCTCCTTGGTATGTCAAACCAGGTGCAGAATCCAAGTGCCTTCGAAGTAACCACAACAGGGAAACAAGTCAAAATCATGGTGGTTCTGGAGATAACAGTTGTCCTAAAAAGAGCTGGAATGACATTTTAGGACATCCTAATAGTCACTCCAGTCAGATATGACAGTACCCTTCATTTTGTTGACCTCGATAAGTCATATATATAAACAGAAATCAAACCAATATTGCAAAGCAATCATCAATAAATTAAAAATAAATATTAAAAAAAAACCCTGAGCCTCCTAAACAAAGGCCATAGCTCCCATATCCATGAATTTATCTTTTAAGAACTCTTGAAATTATTCAAGAGAGGAAGCAGTAGGTGTTGTCTCTCAAAATATGTTCCACATATGTTCCAACACAAAAGCATTCTAGGATGAAGTAACTTGGAGAAAACTCCTGATCATCTGCCCTGTTGTAGGATCACTATAAGCAATGGTTTTCTAAAGATTCTGAAAAATCCTAGCAGAAGTAAGCTCATTTCATTTTCTTCAGCCCGATGTTTGCTGACCTTGCTTGACCATGACACTCTTTTTTTTTTTTACATAATATCTATTCAGATTTTATGAAATATACCCTGGAAAGCAGTGACATGGTAGCATGGGATCTGAGATAGAAGGCTGGAAGCCTGGATTACAGTCCTAGATCTGCTACTCACTGGATGGGGCCACTTGAGAGCTCTAAAGGTGTAGAGCTTAAAAGGTCTCCCAGATTCTTTCCTGAGCTATGATCTATACAGTATGATATCTTGGTTTCTGCATATAGCTATTTTCTACAATTATGCATATTTCATCCAGGAGACTATTCAGTAGTACCTGCTACCCTATAAGCCACAGTCTCTTAAGAATCCTTTGAAGAGAGAAAGTAAATTTCTAAGCACTAGACAGGATGGAACCACACTGCCAAGTAGGGGCAGCTTTATCACTGTGATGAGTGCATGGGGAAAGCTCAAAGCCCTACACCTTAGTAAACACAAAGGCAACAGACAGGAGACTGTGTGTGTTTGATGGGGCTGCTGTTTTGGAAACTGCACAACCTCTTTGAAGCCACCAAGGATTTTACTAAGCATGACCTTAAAAGCAAATGCCTCTTTTCAAAGGACCAAAGTTATTCCCATAGGCATTATTATCCTCTGGGAGAATCCCCTATCTTAGAGAAAAGGAGTGCTGACTCCAGCTCCCTTTCAAAGGTGTTTAACAACCTGATGGCAAACTTTCCCATGGAGTGCTAGAGGCCTGGGAACACTAAGTACTACCTGTGAAGGTCTTGGACTCTTGCACAATCAGTGGAGAATTAGCCCAAGGTGACGCATTAAGACTACGTGTGTCTTCTGCATCCGAGGCACAGGAAGTTCTATAAAACTTTTGCAGGCATAACATAGGGAAGATGTCATAAAAAGCAGGAGCCCCAGGCTGCAGGGAACAGGGCCAGAAATACGTTGGAACTTGTTCCACAGAAGGGCTTTCCCCAGCCACCACCATGGCAGTGTATGTATCCTTTTATCCAGGTGGGGCCACATGTTCAGGCAGGCTGTGCTATGCGCATCTTCTTGCCTCAGATAGAGAATCTTAAATCTCTCTCAACACCCTTTTGCTCCTTGGTGCCCCGTGAAATTTAAACAATTTAGCAAAGCATACCCACATCTTCCCACTTGAGAACACACTGCCTTGTCTTTAAAAGGCTGGGATCAACAAATGGAGAACTATACAGCTATATAAAAGAACAGGGACAGTCTCTATATACTCCAGTGGAAAATTCTCTAAGACTGCATTAGGTACAGATCAATGTTAATGTATGCCACTTTATCTTACAACAAAGAGGAACAAATAAGAATATTTATTGACTTGTTTGTATTTATGTAAAGAAAGGATATACCAGAGATGAATATAACTGTTTACATCTATAAGGACTAAGGGGAGATGAGATATACTGGGTCCAGGATAGGACAAGGTTTTTCAGCATATACCAGTTTTGTTGTTGTTGTTGTTTAGTTGCCAAGTCATTTCTAACTCTTTTGCAACTCCACAGGCAACTGTAGCCTGTCAAGCTCCACGGTCCATGGGATTTTCCAGGCAAGAATACTGGAATGGGTTGCCATTTCCTTCTCCAGGGAATATTCCCGACCCAGGGACTGAACCCAGGTCTCCTACATTGCAGGCAGATTTTTTTTTTACCATTGAGCCACCTGAGAAGCCCCATAACTGCTTATGTGTCCACATGCATGCATGTTAATTAAGTCACTTCAGTTGTGTCCAACTCTTTGCGACCCTATGGACCGTAATCTGCCAGGCTCCTCTATCCATGGGATTCTCCAGGCAAGAAACTAGAGTGGGTTACCATGCCTTCCTCCAGGGCATCTTCCTGATCCAGGGACTAAACCCATGTCTCTTATGTCTCCTGCATTGGCAAGTGGGCTCTTTACCACTAGCACCACTGGGAAGCCATATATTTTATATTTTATACTCCAGTCATTTTTGGATGTATTATAAAGTATAACAGCTTAGGTTTTGGAATTAACAGAACTAGGTTCAAATACTAGCTCTTGTGTTTTCTAGTTTTGAGCAAGTTACTCATCTCTGATCCTCAGTTTCCTCACCTATAAGGTCACCTGAATCATACAGTATCTATTGCATTAGGCTTCTGTTCAAAACTGTTTGTAAAGTACTCAGCAGGATGCCTGATATATTGTAAATACCTAATTAATAATAACACTGTGGTTGCTGTTAATATTACTAGTACTTATTGAATTCTGACTGATCTTTCTGACTTGGATAAAACATGAGAAGTTTTGCCCAGGTCAGGGCAGAGTGAAGTGTTTCTTTCTCCATCATTCCCACAATAAGCCTTTCTGGTCCCATGCTGGTCTCCCAGGCTCAGCTTTTTGTTTTCTCATTGGCTCCCCAGTAGTCTGTGAGCTCCTGAGAGTCCTAAACCCTGCTCCTGCATCAGGCACAGAATAGGGGATTGTCAATAAACGTCTGGAACTAATACAGTTTCGATTTTCTGTATGAGAGCCAGTCTGAGGCTGCCGGTGGGAGTTTCACTTCCTGGTCTGACCCAGCAGATGTCTGCCTGTCACTCTCTGGGTCTGCAGGAAGTTGCTGGGAGAATAAACGGCAACAAGCTGCTTTCAGAACTCGCAGCTGAAGCCTGGCTGTGCTGAAAACGTGCCAAGGAGGGGAACTGTGGCTATTGGAGGGGCTTCCAGGAGCTGCAGGAAACCGGAGCTCTCCCGGGAGAACTGGATGCGGGCAGAACGTGCAGAAGAACACTCCAGCTGTCCCGGGAACGTGCTGACCCGATGGGCTGAGCCAGGGGTGATGTTTCTGCCTCAGCGCAGGGGCTGGGCCCAACAGCCCCTGAGCTATTTCTGCTCTCAATGAGTTGGCTTCACTGGGGAGAGCATGGTGCAGAGGAAGAGCCGACAAAAATAAAACCTGAGTGTTGAAGTGCTCGCAGGAAGTTTGTGGGTCTGCGAGCCAGAGCAGAGCATAGGTGTTCAAGTGACACACCACATGAAAGCTGCCTGAAGACCAGCCCATACAACAACACCCTGCCTCTTTCAGGAGTCAGGTTGATAACACCTACTGTGGTCAGGCCAATCGGGGTCTAGAGCTGGCCTCTGCCACTACTGATGGCTGACCTTAGACAGGAGGCCTCTCTGAGCCTCATCTTCCTTATCTGGGACGCTTTTGGAGACTTAATCCAAAAATATATGCTAAAGGATTAAGCCTTTATGTAATAAATATATTTCCTTCCTTCATCTGTTAAGCACTATTAAAGGTGAAGGACAAGGTCTTCAGTAAGAAGGTGAAATTTTACTGCAGAGGTTACACATGTACTACACACAGCATACACGTACTACATACATACACACCACACGCACCTGTACATACCATGTACACATACTATATGCACTGTGCTAGTCATTCAGTTGCGTCCGACTCATTGTGACCCCATGGACTGTAGCCTGCCAGGCTCCTCTGTCCATGGGGATTCTCTAGGCAAGAATACTGGAGAGAGTCGCCATGCCCTCCTCCCTATATGCACTACACACATATACACCACAGATACCTATATACACCATGTACATATACTATATACACTACACACATATACACACCACACACACCTATACACACCATGTAAACAAACCACACACATACACATCACACACCACACACATACTCCTGCCAAGTTTAAAACCTTCATGAATCAACAACTCTAAACTTTATAGCTCTTCTGTTGGCTGCTCCCTAATTGGAAACAGATTTTCTTCTTCCCCTACCCAGCTGTTTCTGGGGCAGAGTTCCTCTAAATGTGGGTCTACTCATGGTGATTCCATTTTCCTTTTCTCGGTCAACAGTCATTTGACACCACTACCCAGGTGTTCTCCACAGCTCTATCCTTTCATGAGTTCATAAACCTGGGAACTGAGGGAATGCTTACAAAACTTCATAGCCTTTACCACGGGTGCCTGAGCATACTTGATGATGTCAGTCCTCACCACAGCCAGCAAAATGCTTCTATTATCCCTTCACACAGCAGATAAGAAAATTGAGGCTCAGAAAGATTTAAAAAATAGTCCAAGGCCTTCCAAGCAGTAAGAGGCAAGATTTGAACCTAAGGACCGGTTAGCCTGAGCTGTTCCCACTGCCCAGTGCAGCCTGGCAACACAAAACCCAGCTGGAGCCCTCTAGGAGTTCCTTCTCCACAGCCCTGATACCACCCAGGCTGTTTCTCTCCCAAGTTTCTATTTGGGTTCCTGTTGGCCCCAGCTCCCTCTGTACCCCTCTGCCCTCCTCCCTCTTGGGAGCCTCAGGCTTTGCCTTCTTGGAGCAGAGCCCTGCAGGCAGCAGAGCCTCTATTTCCCCTTTTCCCATCAGCACAGCCAATGCAAACTTCTCACTGGGAAACACTGCACCCTCGGGACAAAGGCTCTGTGTGATGTTCTAGTACCTGCCTGTCGGGTCTTCTGTGAAAAGACCCATCTGGGGTGGCTGGGCTGCCAGGCCTGGGACAGGCAAAGTTCATAAACAGCTTCTCCAGCCACAGAGCTCAGGCTGGACTGGAGCCACATACTGCCTGCCTCAGTGCTTACACCCTCCCTGGCCTTGGTCAGCCAGAGCCCATTTCTGGGAAAGCAGCAGGACATCTGGGTGTTTGGGGGTGCTGAGGCTGGGGCCCTATTCACAACAGAAAATAGATTTTGGAGTCAGGCAGACCCAGGTGTAAATCCCAAATCTGCCTCCCTCTAGCTGTCTCACTTTGAGAAATTGGCTTCTGCTGGCTGAACCTCAGCTCTTTCAGCTATAAATGAAATGAAAACTATCCAACAACCCTAGCCCAGTACTTGGATCTCTAAAATGCAAGAGAGGGACTTCTCTGGTGGTCCAGCGGGTTAAGACTTCCAATGCACAAGGCTTGGGTTCGATCCCTGGTTGGGGAACTATGATCCCACATGCCCAATGGCATAGCCAAACTTAATGAAAATAAACTTGTTAAATTTTAGAAATTAAATGCAAGGGAAGGACTGAGTCTTGAGATTTTTGTCTAAAATGCTCTCCACCAAGCTAGGTGGGAGGTGTCCTTCCTGCTGGGACACGGGGAAATTTGAAGCATTGCTGTGTCTCTCAAGCTGAGCTCAGCCATCGAGCAGAGTGTTTGGTTTAATTCAACAATTTTTACTGAGCACCCCACAACATCCTGTACCGTTTTAAGAACTCAGGGTACAAAGATAAGCATAGGCCCTGCCCTTAAGGGCTTCATAGACTAGACCAGTAGGAGTGATAAGACCCATAAAAACAAGTATAATATGCAGTGGAAAGTGATAAGTATGCTAGGAGGGGTACAGATAAAAGATGATGAAGGTGGAGAGCAGAAAGAGGGTGATTATAGGCTGGGAGGGAGATAAAGGTGTGGCCAGTCCATGAAGGGTCTTGAGTGATAGTTTGCACTTTATGGGGCGAGGCTGTTGACTAGGGCAGGGAGCATATCAGGGTCATGATGACTGGAGAGTTAGTCCTCTACCACCTGGAATACCAGACTGCAGAATTTCTAAAGAGAAAGACTCAGGTTCCACCATTTTTTACAAGGGCTTTATTTCCTTCATGAAGTATTGGGTTGGCCAAAAAGTTCATTTGGATTTTTCCATACTATCTTATGGAAAAACCTGAAGGAATATTTTGGCCAACCCAAAAGTTCAGGATTTGCACACAATGTACAGGGGCCCAAAGCTGCCCCTTGTTCCTGTTCTTGCATGTTGCACGGCCCCACGCCCCTGTCTCTCCTCGGTGGCATCTCACCGAGCCACCTCCCTGCGTGAAAGACGTGAGGATGAGGCCTGTGGGGCAAGAGGCTGGCACCCAGCTCCGGGGAATGGTCTTGGCTCCACAGACAAAGCGTCCTGGGACCTTTGCTGTCCTGCCAGTTTGCTTTGGCTCAGCTCACCACCTCCTGGGAGGCAGTTGGCCTGTAGAGGAAAGAATGTGTCACAGAGTTACAATTGGCTAAAGCTGCCTGAGAAGCGTGTGTGTGTGTGTGTGTGTGTGTGTATGTGTGCACGCACTCAGGACTATGTGTTTTGCTGATTGCAATCTGGGTCAGTACTGTGCGGCCTTTAGCACATCGCTATCTGCAGACGATGAGGTGGAACGATCCCGGGCAGGACCCAGCAGCGCTCAACTAGCCCTCGAGATGTAAACACAGCTGTTTGCCAGGCTCTCGTTTCTAATCATGAAGGGGCCTACGTCAATAGCAGAAGGGATCCAGGTAGATCATAGGTTTGGTTAAGGCTCCCAGAGAAGCAAGGGTCTGCAGCTGGCCCAAACTACTGGTGGAAAACACAGAAGACACAATGATGAATTCCGCCCCCGCCGAGCTCCTGCCACTTGGCTCATCGAGGGGAGCGCGTCCAGAGCTGGGCCTGACAGGGCCATGGAGCTGAGGAAAACATCCTGCTTTTAGCGCTTGTTCTGTCACTCAGCTACCACTGTGACCTTGACCAAGTCACCTTGTCTCTGTGGCATTTGTCTCATCTGTAAAGTGGGACTAATGCTTTCATCAATGTGAATACCAGGAAGAAAATCCTAAAGGCTTCTGAATAATCAAAAGAAGTTAATCCATCTGTCAGTCTACCTCATATTCTTTACTCCGAGAAAAGCTTACCTTAGCTCTTCTCTTGAAACCTCTGTTTTCTCATAATAAGAATATGCTTGGGTTTCTGACTTCCTGGCTGACCACAAATGACAAACGATTGATTAGCAGGGAGTTGGGTCTGCTAAACATAGGAACTGACGACTGACGTCATAACACAAAAGGCAACCAAGAAGGCAAAGAAGGAGAAAAAAGCTGTTGAGCAAAAACAAGATCTTTAAAAGTAACCCAACCCATGTATTAATAGCACTCAAGCAAACATGTTTACACATGTCAGCAGCTCTGAAGGCCATCATGTCTAGGAGCCTATTGTGATAACTGACCCTTCAAGGACTTTTCAAGGAAATTTCAAAAGACTGTGCTGTATTTCTACTGTTAGCAAGGCAGGGCTTTATAGAATATTATTTTAGAAAAAATTTCCTTGCAAATGTTTTAAATAAATAATGCTTGGATGCTTAAAGGGGAAATTTTCCAATATCCTGAACAATTAGACACTGTCCAACCAAGGGGACGGTGAGGGGTAATCCCTTGGTTTTGAATTGTTTTTGAAGGCTGACTGTCTAGGAATGATCCTAATTATCATACTCGTTGATGAGTTGGCCTGGAATGTATTGGGTTGGCCAAAAATTTCATTGGTGTTTTTGTACCATCTTGTGCAAAAACTGGAATGAACTTTTTGGCCAAGTCAATAAATTTATTTTGCCTTGGCTATTGTTTAGAGGGTGGACTTTTCCCAAGACATGTGGCCAGCCTACTGTGGAAGGAGAGAGGGAGGAACCAGGAAATAAAGTTTCTGTCCAGAAGAAGCAGCCTTTTCAATGAGCCAGCCTATTGTCTTCACATCTGTATGACACTGTGGGCTCACAGAAAAATGTAATTAATTGAGCTGCACCATCTGCTGCTGGTCAGGCTCCATGATAGCTGCATGAGAAGGACGGCCACCCAAGAAACATGGGGCCGTCCCTCAAGAAGCTTATAGACTTGTGGCTTTTCAAGGATGGGGCCTAGGTCCATGTGAAGTGTTGGCTTAACAGCACTCTTCTTGATATCTCTTTCTTTAAATACATTTTGGTGCACAAATAATAATTGTTCATGTAGCAAAACAAAAAAATACAGATGAGAAGAGAGAAAAATTAAAAGTCTCTTCAACCCAATCACACAGAAATAACCAATATTAATATTTGTATTAACAACCAGCATTAACAAGCTGTAGAATTGTTCATATAAATGAGCACATGAATAGGATCATACTGTACACAGGGCTTTTTTACTCAAAAAATTATGGGTCCCTTAATGCATTCAGGGCTTCCCTTGTAGCTCAATTGGTAAAGAATCTGCCTGCAATTCAGGAGACCTGGGTTCAATTCCTGGGTTAGGAAGATCCCATGGAGAAGGAAATGGCAACCAACTCCAGTATTCTTGCCTGGAGAATCCCATGGACAGAGGATCCTGGCAAGCTATAGCCCATGGGGTCGCAAGAGTTGAGCACAAGTGAGCAAATAAACCACCACAATGCATTCAGAGTGCTGAGAGGAACAACCTCAGAAACATAGCATCTATGCTGGGAACATAAAATTCCTCATCTACTCTAAACAGAAATTCCTGAAATATTAAAGATACAAATGTAAATGAGTAAAGCCATAATAGCATTATAAGAAAACAGAGTAGACTAATTATGTAACATGAGGATGGGGAAAACTTCTTAAGCAAGACAGGAAACCCAGAAGCCAGAAAAAAGCTAACACGTGTGAATACTGAAACATTTAAAACTCCTACAGGAAGAAAGTCAGCATAAAGCTTAAAAACAAATAGCAGACTTGAATAAAATATTTGCAGCAGTTAACAGACAGAAGATTAACATCCCTAATGTCAAAGACTTTTGGCTCCTCAGTACCTGTTCCAAGGGCCCTACCTCTGCCCATAGGTGCTTCAAAATAAAGTGTTTTTCTTCCGATCAATGGATGTCCATACTTAATGGACAAAGAGTGCCTCCAAGTAAGACATTCAAACAGAAAAATGGGCAAAAAATATAAGCAAAGAATTTACTGAAGAAAGGTAGATGGCCAATAAACATAAAAAGATGTTCAACTTCACTGCTGTCCAAAAATGCACATTAAAAAAAAATGAATAGAACCCCTACACATTGCAAGGATCTGTAGAAGTGAATACTCTCATCCACTGCGCTGCTGCTAAGTTGCTTCAGTCGTGTCCGACTCTGTGCGACCCCATGGACGGCAGCCCACCAGGCTCCCCCATCCTTGGGATTCTCCAGGCAAGAACACTGTGCAAATCTGTGCAACTTTGGGAGGAAGGTGGTTTGGTAGAATCTTGTGCAAGTGTGTGCAGTCGTGGACCCAAAGAGGCTTCCACAGCCATAAGAAGAAAGAAATTCTGGACCTAAAGGAAGGAGTGAGTCTGGACTCTGCCTCCCTAGAGGACAATCCCTATGTCTTTGCTGTCTTCAGGAACCCTGAGTCGACAGAGGCTGAGGCACCCGGCTTAGCCACGCTCTGTGGAGGAAAGACTCTCAGCACAGGCCACTTTGCTCCGGACGTGGGTCACCTCCTTGTTTTTCATCTGCTGGTGCTGCTTTTGGCTAAACTCTCTGGCCTCTTGCCTGAAGCAATAGGACAGAGCAGCGTTATCCTGGTTGCCTTTCCTGACTTGGCTTCTCCCCTGCTGGTCTCAGGGTGCTCACCCGACCCTGCCTTCCTCACACACCCTTCCGGAGCTTCTCAGAGCTCTTCTGGGCAGGCATGCCCTGGCCAAGGTGACCCACTGACAAGCTGACACATTTAACACTCCAGAGTTGTTAGTTGTCACTTTGACTTATCATCCTATAGACAGGCACACTGGGGCTGGTGAATTTCCAGTGACTTGACTCTACACTGTCAGTTCCTTGAGAGCGGGAACCAAGATGGCTTTGAACACCAATTCTGTACACTCAGGACCTGGTACACAGAAGGCCCCCAGGAGAACTTGTTGACTGAATGAAAACTGGATGAATCAGTTTAAACTCCCTTCTCCCCCGCCACATGTAACAGTTTAAAATCAGCCTGACATAGCAGATAATCCACTTGAGCAGCCCTCAGAAAACTTGTTCTGCAAAGGGTTAGAGAGTAAATAGTTTAGACTTTTGCAGGCAAGAGGCAAACTCAAGACTATTATCCATCTTGTAAAAAGCAAAAGAAAAATTAAATTTCCATGACATTTTTGTTGATGTTCAAAATATAATAATAATAATACAGCTTAAAAAAAAATAGTAAGGGGTCCCCAGTGTGAAGAATAAAATTCTTTTTTTGAGGAATAACATGGCACTTAATTTGGGGTTCAGAGTTAATGTCCTCCTTCTTCAAAAGCTACTGCAAATATTCATCTGCTAAAGATAAAATGTAATGAGATAGCATGTATTTCATTTTTGAAAACGAAAGTTGAATTTCGTATCATTTTCACAGGTCATAAAATAGTACTGTTTTTACTCTGTTTTCAGTGATGCTCAGCTCACAGGCAATACAGAAAGAAGCAGTGGGGTAGGTCTGGCTTCAGGCTGTAGTTTAACTCCTGCACTTGAGGTTAAGACAGAGGAGGCTATTTTCATTCTCTCTCTTACCTCAGGCTCCAAAGCCTCCATTTTCTAAACCCCGGGGTTTCTAAGACACTTTCACTCTTTTCTTCCTCAAAGAACTCACAGACTGAGCCTGGCAACTCCCCAGAAAGCGGTTCCAGAAGTTTCGTTATTGCCCAAGGGCCCCAGCATCGCGGAGTGAAGTCAGGGCGGCCACAGGCCCTTCCTTTTCTAAGGCTGGCATTAGTTCCTTGCCAACCACACACAAAACCGCTGGGATGGGCTTGCTTGTGCTGCTTCTCCAGCCCAAACCACAGAGAGAAGGGAGGCCTCAGCCGCGGCTGGACTAATGGGAAACAGTTGTGCTCACCCAGCCCTGTTCACAGAGGGAACACATTCAGATGCCTAACATCTCCTTGTATCCTGAAAAAATGTATCATTTGAAAAAGACAACTGACCACAGCCCCAAATTCAGGGCTAGCAAAACAGTATCAATAATGCAGTAACAGGACCTGACTTTTTGTCCATGTAGAGAGTACCAAGGAGATCCGGGATTTGTGAAAGCATCAGTTGACTGACTCATGGATTTATTCAACAGATAATTTTTTTAGGGTCTACTATGTGCCTGGCACTGTATTAGACCCTGACATAGTACAGGAAATAAAACCTGACATGGTTTCTATTCTCATGGAGTTTACAGTATTGTTCAATGGCATTTGCTGAAGTCTGGTTATTTTGTGGCATATCACTAAGCATCCTTTGAATTGAAATTATTGAATTGAAATGAAACAATGTAAAATTGTCCAGGAAAGAAGGAATTAAGTCAAGTCCACCAGATTACTTTATTGGAGGACTCAGAACCTTTGGTGTACAGATTTCCATTGAGAATCTCCAAAAGAGAGATATATAGAATGCAGCCTTCCCAATCTTATTTAACTATGGCATCTTTTTGGTGAATTGCATCTTGTGGCACCAGTCAAATGGAGCATGGCTCTTAGCACTGCTGGGTTTGGCCATGTAGGCTGTGCACTGAACAGCTTCAGTGGGACCACTCACCCAGGCTACCAGTTATGGTGCCCTGGAGTTCTGTGGCAACGGACCTGATCTCTGTAACTACAGGGCAAGGCATGGGTAAGACAGGTTTCATATAGCTAACACTCAGCTATCTGCCACTTGGCTCTTTCTCACAGAACAGGCCAGAGACAGCGCTCAGCAGCTGGGAAAACAGACGGAGCTGTAAAGAGAGCCTTAGGGAAGGTTGAAGCACAACATTCCTGTGAGTGTCTGGGTAGAAATAAATCAGCAGAATGAATTAAAAAAAAAAAAACACACCAACGTACAGTACAGTGACGCATAAAACTCTTGAGGATATAAAGAAGACCCTCAAAGCTTCCAGAGGGGGAGAAAAAAAATCAGGTAACAAAGGCACAATGATTAAAATGGTATGGGTTTAAAATGGATAACCAACAAGGACCTACTGTATAGCACATGGAACTCTGCTCAATGCTATATGGCAGCCTGGGTGGGAGGGGAGTTTGGAGAATGGATACATATATGCATGTATGGCTCATACATGTATGGCTGAGTTCCTTCTCTGTTCAGCTGAAACTATCACAGTATTGTTAATCAGCTGTACCCCAATACAAAATAAAAAGTTAAAAAAATAAATACATGAAATATGACACTATTCCAGGCCCCTCCCCCCAACAAAAAGCAACACCGGGAACTAGGAGACAATGCAGCAATGCTTTCAATATTTCAAATCAAATGAATATGTTTTTTCACCCAGACATCTCTACCTAGCCGGATTCCAGATCAATACTGAGAGTAGAATAAAGACATTTCAAGGGTTGAAAAGTCTCTGAACTACTATTACCCATGATTTTCAGGAATTATTTGAATATGTGCTCTACTGAAAACAAAAGTTAATAAACAAAGAAAGAGAAAGGCATGGGCTCCAGGAAAGAAGAGATGCCACTCAGAAGAGATCCAAAGAAAATCTACAGTGATGGCAGCGGCAGTCTAAGGATGACAGCTACATGGTAAGTCTGAGGATAATTGGTTCCAACTGAAACTGACCGGAAGTAGCAGGGGGTGGTCCTACAGAGAAGATCCAGGCAACAAGAAAAGAAATGAACCAAAAGACTACTGAGCATGTGGATAATTATATTTACAGAACTAGGTTCAAAGGAAACTAATAACAACAACAACAAAAAGAGATAATTATTAGCAAAAAATAAAGTGTAAAAAAGACAATGTGATCACAGCTTGCTGCTTGACACATGAGTGATTCATATCTATTTAGCTATAATAATAAAAATGCAAATACTAATTTAGAATGTGAAAAAGGGAGGTAAGAAAGCGGTAGCGTAAGCAAGCTAAAATTCTCCTCTACCATATCAAGACGTCAGCGGGGAGTGTGTAAAACTCATTCATCAGGAGTGAATGCATTTTAGGCATATATTTAGAAACATGGAGGAAAATATCAGAAGAAATAGCTGAAACAGTGGGGAGTGGTTAGAAGCTGGTTGTAGGTTGTGGAAGGGTAAGCAGGCAACACAGAGAACTGCCATTTCTTTAATAAGCCTTTTAGGGCCATTTGATTTTTGTGTACGTTAAACGTATACATTACTTTGGTTTTGTAAAACATGGTAGGCTAACTAGGTTGTCACTGGCTAAGCGGCTTATACTATTTTTCAGTTTCAACACTTGCCCAATTAAAGTTCATGGATTAATAAAATGACAAATCACTGTAGGCCCTGGATCTTTGGGACTCCTAGGGAACACTACAAACTCTGAATGTCAAACTCGAGAATAATAAGCATTTGTTGCCTCAGTACTTCAAGTGCTACCCACAGACCAGGGGTACGGGTTATCACCTGGGAACTTATTAAAATTGAACAATCTCAGGTATCTTCTCAGACCTATTGCATCTTAAAAGATCCCTGAGTGATTCATATGCACATTAAAGTTTGTACTGGGACAACCAACGATAGTGTCGGGGTAAATGAAGTGGAGGCAGGTATACAGGCCAATGATAAAGCCATTGGTGATAGATCAAGAGTATAATGTGAGAGACGTTCTAAGGGTTCCTTGCCTTTAGAGGTCCTACCCCACATTCTAACAATCCCACAACGAGACAAAATACATACATCTACATACAAGATGGGTTGACTTACAGGAGACTGGTTGCCATATGTCACGTTTTGTAGGCATTTAAAAATTAAACATGTATCAGTTAAAATCAACAAAAAGTACAATGTCCAGAGGGCATTCAGGTTAGGCATGAGCCAAGATGGTACTTATAAAACTTTAAGGGGCTTTCCTGATGGCTCACTTGTTAAGGACTGGCTTACAACGCAGCAGAGGCAGGAAACAAGGGTTCGATCCCTGGGTCAGGAAGATCCCCTGGAGGAGGAAATGGCAACCCACTCCAGTATTCTTGCCTGGAGAATCCCATGGACAGAGGAGCTGGTGGGCTACAGCCCATGAGGTTACAAAGAGTCAGACACAAGTGAGAGACTACGCATGAGCAAGGACAGAGAACCCTGGGCCAGCTTCTCAGACAGACGGGGCTGTTGTCAGCACCCTTGACTGCCAGTGACAGAACCCCAACTCAGTCAGACTGAAACAAAGAAAATAATTTACTGCCTTTCACAACTCCTTGAGGGTAGCTGGCACCTGGGATTTGGTCCAAATGTTTGTGTATATCTGGATTCTGACTTCGTGTCTCAGTCTTGCTTGGCTTCCTTTTCAGATAGCTTCTTGCCACATAATGACAAAAGGATAGCTGGCTGCCTAAGCTAGTAAATAGTAGTTTTAACAACTCTTTAAAATAACTGAAGAACCTAAAGAATCTTTTTAATGTACACCGTAGCTGCCAATACTTAACTATAGTAAAAAAAATAATAATATAACAGAACAAAATTTAAATATGTATAATTACTTCATTTAAAATAACAATAATAAACCTACTCCATATTAGCATAAATAACATATTTCTTTGAGAAAATTATGGTTTCCAGAACAAAGATTATTTACTGAGTGTTCTTGTTTTACATTTTTGTAAATCTCCCTAATCTTAGGGTTAACAGAAGAAAACTGACTGTGCATTATCTACTTCTGAATTGAATTTGCTACAATATATTGTTTCCATTGAAGTAGTTAAAGAAAATCTGGCCTCACAAAGACTTAGGTAGAAAAGGGAGGAACATTTTAATAACTTTTTTAGGTAATTGTGGCTATGCTTCTTTGATACTACACTGAAATTTAAAAATGGTAGTGTCTTTTTTAAAAATACATACACATGCTAGTTTATGATATAATTTTCCTCTCTATTGGCTGGTTATATCCATCCATTTATGATTCTTTCAGGGTTAGCCTAGAGCTAGAGCAGGCATCCTTAAATTAGTGTTTCCCACACAACACATTTTCACCCATTTCCCAGACAGTGCAAAGATCTTAGAACATTCTAACTCCATCTACCCTCTTCCTGATTCATGTACTATTGTGTCCTATATTTTAATTTTCTCTCTGTATCTTAAACATTAGTTGTATGGTTTTATACAACCAAGATTCATTTGCATTTATCCATATTTCCCTGCAAGGAGATCCAACCAGTCCATTCTGAAGGAGATCAGCCCTGGGATTTCTTTGGAAGGAATGATGCTGAAGCTGAAACTCCAGTACTCTGGCCACCTCATGCGAAGAGTTGACTCATTGGAAAAGACTCTGATGCTGGGAGGGATTGGGGGCAGGAGGAGAAGGGGACAACAGAGGATGAGATGGCTGGATGTCATCACTGACTCCATGAACATGAGTCTGAGTGAACTCCAGGAGATGGTGATGGACAGGGAGGCTTGGCGTGCTGCAATTCATGGGGTCGCAAAGAGTCAGACACGACTGAGTGACTGAACTGAACTGACTGATTGTCCTTCTTTCCTTCCTAAATATCCAAGATTCCATCTGGGACCACTTTCCTTCTGCCTGAAGCTTCCCCTTGTGTTTATTTTTATATTTGAACCATTCAAATGGTTCAAAATTCAAAAGAAGATGAGTGTTCTATGATAGATGTCTCTCTCTCCCATATTTGCCCTTAGCCCCAAACTGTATATTTCTATGTGTACACAGAACAATACTTGAAAGGATACACACCAAATTGAGAGGAGTGGCTTGTCCATGTGGTCTGAAACATCTGTGATGATAATATATCAATACAAAAACGATAGTTTCATTAAAGGTCATTGCAAGTGTGAAACCTAAAACCATATCTGTGGGGACTTCCCTGGCAGTCTAGTGGTTAATACTTCACCTTCCAATGTAGGGGGTGTGGGTTCGACCCCTGGTCAGGGAACTAAGATCCCATGTGCCTTACAGCCAAAAAACCAAAACATAAAACAAGAAATATTGTAACAAATTCAATAGACTTTAAAACATGGTCCCCATCAAAAGAAAAAAATCTTTAAAAAATAAAATAAAACCAGATCAATGAACTTTTCACACTCTGTTACATTAAAATCCATTGGTCTATGCTGAGTTTTGAATGGGTCTTTTATTCATTCATGTTTTTACATCATGGATTTGTCATTGGAAAAGTATCAGTTCAACTGAGTTTTGCAGATCTTCTAATGTTGACCCATCTCCTTACACAATATCCCCAAATCACATTCTTTAATATCACCACCAATCACATCAGGAGCCTTGAAACACTGGGAGCTAATAAGCTCACGGTAGAGAATATGACTTTCCAAAACTCCGAGTTTTGCTTTAAAATTCAAATATTATCATCATCAACAACAAAACCATCACTTGTTTTCCTTGAAACGGCAAGCTCACTCCTTTCATTTTTATGGAAATGTCTGCCAAATACCAAGTCTGAATAACCGTAGTTTGCCAGTCATTCTTTTCAGGTAAGATGGTAATCCATGAAAAAAGCAGCTGGCTCAGCTCATGGCTCAATCACATGAGTATTTTTCCTGAGACAATCACAGTATTTTGTTACACAGTTGAAAGTACTTTACGTACAATAGAAGTGCTTCACGCACCTTCCAGAAACAAATTTCAAGGCCAGATGAAATGTGCTTAGCCAAGGAAAACACCTGTGAAGGCAAATGGGGAGGGAGTTGGAGAAGTAAGGAAATCCTTTGACCATGATGCTAGTCTAACCGCAGGGGAAGAGGAAGGAAAGCAAAAAGGATCAGGTCAGATAAATCTTGGACTGCGGTATAGTTCAACAAAAGTTCAACCAGGCCAGTGGGGCGTCCTCAAGCCCAAATCACCCAAGACAGGAGTCCCACGTTTCTCAAGAATGAACCTGCATTAGTACTTCCCTCTTGGTCAACCATCGGCTGGGAGCAGACAGAGAGAAGCAAGGCCTTGGCACAGCATGGAGGTAGGCCCAAAGGACAGCAGATGCTCCCTCCCCCAGCTGATCTGAGTGGCACATTTTTACAGCCACCACGTGGCTCTGCTCAGTTGCGTGCAACTCTGTGAGACCCCATGGACTGTAGCCTGGCAGGCTCCACTGTCCATGGAATTCTCCAGGCAAGAATACTGGAGTGGGTTGCCATTTCCTCCTCCAGGGGATCTTCCTGACCCAGGGATCAAACCCATTTCTGCTGCATCTCCTGCATTGGCAAGCAGATTCTTTACCATTATGCCACCTAGGAAGCCCAATTACCACATGGTTTATAGGTACCTTTCATTTCATCACAAGACATCCTCACAATATTATAAAGATGCGTACCCAAGGGTTGAGGTTGAATAAAATTGATATTTTTTACTGCTTCATCATGACATTTCTTAAGTGAAACTGACCTTTATTTTCCTGCAAGTGTGTGGCAATGAAGAATACATTCAATTTGGAGTCACTGCCTCGATTCATTCCAAGGTGGCAGTAGTTTTACCCCACTATTGCTTTTGCACTGATACTGCAAACGTCAACATACCAAAAAAGGCATGTGAAATCTCAGTATCATTACAAAAACAGTTTCGATCTCATAGATTCCTTGAAAAGACCTTGGGGATCCCTAGGGAACTGCAGGTTACACTTGGAGAACCAGTGACTTATAGTTAACAACCCCAGAATTAGAATGTGTTGGTGAAGGGAAGTTGCTGTTATTCTGTTTCGTTTGGTGTGGTTCTGGCAAAAGTCACAGGGAAGATTTTAATGTTCCCATTTGGGTCATGCTTCTCTACCTGAATCAATCACTGTGAAGAGGAAAATGAGGCACTTTCACTGGCTAGGCCTGTATTATGTAAGCAGTTCTCTGAGAAGGATGAGACAGATCCATCCAATGGATGGGAGAGGTTCCCATAAAAAGGAGTGGTTCTCTTTAGGGCAGGGATAATGCATGGTCAAACCAGCCCACTATAGAGTTCAACTGGGCAAAGAAATTGGCAATAAGTGTGTGGGCTACGAGACTTGGCCTGTTCCAGGGGAATCTGATGTCAGCATCAGAAGAGAAGAGATCAAAGCTGAGGTGAAGGTTCCCAGGCAGGAACCCAGCCCCTGAGGGTACCCAGCTCCTACAACCAGTTTGGCAGCTTCTAATTTAGCCCAACAGGCAGGGCCAGGTGACCATAGCTCAGGTTTGGTCAGATTGCACGTGTGTTTAAAAGGGCAGATGTCTCATTCTGTGTCTCCCTTCAATGATGCTGGAGCTGTGACTATTGTAAGTTTGCTATCTTGGTCAGCAACAAGAACCAGAGGAACCAGAGATTAAATTGCTAATATCCGTTGGATCATAGAAAAAGCAAGAGAGTTCCAGAAAAACATCTACTTCTGCTTCATTGACTATGCTAAAGCCTTTGACTATGTGGATCACAACAAACTGGCAAATTCTTTAAGAGATGGAACTACCAGACCACCTTACCTGTCTCCTGAGAAACGTGTATGCAGGTCAAGAAGCAACAGTTAGAATCAGACATGGAACAACGGACTGGTTCCAAATTGGGAAAGGAGTATGTCAAGGCTGTATATTGATACCCTGCTTATTTAACTTATATGGAGAGTACCTCATGAGAAATGCCAGACTGGATGAAGCACAAGCTGGAATCATGATTGCCGGGAGAAATATCAATAACCTCATATATGATAGTTGACACTACCCTTTTGGCAGAAAGCGAAGAGGAACTAAAGAGCCTCTTTATGAAGGTGAAAGAGGAGAGTGAAAAAGCTGGTTTAAAACTCAACATTAAAAAACGAAGATCATGGCATACGATCCCATCACTTCATGGCAAATAGATGGGGAAACAATGGAAACAGTGAGAGACTTTATCTTTTGGGGCTCCAAAATCACTGCAGACGAAACAACAACAATCTTTGTCAGGCTTGATTCAAAAATGAGAACCCAGTGGGCTCTCAGGGGTCAGGTGGGGGAGCAAGGCAGTGGGGACTCAGATGTTAGAAGCTGGGGATGGAGAAGAACCATCTAGACTGATCATAGGTCCGTGGAAGTCATGCCACACAAGACATCGCGTTTCTGAAATGGCATTTGCTCAAATGCAGCTCTACCTATCTAGACGGTTTCACATTTACCATTTCATACTCTGCCTGTGCTACTTGTTTATCCTCAGAATTATTGAGAATTATTCCTCTCCTTGGAGGAAAAACTGTGACAAACCTAGAAAGAGTACTAAAACGCAGAGACATCACTTGCTGACAAAGGTCCATATAGCCAAAGCTATGGTTTTTCTAGTAGCTGTGTACGAATGTGAGAGTTGGACCATAAAGAAGGCTGAGAACGAAAGAACTGATGCTTTCAAACTGTGGTGCTGAAGAAGACTCTTGAGAGTTCTTTGGACAGCAAGATCAAACCAGTTGATCTAAAGGAAATCAGTCCTAAATATTCACTAGAAAGACTGATGCTGAAGCTGAAACTCCAATACGTTGGCTACTTGATGCAAAGAGCCAACTCATTGGAAAAGTCTCTGATGCTGGGAAAGATTGAGGGCAGAAGGAGAACGGGATGACAGAGAATGAGATGGTTGGATGGCATCACTGTCCCAGTGGACACGAGTTTGAGCAATCCCTGGGAGATGGTGAAGGGCAGAGAAGCCTGGCATGCTGCAGTCTATGGAGTCACAAAGAGTCAGACATGATTTAGTGACTGAACAACAAATAACAAATCAGGGTTCAGTTCAGTTGCTCAGTCGTGTCCGACTCTTTGCAACCCCATGAATCACAGCACGCCAGGCCTCCCTGTCCATCACCAACTCCCAGAGTTCACTCAGACTCACGTCCATCAAGTCAGTGATGCCATCCAGCCATCTCATCCTCTGTTGTCCCCTTCTCCTCCTGCCCCCAATCCCTCCCAGCATCAGAGTCTTTTCCAGTGAGTCAGCTCTTCGCATGAGGTGGCCAAAGTACTGGAGTTTCAGCTTTAGCATCATTCCTTCCAAAGAAAGAAATCAGGGTTATAGGTGATCAATTCAACTACTCAGCTCTGGTGCCCAATGCTTCCCTCTCGAAAGACTCCCTTACTCGGATCTCCTCGATGTCATGTTCTCCTGGGTTTCCTCCTAATTCTCTGGCTGCTTTTTCTCAGACTCCTTTGCACATCTCTTCCACAACGGTATCTTTGGGGGCTCTGCCACAAAACCTTTATTCTATGCAGGCAATGTGATCTGTCCCTGTGCTGTCAATTATGGCCACATTTCTTTCTTAAAACTGCTATAAAACTACCCCCTCATCCCTTCAGCAGACACAAACACGTTCTTTGTGTCCTAAGGCCCCATCTATACTTTCCTCAAGGGCCTGGGATAATCAGAGCAATTGGTACGCTGCTGGCACAAAGGCCATCATAAACCCACACATGCACAGGAGGACTGACATCAGGTCATCTGGCCATCCGGTTGTTCAGACTTGGGGGGGGGTGTGTCTGTCTGTCTGTCTATCCATCTGTCAGATTGTTGCTTAGATGAAAAAATGTATAGGAGAGGACCTAACTGCAGCCCTTTGAGAATACGTGATGGCTCCATAAAATATAATTGAGTAAATGGGTTCCTATGTTATGCCAGGCACACGTAGTAAATGTAAAGGTTATAAGGGTGAAAAGGCCAATGTTCTTTCCAGGGATGGGTTAGGGTTGGGGGACTAATATTTACATGACTGTAGTCAGAACAAATTTAAGAGCCTAACACTGTCTAGTCCTAGCATGTTGTCGCATTGTAAAGAATCGTAAGTAAAACTAGGTCATTCATAAACTTTAATAGAACAGTTTTTCACATTTTCACATTCCTGAAGTCAGGCTGCATCTAACAAATGATTTGATAAGGATACCTGTGTTAGGGTTTAATTGGCCGAGTTTATTCTTTCCTAGTTGCACAAAAAAATAAAATGCAGAGTTGACGCTGTCTTATGGAGAAGGCAATGCACCCCACTCCAGTACTCTTGCCTGGAAAATCCCATGGATGGAGGAGGCTGGTAGGCTGCAGTCCATGGGGTTGTGAAGAGTCGGACATGACTGAGCAACTTCCCTTTCACTTTTCACTTTCCTGCATTGGAGGAGGAAATGGCAACCCACTCCAGTGTTCTTGCCTGGAGAATCCCAGGGATGGGGGAGCCTGGTGGGCTGCCGTCTATGGGGTCGCACAGATTCGGACATGACTGAAGTGACTTAGCAGCAGTAGACAAGATGAAAAATATTATTTGGGTCTCTCAGAGAAATTTGAAGTCAAATTTGTCACCTATAGCAACATGTCCCCAAATTCCTGCTTTCTTTTGGTCTCCAATTATCTAACCCCTTAGCTGCCCAGGAGCCTCTTTTTCCATCTTGAACTCTTTACTCTCCACCAAAACATGACAAAACCTCCCTGACATCACCCCCAGAAAGAGGGTATCCTCTTTCTTCCTCTCCCTCCTGCTCTCTCTCCCTCCCTCCCCTCTTCTGAGAGACAACCTCAGTCATCTTCAAAGGACATCACCCCACTCCTCGGCTTCTTCCCCAACCTGATAGTTTGACCTGGTTTTTTGTTCGTTTTTAATAAGCAAGAGCAGGAGGGACAAATGCTTGGCAGTTAGAATTTTCTTTAGCAAGGAAAGGGAAAGGGATAGGCAAAGAGGCTTTGACTAATCCCATAGAAATAATTCTTGGACCGGGAACAAGAGAACAAGCAGATCACAATGAGGGTTAAAACAGAGCAGGGTGCACCCGGCCATGGCCAGGGGAAGGATTGGAGTGCTACCTAACACGGGCCGTCCTGGGGAGGCTCAGATTTTAAAACCTCCCACCTCATCCAGAAGCTTCATATACATGTATCCTTGCATGGATACATGCAGGCAGGCACAAACACATGTACACATACACACGTGTGTTTAAATAACAGGCTGAGGCCTTTCTGTCCCACCTCACAAAGCCTTGGGAGGGACGAAGGCGGGGCCAGGATGATCACCTGCTTTCCTGGGTTGAAGAGGCCCAGGGAGGGAGACCAGGAGCTGGAGACCCTACTCCTCCCCACCCAGCCCAAATAAAATCTAACTACAAAAGGCTGGACAATGTACTAGAAGAGCATTATCCACTCAGTGGGAAAGGCCTCTGAGCTCTAGGGAGATGTGCAGCTGAAGGAGCAAGGGTGGGTGGGAAGTGGCCTCTGGGAAGATCATGCTTCCTTAAGACCTCAGAAAACACAAGGGACAAGCTAGAAGGCTGATCTGCAGTGGAGGAGGGTAGGAGGGGACCCCACTTTGGCCACCTAGCTGAACGCTTGTGTGTGGGTTCTCAGCTTCAAGCTGCCCAGCAGCCACCCAGAGTCTCGGGGTTCCTGTGGCCAGAGAAGGACCTTTGGAAAAATTTAGGCGGCCCATGATGATGAGAGCAGAATGCAGCCAAGCTGACTGGCTCCCACCTCCCCGAGCTGAATGTTTCTGCTGTGCTAAGATCAGACAGGGTGCTGAGCATGTCCTGCTCTTCCTAGAGCTCTGGGGAGTGGGAGTATAAATAAGGGAGAGGCTGCAGAAGTCAAGATGGAGTTGGAGAAGTTGAGTGTCAACACAGGTGGAGCCCAAGTCCTATCTGATCTGCAAATCCCACTCCTACAGAGTCCCTGGCCTGTGCAGCCTAGGAATTGCCCAAAGCCTGCCCAGAGCTCTGGCCTGTGGGAAAAGTCAGGAAAGCTTTACTTAGGAGGTAGACTGGTAGGACCTTAGGTAGGTGAGAAGGAGGAGCCCTGAGACTCTCCCAAACCCTGAAATGAGCCGAGGGGGTTGGAGCTGGGCCCATGGTGATCTTCTCTGCCCCTGATCTCTGCTGATTCCTGGCTGCAGGGTGCGTGTGTGTAGCTGGGAACAGGTCAGGTTTAATTATTAATCATCTGACCAGACTAATCAGCCTAGAGCAATGTCTCTCTCTTCCGGGGCTGTGAAATCCCCACTCACTAGCCCAAACCCCCAGCACCTCCCAGATGCTAGGAGAGAAGAGTGTGAGGAGCTTCCCTGCAGCCCCTGGGTCTTCAGGAGGCCTTAATTAGGTGTGGGCACCAGGCAGGCAGGTGCGGTTTCTACAGTGCAGGGTGAACCGAGGCCATCCACCCCATGTTGACACAAGCGTCATAAACTGAGCTTTGTTCCCAGCTCTGCCCAGGAAGGTCCCTGAGAGATGGGTGGGCCTGGCAAGGTGGGTATGCAATGAGGACAGATAGGTTTGGAGAAGGCGTGCCCCTGGGACCCAGAGAGGTGAAGCTGGCATAGGAAGCCGGTCTGTGTCTGCAGAAGAATCTGACCATTGAAAGGCCAAGCTTCGAGCCACACAAGCAGGGTCTGTGACCCCAACCATCAGAGACACCTTCCAGTCCTCAGTGGGTGGGAACCTGGAAGGGAAAGATGGGCAGGGCCAAGGCGGGGAGGTGGGGAGATGCTCCCTGGCACCTCTCTGAGAATACAGTCCTGTTCCTGCAGCCAGCTGGTGGCTGGATAGAGACCTGGAGCTTGGGCCTCTGGGGCTGCAGCCAGGCCCAGAGATGGGGAGGGGGCTGCTTCGTCCTTCAGGCACTGGTGCCCGTTCTGTGCAGGCGCAGGGGAGTAGAACATGCTTCCTGCCCTGTAGACTCAATGGTTAATGTAAGACCAACCTGTAAACAGATCACAAGGCAGCCTGATAAGGGCTATAAAGAGAGGCCTCTGTGTGGGGCTGGGGGTGGAAATGGTGTGCTGGGACACAGTGTGGGAGCAGAAACACCTGCAGGGAGAACAAAGAGGGTCAAGGAAGGCTTCATAATGGAGGTAACGCTTACTTAGAAGGAACGTTAAAGAAAGTCCCGGTTCCCAAGCAGAGAGAAAGAAGGGCATCCAGGCAGTGGGAGACCATGTGCAAAACTGAGAGGCTGAGATGGGCCCTAAATAGGACCCATGCAGCATTGAGCAAGGCTGGACCACAAGTGGGAGCTGCGGGGGTGAGAAAGCAAAGTGGGTGGCGCTGAGGGAAGCAGTGCATAGGTTCAGCTAATGGCACCCTGAGGCATGTGAAGATGGAGACCAGAGAGGCCAGGACAACACAGGTGCCAGCCTGCCCCCTGGATGCACCTGCATCTGCTCCTGAGAGGGACTTGTCCTCTGCAGACGGCGGACTGCCCCGGGGTGGGGAGTGGGGGACGGAAGGATGCTCACGAGACCAGAAGTCCCGGCAGGCTTGCGGAACGCAGCACTGGGGCTGTGGGAAGCCCAGGGACGGAAGTGACCACTACCCCCGTCCTGTGACTGACTGAGTCCCGCTCTTGCCTCACTTTCCCTCCAACAGCCTCAGGCAAGCGCAAGGCACACATCAAGTGCAGATGGAGAGACTGAAGTGGCAGAAGGTCACCTTGTCCAAGACTGAGTGAGTTCCTTGTGGATCTGACATAGGGGCTCAAGGCCCTGAGGCCCAGAACCGGAAAGTTCTCTCCTCCAACCTTGTGGATGGCGAGAGTGACCCCTGTCACAGGGAGCCCTCTGCTCCTCTCCTCCCCCAGGCCAGTCCTCCCCAGGCAGGTTTGGGGTGGTTTCCAGGCTCAGCCTGAGGAAATCAATGCTTCCCAGTCCACTGGGGTTCTCTCCTGGCTGATGCCAGCCCATGGGGGACCGCAGAGAGTACCTGCCCTTGAGATTTTCCCAGAATTCAGATCGACCCACCCAGAGCACTCTGTTTTCAGGTGGGTGTGCTGAGCAGTCAGATGGCTACGATGACAGCCTCCTGGTCCTATGGACCTGGCTCCTGGAAGCTCAAATAACAAGAGAAATTTGAAAAATTTGGGGGAGGGGATTAAA
Source organism: Ovis canadensis (assembly GCF_042477335.2). Classification (NCBI taxonomy): domain Eukaryota; kingdom Metazoa; phylum Chordata; class Mammalia; order Artiodactyla; family Bovidae; genus Ovis; species Ovis canadensis. The sequence continues at coordinate 46,637,490 of NC_091266.1, read as the reverse complement.
ACACACCAACTCAAGCCAGCATACTGGCTCAGGTGAGTTAGGCAGGCAGAGGAAAGGTCAGGTCTTTAGACACTAGGAGGCATTACTGTGACATCAGAGACAATTTCACATGGACCATTTCACTAACATCCCCTCCAGAGCATTCTCCACTATCTTCTCTGACTTTGGGCTGCCAGCTACCTAAGGATATTCTCCAAGCCTCTTAGCACAACATCACGTATAGTCCCAAAAAGGAGTTCTTCTACAATTTGGAATCAAGTAGAATGATTTCCCCAGATTAACTGGCATGCTCTCTTGATTCTAACAGGAAGAGCTGAGCAGCGGAGCTTGCTTCCTCTTTTTGCCTTGGCTCCCAGGATGCTCCCAGTCACATTTCAGGTTAATTCACCACCACTGTCTCGGCCCTTCCTACTCACCTACTTGCTGCCTCCGGGTTTCCTCAATCCTCACTTCAAAAGTTTCCATTGGCTTAATCTGGCCGCACATGGCCTGTGTTGTATATTAACTCAATTCCTTGTTGTTAGGAGGTGGCAGGTAAATAAACAATGAAGTTTCACTCAGGAAAGAAGGGTTAAAAGTGCAAAGTCTGGCCTGGATCTAGGGCCCATGGGAAATTTCCTTTTGATCACACCCTTATACCCCTAAATTCCCCAAGAACACAAACTAGGTGCTCTTCTCCCCTCCCCAGAGGAGCAGGAACAATCCCCTGGCTCACCCCTAGATCCAGCTCCTAAGGTGAAACCTCCTGAGTGAGCGGAGGAAGAAACTGTGTTGCTTTGGCAACTTCAGCCTTCCTGCTTGTTTTCCTACTCTGTGGTGGGTGGAGACCTTTGTTTAGCTACAGTCTAAGGAGGGAAGTGTTGAGGTCAGTTTCAGAATTTAACAATCAGGATCAGTCATAAACTCCTGAGTCTAGCTAAATCCAGCTCTCTAATCCTCCTTACTCCACTGTTTCTGGCAGACCCAGGATCTAGAAGTTTTAGCAAGAAGCAGGAACAAGAGAAGACCCCAACCCTGAGACAGGCACTAGAGAATAGTGGTTAAAATCATGGTTTGAGAGTCACGTGGACCTGGATTTGAATCCCAACTCTGCCACTCACTAGCTGTCCCTGGGCAAACCATTTTCACCTTTGAGCTTCATTTTCACCTTTGAGCCTCATTTTCCCTGTCTGTAAAATGGGAGAAAAATGGCGCCTGTCTCTCAGCATTGTAAAGAGGCCAAGAAACTGTATCCCTACAGAGTACACACAGAGTGTGACATGCACTTAATAATCTGTAGGGCTAATATCAGTATTAATGGTGGCTCATGGAGCACAGGAGAGGGTGTGTGAACCCCAGGTTTCCTCACGAGCAGTGACATGGTCCTGGAGAATGCCCCTGCTCCCCGTGACTCAGCCTCCTCTAAAGGTCTGCTGACTGCACAGCTCTCTGCCCTTAGGGGCTAGCGTATCACCAGGAGTCTTGATAATTACAGTGCCTTCAACCATTAACGAGGATAAAGAGACCATTGGAAGACTTTTGCCTAACCATGGTAAATATGAATCCAACTAAAAAAAAGTCCTGACGTGCCCCAAACCCAGTCTGACAACCACCCCCTACCGCCACCAGCTCCCACCATCTCCATCTGCTACAGTCAGACTGTCTCCTCCCCTGTATGTCCCCTGTCTTCAAGCCTTTTCCACACTGGAGTCTCCCATACCTTCAATGGTCTCCATTCACATCTGTTCTGCCCTTCCCCCCAGCAAAATAAATGTCCCTTCTCTTCCAGGAGCTGCTGGGGAAGTCCCCGGTTGACAGCTAGGGCAGCGTTTTTCCAAGCGAGGAACAAACTCCACCTGCACTGAATCACTCATGAGGCTCCACTAAGATGCAAATGCCTTCCCATGACCCAGTGAGGCAGAATCTCCACCGGGGGTGGGGGGTGGGCTGGGGAGGCAGGAGTCTCTAGTTCCAACAAGCTCCCCAGGTGATTCAGATACACACAAAGCACAAAAATCAGCGATTTTTCTTGAGTCCTTGCCAATTGCAGAAGTCCAGCTCAGACTAGATATAGAAAATTCATGAAATAATTCAGCTGAAAGAAACTACACTCCTCATGTGTGCCCAGTTAGGACCACCCTTTAGGCAAATCACTTCCCCGTCTGGGCCTCAGTTTTCTCACCTGTAAAAGGAAGGTCAGGGCTTGGGTGGGGGGGCAGTCCCTGGGGCCATCCTGTTCTAACACGCTTGGAAATCCACTTGGGTTAGGCTGCTTTGGAGGGCCAGCCTGGTGGGAAAGGAGAATGGGGACCTGTTGGGGATGAGCGCAGAGGTCCTGTCCCTGCCTAGGTAGACAGTTGTTGATGTGAGAGGGGCACAGAGATCTCAGGTCAGATGGGGGTCAAGGTCAGTATCTAAGTGGCCTGGCCTCCAGGGACTGTGAGGAGCAACTCGAGCATCTGGGCCATGGCAGAATCAGGCCGAAGAGTCTGGCACTGACCCCTGGGGAGAAGAGGGAGCCCAGAGAGCGGGTCTGAATGTCAGGGCCCAGGCCCAGGTGACTGGCTCAGGACTAGGCTTCGGGCCCTTAGGAACACAAGAAAGCAAATGATGAGCCTCCGGCTTGGCAGGGAACTCAGCTCAGGGGGCCTTCCTGGCAGGATGGCTCTGTTGCACAGCTCCGGGGCGGTGGGGTGGGGGGTGTGTCTTACAGAAGGCAACGTACTGCCCCCTGGAGTTGTGCCACATGAAGGGACTGGGAGCAGGGACTGGGAGCAGGTACTGGGGCACCCTAGCCGCCCTGGATCCTGAACTTAGGGCAGCAGGGCGAGCCCAGGCCCACCGGCTGCGTTGGCCCACAAGGGTACGGCTGACACTGGCAGGGAAGGATGTTTCCCCACCCCTCCTGGTTGGGAACTGGAGGCCTGAGCTCAGCCCTGGATGGCCACAATAGGTGGGGGGGTGGGGAGGAGGTGGGTAGCAACAGGCTGGATGGGAACTTTCCTCAGATCTACACATCTGCACCCACTAATTACAGGCAGCCCCACTCACTTTGCCCTCTGGGGCCGGACTGCCCTGCCGCTCCCCAGTGACTCAGGAACACTGCCAACAGGAGGGGAGGGCCCTGAGAAGATTCCAAGCCATTCAAAGGACTTGCTAACTGGTCCCAGGAGATTAGCATTGTTTTGCTAGAAGAAACAGTTGAGAAAGAACTTAAGAACCACTGAAAATTGGAGGGTTGTTCTGAATCCCCAAACAGCAAAGATTCAGGGCTGCACAGCATAGCAGTTGCTTTCACCAGCAACGACGTTAGCCCAGAAACCATCAGGGAGGTGATTAATACCATCACCCTTGCACCCAAGGAAACGGGACTTCAGAAGTCACAAGGCTGAAAGGACCCAAGCCAGGAGCTGACCTCCTTACAGGGACAGCACCTCCAGAAACGGCCTGACTCCGCTGCAGGACAACAGAATTCGGCCACTAGACAACCTGAGAGCAGTGAGACGGGCCACAGGGTTAGAAGAAGCCAAGAGAATTTTCTATCCAACCCTTTTGGCCTGGGGAACAGCAGCTCCCCGTGTTCCTAGAATCAGCCCTCTTGGAGCTTCACCCCTGAGACGCTCTGATTCCCCCCCGCCCGAGTTCCAAGTGGAACCTCTTGCATCTTGTTTTTTCAACTCTTCAGAAACATTCTAGATTTAGATGGACTGAATCCCAACCTCCACACTCTGATTATCCTTTGGCCAAACACTTAGGGATCCCAGTGTAACAGATGACGACTCACTCACAAGCTTTCAAATTCTCTTTATTAAAAATCTTTTTTTTGTTTTTCCTTTTGTAAAAACAAACACTTGAGGTCAATTATACAGATCAGGAAAAGTGACGATTAATTGGACACACTCAACAAATTCCAATACTTTACAAGTTCAAACTTAAATCAACTAATGGTTTTCTTTTTCTCACAAGCTCAATAATCAAACTCTGGTCCAGTTCAAGTATAATCTAACAGATCACAGCCTCAGACTGTCAAGAGAAACCTTGATACTAATGGCTGCTGCTCACACCAAGTGTACCAAATTCTTCGGGAATACGCTGTGGATATACTTTATTTCAGGTGTTTACAATAAAAAGTACACAGGCCTTTTGTTATATTAATGCAGGGGACGAGTAAATGTGCCGCTCAAGACAGCAGCTGCTGTTGAACAACCTTTCCAGAGAGACATTTTGAAATGGTTAACAAACACTGAAGAAAAGCTTTAAAAAAAAAATCAATATTTTCCTGGTTGCTTTTAATACTGCATTGTGTATGACACACGTACGAATAAAAAGTGCAAATTATAGAGTGGGTGAAACTATGCCAATGGAATTGTATAAAAATAAATAAAAATAAATATATATATACACACAAATATAGGACCTTGGATGACTTTTAAAATTAATTTTAAAATGTTCTTATTAAACGCAAAGAGCTTTTTCTCTCTCCTTCCCAGGGCTGTTCTCCAGCTTTAAAATATAGGGAAGTTCGATCTATCAGTGAGAGCGCCATTAAATTACTAGGGAATATGGCTGTTTGAACAGACATCCAAGTTTCCATGGAAACACTGCTTGGTAGGGGGGTGGTGAGCTGGTGGGGTCAGCTTCCACTATGCTGGGAGAAAAGACTGCCAGCTTCTCTAAAAATGCAGTTTTAGGCTTTAGGTTTTTCCCAGCAAGGTTCAGAGAGTTGGCCCCTGACTTCCCACCAGTGGGAAGAAAGACATAGGGTGAAAGTTTCCGAGAAATGGGGGAAGCCGGTTTCTAGAATACCAGGTAAAAACCAGAGAAGGCAGCCAGGGGAACAGGTCTGGGCTGAGTCACTGTTTTCAAACTCTGCTCTCTTTGAGACACTCACCTTTCTGAGGCCCACAGCTGCCTGATGCCAAGTTCAGATTTCCCACTGCCTGCAGCCTCCCTCTACACCTGTTCAAGCTGGTCTGTTTGAAGCTTGCCTGAACTCCTCTCTCTCACAGGTCCCCAGCGGTTCTCTCCTTGCAGATGCCACCTGCCCCCAGGTTTACACATGATCCTTGTGTTCTATTTTCCCTTCCTTTCTGAGGCTTAATTTTCTCACTGATCAGATGTCAGTGTAGAACTCAAATAATCCATCTCTCTACCTTCTGCTTTTAGTGCAGAGGACAGAAAACAGAATATGCAGTATAGTCTTATCTACCATTAAAAGAAAAAAAAGCAAAACATTAAAATAAAACAAGCAATCTTGTCTTAGCCTACCTATTTGTGGTCAGGAATAGAACTAACAGGAACCGCCTTCTAGGAGCTGAGCCAGGGCGGCCGCCTCCGGGCAAGTGTCTCACTTGAGGAAGCAGCCCCAGGCTCCCTTCTGACCTTCTCAAGGGTTTCTCCAGGGCTCAGCTGAGCCTCATTTTCCCTAGCACCTTTTCCCAAACCCTCCCAATGAACCTCAGCCTAGACTCCCGCAGCCTGTCCTGTCCAGGAACCTGAAGGCACAGACCTTCAGTACCCACAGCCCGATGGGAAGGAGCTCTGCGCCTCATAACATTTAATATCAAAGTCTGCACATGGGGTAAACTCTGAGAGGCCTTTGGCCTTCTGCCCAATTGGAAAGGGCACCTGGCAACCCTCAATGCTCCTCGGTCCTGCAGCCTTCCCTCTCCTTAGCTGCCCCCGCCTCTAAGAGACCATTTAAAAACCATCCCACTGTGAGGCTGCTGGTACCCAGTGTGCAGGCACCAAAGGACGAGTCAAGGATGGATGCCTCTTCCTTGTTTTGGTGTCTCTCAAGCCAACCATGCACGTCTGGGAGACCAGTCTTCAACTGAAGTCTTGACCTTCTAATGTTTTAGCTGGAGGGGGAAGATGATTCTGTTTTCATTTTCATTTAAAGTGAATCTAGACCAGACTCAATATCCAGAGGAGAACAAACCCTGGCATCTCCTGAAATCAACAGGAGGGAAATGATCAGAGCTTCCAAAATAAAGGGCTCTTTCCCTCCTTAAATTTTAAGGCTTGAATCTGGTGGGCTTCTAGAACAATGGAGAGGACAAAAGAGTTATGAAAATCAGGGCTTTTCAAAAAGGTGGTTGAGCTGGAGGAGCTCCCAGCTTCTGCCTGCTGGTGGTCCAAGGCTTCCCCACTCCAGGACTGTAGGATCCAACTCAGCTCCCCCACCTCCCACACACAGGATGCCAAGCAGAGACATGGTTCTCGACCCAGGAGTCTCCATGAAATTTTTTTTTTTTTTTTTTTTTTGAGGACTCAGCCTGGCTTGACCTATCCTATCCCACCAAGAATCGGAACACTGTGAAAATCCCTGAGAAGTTGGATTTTATGGGCACAGGAGGAGGGAGTGAGAGATGGAGAGGAAGAGAGACAAGCAAATTGAAAAACTGTTCGAAGGAAACACGAGTCACAGGACACGCCAGGGTGAAGGCTCCGAGCGGGAGGCGCTCCGGGCATTTCGTGAGTCTCTGCAGACCGACTCAGGCACCGCCGTGGGCTCCCTGGTCTTCCTTCCTCTCTGGCAGGAAGGCCCCACTTCTCAGGCCCTCCTCTCCCTCTTCAAGCAGCGGTGTCAGAGCTTCTTCCTTTCAAAGTTTGGCACGATTCCGCTGTCCTGGGGCCGTGGGCTGCCCGCCCTCTCCGTCTCTTTCAGGCCCTCCTCGGCCAGCTGGGACAAGTACTTCTGTGGTGTAAAGAGGGGCAGAGTGGGGAGGGAGAAAGACAGTGGTGAGCTGAGGGGAGAGGAAGGGGCTGTGTGCCTGGCCCCCCTCTCCTCTCCTCTTGCCCCCCTGGGGTGGGACCCCTCTTCTCCCTCCCCAGATCCTTCCAGGGCCCTGGGACCCAGGCTGAGTGATGAGCTCCACCCTCTTTGTGTTAGTTTACAAATGATTCCTGGAGAAATGTAGGGAAGTGCAGATCCTAACAGCAAACACATCCATAGCCCTTATCCCAGATCCAGCGCTAACTGCTTTTCTTCTATAAACTCATTTAATCCTCACAACAACTCTACTCATTGTCCAGAATGAGCCCTAGGATCCAGGCAGCACGTCTACATGTAAAAGGCAGAGGAAAGAGAGGGAGGCTGGAAGGGCAAGGAGGGGAGCAGCTCTGTCCCATACCTACTGTGAAAGAAAAAATGCATCCCGACATCTGAGACTCTGCAGACAGGCTGGGGGAGCCGCCTGTACCCCACCTCAGGGCACCCATGTTCCCACTGGCTCCCCAAGTCCAACTCGGTGAGCCTGTCAGGCTGCTCCTGAGGTTCTGGATTCAATGCGGTGAGAGAACCAGAAGATGCCCTAGGCCCCAGTTGGAAGTCCTCTGATGGCTGGGGCAGCCCAGGGCAGTGCAAGGAGTGCTGGATTAAGAATCAGCAGGGTTGAGTCCCCCACAACCGTCAAGTGTGTGGGCTTTGCCATCACATGACCTGGGTTCAAAGGCTGGCTCTCAGCCGGCAAGTTCCTCAATATCTTTGGCATCTGTTAAGTATGAGTAATACAGTAACCACTGCACAAGGTTGCTGTGACATCCCAGAGAGGTACCATAAAGCATCAAACATAGAGCCTGGCATGGAATAAACACCTAGCAATGTCATAGGCATGAACCATCAATTACTCAATCGCGATCCTATTCCTGGACATTCAGGATGTTTCCAAAAGTGTTGGCAATAAGTTATACATTTATTATAATATTAACTGCAATAAGTGTCCTTGTACATATTTACATATTGGTGAATTTATTTCTGTAGGTTAGATTTCTATAAGTGGGATGGTAGGATCCTGGGCTATATATATTGGGTTGGCCAAAAAGTCAATGCCGCCTTGATCGTAACTGGCACTGGCTGTCTGATTCTGTGAAAGTCACTCATCTTCTAGCCTCAGACCCTAAACTGTTGAATGGAAGGATGATATCTTCCTTCTTCTTCCTCCAGGGGTGAATCTGAGGGTCAGACCCGATGATGTGGGAGAGGTGATGGAGTCGACCTGGTGTCTCTAGGAGAGCCTGGTTGGCTTTGAGAGGTGGGTGAGACTGATGGAGAGAGGCAGACTGTGGATTCCGGGGGATCAGGCTGCTGATGGAGGACTGGGCTGCTCCTGCACCTCGTCTCACGGAAGGCAAGTGGGTGGGTGTGTCGGGTATCGGACCTGGGGCTGAGCAAGCGTCTAGTTTTCCCACCTAGCACCTACTCCACTTGCTGTTTTGACCACCTGCTGTGGCTTCTCTCAGAGCACAAGAGAACAGCAGGACTGCAGACAGAAAATGAAGATTCCTACCACCCCATCCCCAGGAGCAACCCCGGCCCCCGCCTCACAGCCTCGCGGGTGCTAGAATTACAAGCTGCCTGACTGAGGTGTTAGCCAGCACCGGCCACTCCCGTCTGAATTCTTCCCTTTTCGCACATGTAACATGGAGTGGGGGCGGGATGGGTGCATCTGTGTGGACAGAGACAGTCTGTCAAGGCCACTGGCAGAAACCCTATCTGGGACACCTGTGATTGAGGCTCCCAGCTCCCTGACAGGTGCACCGGGGAAAGCTGAACTGCAGTTGGCGGGTGTAAGGGACTTAGCCAGCGTCTGGACCTGACAGGCCTGGGACCACAGGAGTGGCTGTGGCCTGCTACAGGGAGGCGAGTCTGCCTGGGGGTTTGGCCCAGAGGCCCAAAACTCAGTGAAGTCTGTTGCCCTGCAAAAAGCAGAGGGTTTAGAATTCAAGGACCTGGGAGTCTGCATTCTTCCAACCTTCCTGGGTGACCTTGAGCTGTGTGTCTCCTTGAGGGTTATGCAGTCCAGCCGAGAAGACTGGATGAGAAGGTTCTCATGTTGAGGTATCATAATCTGCTGGAAAGACTTTAAAATGCAGATTCCCAGGCCCCACGCTAGAGACAATGAATAAGCAAATATAGGGTAGGTCTAGGAAGCCACATTTTAAAAAGATTCCAACTGAAGACCAGGGTTTGGGAAAATCAGGACCGGATGATCTTCAAGACCCTGTTCAGCTCTTCCATTCTAGAGGTTTCCTCTTGTTGTGGGTGGGTGGTGACGATGTCTTCAGGGTTAGACAGCTGCCGTCAGCTGGCTCTGTGTAGCCCAAGCTGAACCCTTGGCCTGGTCCAGTCTCTGCCCTACCCCCTGGAAAGGCTGGGACCTGGGCCCCAGGCCCTGTGATGTTCTCGGTCATGCAACAGCTGCTTTCCGGAGGGAAATCAAGAGGCTTACATGACCTGAGTTTAGGCACAGCCAATGACAGTTCCTTGCAGATGGTGACCCAGGCCACGACACGAATCTCAGTTCACAAGACCAGCTTAGTCGAGTGAAAGCAGCCAAGTGATTCGGAATCAGGCGATCTGGTTCCAGGCCTGGTAACTCACCATCTTGATGGCCTTGGACAAATCCAAGGCTTGGACTAATCCAAGGCTTAGATAAATCCCTGGTTTCTCTGGGCCTCAGTTTCCTCAACTATAAAATAAGAGAGTTGGCCTGTATCTGAGTTTTCTTAACTAGGGATACACATTCAAATCATTTGGAGAATTTTCTTAAATTACATATTCCTGGGTCCCTCCCAAATTCTGCTGAACACTTGGCCTAAGTTGTATAAATACTTCTGAAACACTGTGTACAGGACTTTGGTTCACATCCTGGCTAAGAACTACCAGAGCAGCCACTCTTTAACAATTAAACTGAACGGTACTATCTGCTCTGGAATTAAAGTGTCTGCCTGCAGTGTGGGAGACCTGGGTTCGATCCCTGTGTTGGGAAGATCCCCTGGAGAAGGAAATGGCAACTCACTCCAATCCCATGGATGGAGGAGCCTGAAAGACTATAGTCCACGGGGTCGCAAAGAGTCAGACACGACTGAGAGACTTACTCACTCCCACAAGGGTCTTCCAGAGCCAAGGCCTTATGCCTCAAGAAAGTAGTCTAGATTCCTTGCAGTTAGAACAGATGGTACTTTGATACACTTATCACAAGTATCTATCTACTATGATTTCTATTATATTACTAATCCCGAGCTAATACCAGAAGTCATATGAAAATCACATTTGAAAATGCTATATATTATTTAGGTATTTTTATAGGATATGTTGCTGTATCTCATTGATCTTAAGAAGTGTTTTTTCCCCACGTATGAACAGTTCTGAAATTGAGATGTATTTTCCAGTTGATGGAGCCTCACCGTTTAATCTGTAACATTTTTTTTCATGTTGGTACCAAAAAATAGTGTTGTGTCTTACAACTGATGGCACCTTAGATTGGATGAAATATGGTATGTAGAATATTTTTTATATGTCACAGTTAATATACAAAGAAACACACTTATTTTTTGCTTATCTACTACTCTAGAATGGAAGGTCCATGAGGGCAGGGGTTATTATCTGCTTTTTTTGTTGTTGTATCCCCAGTGTCTAGTCCCAGATGCTATGTCTTTAATAACAGCTGCAGTATGAACAGACATTTCAGTAGAACATAACAGTGACTTTTATTCTAGCCAAACATGGATACTAGCACAGGAGAAGAGAAACACAGAAATATCTGTATCTGAAATGTCCAGGTCTTGTGAAAAGGGATCAGCTCCAACCATGGGCTAGGTGAATACTAAAAAGTCATTCAGTCTAGAGGGAGAGCCAGTTGCCAAAAATATCCAACCCAAATAGAATGTTTTGTATTAACGTGGAGACAGATGCTCTGAGAGCATAAGGCAGGCAGCCACCATGTGGAGAAGTCTGGTGGAATCAGGATTCAGACCACAGAATGAGTTTTCCATGTGATGGAAGGAGATATAACCTCCCAGAACCTTAGCCCAGGGATTGCCCCTCCTGGGCGCTAGGCAAGGAAGACCAATGGTTACCTGTAAGTTCCGGTAATGGACGGCACTGCGGCAGTGAGTCATCTTCGCCATCTCTTCACTCGTGTAGAACAGCCCACATAGCTTGCAATAAAAGCCGGTCCTGGGCACCACGAACTCAACCCCTGCAGAAGGATGGGGGATGGACAGGTAGGCAGTTTAGGAAGGTGGAGGGAGGCCCCTGGGGTCCAGACAGCAGTCAGGGTGAAACAGGAGCAATGCGATCCAGCCCTGGCTTGCTATTGGCTTGGGCTGGTTACCCAACTTCTCCAAGCCTCATTTTCCTCATTTACAAAACTGGCACGAAGGAAACAGCATCAGCTTCATTCACAGGCAGTGTGATGAAGTGTGATGGAGTGCTGGGAAATCACATGCTTTGCAACCGCCTTCCAGAAGTAGGTTCAGGCTCTACTAACATCAGTCTGCTTCCTGGGAAAGGAGGAGTAAGCAGGTTTCTTACATTTCACTGGGTGGATTTCCTTTCTCCATACTGTACGTCTCTCTGCAGCTGCTGTGGCCAAGACTCTGGAAGAACACTCATTTTTGTTTGCTTATTTTACAATTATGTTCACTAAAAAGAATTTTTTAAAGATAAAAGTGAGGAAAAATCACTCGGAGTCATTCCAATCAAAATATTTTCTTCCACACTATCTATATATAGAGCCCTTTGTGGGGTGGAAGAGGACATTTTTAATGACACCCTAAGTATAATTCTGTTTCCTCCCTTTTTCATGTGATGAGCTATCATAAACATTTTTCCGTCTTCCTCCAGTCTTAAATCTTAGCCATTCGTTAGTAGCATTTTATTTATGATGTGTTAAATAGAAGTTCCAGAATTTGGGGAGTTCCTTTGATTCCGAGGAAAGGAAACAGTGGGCCAACAGCCAGAGAAATGACGGCATCACAGCCCAGAGGATTCATCTTTGAAGGGGGACAGTGGCTGCTCCAGCCTACACCATGGTGTTCTGGGGTCACTGTTGTCCTCTTGAGGACACAGCAGAGTGGAAAGAGCCCAGGTCTGAGAAGGGGCTAAGACCAGAGGCTAAGAATCTGTGTAGCTTGGGGAGAGCTGGCTGAATACCTCCTGGGCCTTCTGACTGAGGCACCAGCTAGAAAGCAGGGCTGAGGGCCGCGGAGATCAGGACACGCTGTGGAGCTAAAGGAGCGGGGCTGGCCACTCGGGACACACAGACGCGCCACTCCCGGCCCCGCGCGTTCTCAGGCTGAGGCCGCTGGGTACTGACCCTTCCGCTGTGCTTTGGTGCTGCCCATATGGTGAGCTCTGCTGCGGATGGAGGGATGGTCAGAGAGCTGGCTCCACTGGGTGTCAGGGACAGTGGGGCTGGGAGCCACACACGAGGCCAGGGCAGCCTCTTACAGAGAGGGGGACAGGCCAGGTCTCCGCCAAGGCCCTGCGTGTGACCACAAGCCCAGGCCTTCCTTCACTTTCCTTATTCTGCCTCTAGAGACAGGGCTAATCGCACAGGAGACCCTGTCATAGAGGAGCAGCTTAGTCTTCTAATTACAACCTTCCCCCCAACACTCACCCCGCCCCTCCTCCCGCCTCATTTCACAAAAGCCACTTATCAGCCTGGAAGGACGGGCCTGGAGGAAGGAGGGAGCCTGGGAGGCCTGCCTGAGGCCTGCCTTGACGGATGGCTCCTCTGTGTGTGTGTTGGTGGGGGGGAGTGGACTGGCTGGCCACGTAGCAAGCCTGCCTGCCGTGCCCTCAGCAATCTCCAGTGAGGTCCTTGGGTGAGGGGCCCAGTTGCCCTGCAGGAGGCCTAGTGGCCTCCCAACCTCACTGCAAAGGATGTGAACGGGCTGGCTTTGCCTGTGGGTGGCCGTCCCGCCCCTCCACCTCCCCCAGGCCCTGGCTCCTGGCTGCTGCTAGCAAACAGAGCATGAAACAAGGCCCGCCTTCCTACTCTGTGCCTGCAAAATACTTCTCCCTTTTGCTGCTGCTCCACAGGGAGCAGAGGCCCCCACTGGACAAGAGAAGAGCAACCAGAAAAGGGGAAGCACCCCCCGACCCCCGAGGCGCAGACGCAGGCAGGGGATCAGAGCCTCTCCCTGAGTCCAGACCTCGTAGGGACGGCCAACTGGGTAAAACCAAGAAAGAAGCCTTGGGTTTTCTGTGCAGATTCCACGAGGCCTCCAGAATCCGCCATGTTTCCCAAGAGGCCTTCAAAGCTCTGTCCTGGGTGCCCCCAAAAGGGGTGCAGCTGCCTCAGAAGCCACAGAACATGAAGCAGACCTGAGCTGGCAGCTGTGGCCCATTTCAGCCCCAGCAGTGGGCATGGCTACCATCTGTAGTGTTTGGGGTGAGATTTCACTTGAACAAAGGCTTCTACTGCCAAAAAACAAAAAAGTTGGAAGCCACAGTATACTGGAGAGAAAACAGAATTTGGAGTCAGACCTAGCTCTTTGACTCACACTGTGTGACCTCAGGTATGTGTGCTAACCTCTCTGAGATCAGTTTCCTTGTCTGTGAAACAGGAATAATAATACAATAAATTGTGTAATGGGGAAGCACATGTCATTTTGCCTAGGGCTCAACAAACATTAGTTCTTTATTAAACTGTTTATCAAAAAACAATAGCAGACATGTGTGAGGCTTTTCTCCGCAGAAGTCTTCTGGCCCTCCAGCCTTTCACCAGAGCTGCCTGGAGAACCCGGGCTCCACGGCTGGGCAGCAGCTCTCTTCAAGGCCCCCGCCGGCCTCCAGGGCTACTCAGGCAGTACCAAGTGGTCAGAGATAGTGTTGAGGAGGGAGAAGCTGGGGCAAAATCCCCAAACGCCTGGGAACTCACCCTTGAGTAACCAAGAGTTGCCCGGGCACTTAGAATGCCAACACAGCCTCAGGACACCTCTGGAATGTGAGAGCCCCGGTGAGAGCCCGGGGAAGCATAGCGTGAAGAAAACACAGCCCCAGACCCAGAGAGTTCTGTAGCAACCTGGTCCTCCCATTTTTCAGCCTCTATTAAGTACCGTAATTAAAGTAACATCTGCCTTCTAATAATAGCTCCTGCCATGGGTAATTACAGCCCTGTCATCCCAGCACAGCCTGTGATGGGTGGAGAGGGGGAGCTTGCGTTTTGTAGGCTTCCCTTTAGTTCTGGGAGGAGCTCAGGCCTTGGCAGGCTCACGCTGGCTGGGGTCCCCCGGAGCTGGCTTGAACCCACGGAGCTGCCCTTCCCTACCCTCGTGCCCAGCCCAACCCCTAAGCAGCAGGACTTTGCCTCACCTCTCCTCTTCATTCCACCTCCCTGTGCTCCACAGGGACCAAGCCTGAGCTGTCCCCACTCCCTAGAAAGTCTCTCTGCAGTAGTGATAAACCATGGAGGGTGACGGGTTATGCACCCCCAGTGAGAGAAAGCAGAGTAGGTCTCAAAAACTATTCCGTAAATGAATAATGATTTCCCTGGTGGCTCAGACAGTAAAGAATCTGCCTGCAATGCAGGATACCCGGGTTCAATCCCTGGGTCAGGAAGATTCCCTGCAGAAGGGAATGGCTAACCACTCCAGTATTCTTGCCTGGAGAATCCCATGGACAGAGGAGCCTGGCAGGCTACAGTCCATGGGGTGGCAAAGTCAGACGTGACTGAGTGACTTTGAGAGAAAGAGAGAAAGAAACAAATAATAACAATAGACAACTCATAATAAGTACCTCCTACTGCAAGAGGCTGAGACCTTACAAGTACTCATTCATCTAATCCTCAGAATAACCCTACATGGTAGGTGACTACTACCATCCCGGATTTATAGATGAAGAAAGCCAGGGAGAGAGAGGGAGAGAGAGGTTAAATCAGCAGCTCTTTGTCCCCCAGCCAGCTGGGATTGGAACCCAGGGAGTCAGATTCCACACTCTGTGCTCTTAACCACTGCACCAAAACTGCCTTTCCTTCCAACTGTGCTGCCTGAATGGCAGGACAGCCAGGTCTCCAATAAGGATTCTCTCAGTTCTGACCTGAGTCTACTGCGTGCTTTCGGGCAATAAGGGGCTTCCTTGGTGGTTCAGCGGTAAAGAACCCACCTGCCAATGCAGGAGACTTAGGTTAGATCCCTGGGTCAGGAAGATCCCCTGGAGAAGGAAATGGCAACCCACTCCAATATTCTTGCCTGGGAAATCCCATGGACAGGGGAGCCTTGCAGGCCATAGTCCATGGGGTCACAAAAGAATCAGACATGACTTAGCAACTAAAACACAAAAACAACACTGGTAATAAGTCTCTGGGCTTCAGTTTCCTTACCTGGAAAATGTAGGAAAGTATCATATGGCCCTCACCTCCACTGAGATTAAAGAAACAATAGGTCTCAAAGCCAGAGACTATCATCAAGCATAAAAGTACAGTCTGTAATAGCCCCAAACCAGAAAAACCCAAATGCTCATCAACAGCTGAATGAATAAACAAAATGTGATCTACCCAAACCACAGTGCAATACTCAACGATAGACAGAAACCAATTATCCATACACCCAACAATTGGGATGAATCTCAGAATAACTGTTGAGTGAAATAAACCAGGCAACAAGAGTACATACTGTACGATTCCCTTTCTAGAAAATTCTAGAATGCAAACTAGTATTTTGTGACAGGAAGGAGGGCAGTGGCTACCTGGAGACTGGGGTTGGGAGGGAGGGGTAACAAGGGAGTATCAGGAAATACAGGGGCGATGAGTATGTTCACTGTCTTGCTTGCAGTGATGGCGTACAGGTGCATATGTGTCAAAATTCAGGTTTTATGTGTACTTCATTAACCTCACTTATACCTCAATAGAGCCGTTTTAAAAAAATAAAATGAGCTACCATTTTCCCTCCAATTGGTTGGTAAAGATTAAAAACTGATAAGATCCAAAGCTGGCAAGGATGTGGAGAAACCATACTCTCACGTGAGGTAGTGCTGAACACTGGTATAATCTTTCTGGATAGCAATTTAGTGGCAATTTTGAAAATTTGAAATGCACAGATACATGGACACGCCCCTCTCCCCTGGGCTAGCATGCCGTCCAACAGAAACTGGCTCACGCCAAGGTGGCAGCGCGTGCGGAAGGCGGCAGGGTGCACAGGCAGTGAGAGCACGGGGCTAGGAGGCAGGGGGCTGTTCATTAGCTCTGTAACCCTGCATCTCACCCTGAATCCCTGGTGGCTCAGTGGCAAAGAAACTGCCTGAAAGACAGGAGACACGGGTTCGATTTCTGGGTCGGGAAGATCCCCTGGAGGAGAAAATGGCAACCCACTCCAGTATTCTTGCCTGGGAAATCCCATGAACAGAGGGGCCTGGCAGGCTGCAGTCTTTGGGGGCGCAAGAGTCACACGTAGCGACTAAACCACCACCATCTCATTTCTTACCTGTAAAATAGGGCTGAAAATATTACCAACCCCATAGGTGTTTTCCAAGTTCAATGGTAAATGAAAAAAATAAAAGTCTAACTTTCATAGCATTTAAATTAATTATTTAAAATTTTGATAAATAATGTTACTTTGTACTTCATACTTTCTCACTTATATTATTCTTTTCTTCTTGGCTGCTTAACATTTCTAACATTGGATATCTTACTTAATTTTATATTACAATCCTTAGAAGTAAATACGTAAGAGAAAGCCATTATTGACTTTAAAGATGGGAAAACAGGAATAAGTTTGTGAAATAGTATACCTGACAGGAAAGACATTTCCTGATAAGAAAAACAAGTCTCTGCTCTGGCTCCAAGGGCAGTGCCATTCAAATATATAATACTTTTAGAATGTAAGAATATATTCTGTAGAAATATGTGAAATGTTTGGTTATCGATCAGTGCTAAACTATGATGGAAATCATATTCTACCTAGTATTGTTGTCAATCTAATTTTTAATGGAAAAAAATTAAAGATATTCTGAATGTTCACCAGTAGAGAGATGATCAGTAGGTACAGTTTTTAAGATAAAATATTTGCAGTAGTTAAGTAGTTAAGAAGAATGCATTTGATGTGAAGAGAGCTCTAAGATTCACTGTTAAGGTATAAAAGCAAACTGCATAACATTGTGTGTACAGTTTGATCCTGTTTTTGTGGGAGAAAAACTATCCATGGGTATGACTGTGGCCACCTTTGGAGAGGGGGAGAGACTGGGGAGAAGAAGAGAAACAACATTTAATGTTTACTTTACATGGGTTATAAATTTGTTGTAAAAATCTTTCACACTTTTTACAATAAAAATAAAAATAAGACATGAATTATAAAGTAGCAGAATTTATTCTTAATTTCTGCCTGTGTGTGTCATACAGATTCCAAGTTCCTGGATGCCAAGAGACTTGTGTTCCCTTTCTCAGTGCCCCTGTGCCCCGAGTGCCTCATGCAGTGCCACAATATCCAGGAAGGGCTGCTGACTGTCTGGCACCTTTTTCCTGAAAGGCAGCCTTTGCAAGTATTTTCCAGAACCCAGGGCCTTCTTGCAATCATCTCAGTTCATTCTAAGGTCAGTACCTATTTCCGTTGTTTTTTTTTTTTTAATTTTTGTCCTGGGGCATGCTGGATGCTATGTAGTAAACTTCTTCTTCTTCTTCTTCTTTTTTTTTTTTTAAAAAAAAAGGAAGTTTGCTCTTTGCATCTGACTAAATGGCACACTGGAGGACAGAAAAAAATAAGGGATTTTTATACAGCAGATGAAAAGGAAAAAAGAAAACTTGATGGAAAGTGTGAGCCTCATGCTGACTAGCTCCTTTGGGGCTCATCGTTGTTAATGAAGGACCTGCCACGCTGTGCTTAGTCGCGTCATGGGCTATAGTGCCATGTTTCTCTGTCCATGGGGATTCTCCAGGTGAGAATACTGAAGTGGGCAGCCTATCCCTTCTCCAGGGGACCTTCCCAACCCAGGGATTGAACCCAAGTCTCCCACGTTGCAGGTGGATTCTTTACCAGCTGAGCTACCAACTCATAAATACTGGAGTGGGTAGCCTGTCCCTTCTCCAGGGGAACCTCCCGACCTAGGCATTGAACTGGGGTCTCCTGTGTTGTAGGTGGATTTTTACCAGCTGAGCTCCCAAGGAAGCTGAAGGACCTGCTGTAACTGGAAAAAAAATTCCTGGTTATGACTTGTCTGAGGACATGCAGTCAACCAACATGGGAAGGACAGGGACCCAGGGACCCCTTTATCCACTACAGAGTGCGTTCTCAGTTGCTCAGTCATGTCCAACTCTTTACAACCATATGGACTGTCCGTGGGATTTTTCTGTCAAGAATACTGGAGTGGGTTGCCATTGCCTCCTCCAGGGGATCTTCCTGATCTAGAGATTGAACCCACATCTCCTGCATTTCCTGCATTGGCTGGTGGATTCTTTTACCTGTGAGCCACCTGGGAAGCCCCTAAATACAGTCTATTCAGTATCATTGCCTCAGAGAAGCTAGTCCCTCAAAGAGGAAAAAAAAAAAAGCAGCGTTGTTTGGAGAAGTGCTGGGGCTAGGAGGGCATTTCTGTTGACTCTGTGGCGGCTGGTGGGCCGCCACTACCCGGGCTGAATAAGGGCTGTGCGGTTAGGAATGAAACATTTCCTGACAGGAAAAACAAGTCTCTTTGCTCTGGCTCCTAGGGCAGTG
The DNA here is from genome assembly GCF_042477335.2 of Ovis canadensis. Classification (NCBI taxonomy): domain Eukaryota; kingdom Metazoa; phylum Chordata; class Mammalia; order Artiodactyla; family Bovidae; genus Ovis; species Ovis canadensis. Next base: position 46,619,076 of record NC_091266.1, on the reverse strand, counting down.
CCGTTCAAAGTCTGGCCCCATGAGCTATCTTGGTCTACTATGGGAGACTGAAATTGCAAGAAACTTTAAAGCTGCAGGTTAATCTGGGTGATTGCATCAGACATTAATACTACAACAAAATGACAAACAGCCTTCTCAAGCTCTTAAACATTATTACAGAACTATTGTCCCCTGGAACTGAATTCTCAGGAAGGACTGAGTATCTCACCCACCTAGAGGAATGCTAAGTTCACTGAACACATCCTCTGGTTCCCAGGAAGGCAAAGAAAGGGGCTGTTTTAGCTCCACTTCAGCGTCTTCAAGTGACCTCACGTCCAGAGATTTCATTTCCGAGTACCTGGAGTTTTCTGCAAAACATGAGCCGGGACAGAATACCAGTGAACACGACCTGCCTCCAAGAATCCCTGAAATTCTGTTCCTTGCACTGTGTGATGGGAAATGGTCCTGGGGCTGCTTAATAACATGAGACCAGGGCCAGGGCTGCTAATTAGAACCAAAGTGCTAGAATAAAGAGCTTTTACGGCTGCCAAAAGAACGCCACACACAAGAAAACTTGGCGAATCTTGGCATGGGCTCTGTGGGGGATGGGCCTCTGATGCCTTCGGTTGGAATGATCCACCCCCGTGCCCCTGATTCAGTATCACTCCATTTCTGCGGGCAGAAGAATCACTGAAGTGCAAAAATTGTGCTGACATCCACAGGAGCACCGAGGCGGGCAGAAGAGGCAATGCCATTCTCACCCCAAGCCTATTGAGCAGTGTTACTAAATATGAACTCCAAACACTGGGGAAGCCAATGAGCCATGAACACCAGTGCATGTCAAGACCTATACTGCAACACAGAGGAGGTTCAACCCGAGCAAGGTGAACGGCACTCGCTCCTCCTTTATTCTTGCCTTCTCTAGACACAGCCCAGGCCTCAGCATTGCTCTAGCAACAAGGCAGCTCACAGCAGAGTTCCCATGGAGGCTCAGATCCATACAGGTGAAAAAGAGCTCAGGTCAGCTTGACATGGAGGGAAGCCCAGACCCCCCGCTCACCAACCAGTTTGTGCCAACTACAGAGCACTGAGCTGAAATATTTAAGCCCTTCCTCTCTATTTTCTGCCCTGGACTCTTATCCCCACACTTCCTTCAAACTCTGGAATGCCACAGGCTTTCTGCAAAATCAATTTCTAGCTATTTTCACTGGGAGAACATGGAGGGCCACGCCTCCCCCCTCCCCCCACAGCTCTTGCTGGATCTTAGTTTCCACTTGGCAGAGAGGACCGGGCTTAGCCTATTTTAAACTCTGTCTTCATGATGTCATAGTGCCAGGCACAGACACAACATCACCTCCAATGGAGGTGGAGGAGATCCCGAGATAAGTCTGGTTTCACCATCAGATCCTGGAGAAAAGTGAGTCTGAGATGGTGAGACGGGAAACCAGCCAGGCCCTTTCGTGAGCCCAGTGTTCTGCCCTCTGCCCATTCCCTTCTCTCCTTTCTTGCCCTCCGAAGCTCTGCGCCCTCACTCAGGCCTCACAGAAGTAACTGCCTGGGTGGTCCTCTGTGGCTCAGGCAGGAAAGGCTGCTTGCTGATCCCCAGGAACCAAAGCTCCTTTGATAACCCCAAACACTTGCTAATTTAGTTGTCGGAGTTCATCTGGGCTCCTGTCAAGGCAAAGAAGTACGTCCCATCTGAGTCTGCTTTTCAGAAAATGTGTGGTCTCCTACCCAACGTCCCCTACCTAAAAGCTAAGAGCTAACCACTGCCTCAAAGCTCTAGCAGTTTAACCAGGCTTTTCAGCTTGCCTCCTGCACCAGCTTTCATGCCGGCTGAACCCTGACTTGTGTTAGTTCCAGCCTGCACTTGCTCACACACTGCTCCAGGGAAGCAGTGGTCGGATCAACCCAACCACACAGAAAAAGGGAGGAAAAAGGGAGGTAATTACCCGGGGTCGACGCTCTTTGGCAAGCCTGGCTTTGGAGGTCGGTTTCAGTGGGGGGGCCGGCTTTCTCCTCCAGGGTGCTGCCTTCACCAGCCCCATCTTCGGGGGTCCCCCTGGCCTTGCAGTCATCGAGAAATGGGTCGGGCTGCCAGGCCCTCTCCTCTGCTGGCTTGGGGGAAGACATTTGCAGAAGTGGAGGGGCCAGATGAACATCTGAGCTCTCTCCTCCCTTTGCGGGCTTCTCGTAGCAATCTGAGCTCTCCAGGGAGAGGCCTGTCTCACATTCAGCTGGCTTCCGCTCAGCATCCAGATTTAGGCCAGGCATCTCCACGTCCATGTCACTGGGACAGCCCATGGAAGCAGAAGGCAGTTCTTCGGGCGACTTGAGGCTAATTTCCGCAGCCCCATTCCCGATGGTCTTGACTCCCTCCTTGGCGAAACCTTTGGTAAAGTCCAGGTCTAAGGCAGTCGTCACACAGGGACATATTTCTGAACAGATTTTGTCCTTCTGGTCTATGGGCACAATCTCCTCTAGTTCTGGGATGTCTGGTTCCATGATAAAATCTTCTTCCTCCCCTACCTCATCCACTGTCACCAGCTCCTCCATGTTCGTGGGGTACCAGCTCTCACCCTCAGCCTCACTTCCACTCTCCGAATCCTGCTCCTGAATAAAAATGCAGATGGAGGTCAGAGGGTGGCTGAGGCCTGGTTCTTAGTATCTAACCAGAAGAGGGTACAAATCTTGACCACAGGACCCCTCAAACCAAAAGATGCTGTGCGATCTTACTGCTACCTGGGTAATTAGGAGCTGTAAACCATTCAATCTCTCATCATTGATTTATCCCTAAGATGGGCCTCAAAATAACACAGGAGTTGGAGTAAGCCCTTAATGTTTAACCTACCAAGTGGCACAAAGAATCTCAACTCCTGGTACATAACAGGTATTCAATAAAAAGATTGGGGTTTTTTGTTTGTTTTGTTTTCAGCTGTGGGTAGCTTACATTTTTACTTGGTATTATGGCTTAGAGGTGCTTCTGTATCATAGAATCTACATCTCTACCATAACTGTTAATGCCCATGTAGGATTCCAGTCAAAGTTATTTAGCCTACTTCCTATTGTGAAGCACTCTATGGTGGTGCTTAGCCGCTCAGTTGTGTCTGACTCTTTGTGATGCCATGGACTATAGCCGATGGGATTCTCCAGGCAATAATACTGGGGTGGGTAGCCATTCCCTTCTCCAGAGGATCTTTCTGACCCAGGGATCAAACCCTGGGTCCCCTGCATTGCAGACAGATTCTTTAACCTCTGAGCCAAGCTCCACATACTTCCTATTGATGGATAATCATCTCTGCTCATCTTTTTATGATTAATTTCTAGAAACTTTTTTTTTTCAAGTTTTGAGAGAGTTTTTGAATGAATGAGTAAGTTATAAGCTCTAAACGCATCAACTTGCTTGCAGGGCATCACTAAATGTAACTGCAGCGAAGCCCTTACAAGGTCCCCCCTAAACACCCTCTCCCAGCAAGGGTACAGCCCTCCACAGCCACAGTTCACACTTGGCTCCTCCCAAGACTTTCCCCTCATGTCCCCAGCAGCCCAGGGGCCCAGCAGCCAGATTTAGGAGATCAGCTTCCAGCCAGTGATACTCATCTCCCTGCCTCTTCTGACTGGAAAGGCATGAAGCTGGCCACGCTCCAAGGACATTTCTTTTTGCTGTGGCAGCCCCAGCCCTGTGACTGGGTTTTTCATTTTAATTAAGTAAAATAACCTTTACAAGCACAGTAGATGTTTGGTTAATCCAAGCATCAGGGGCTACTGAGGTCAGGGCCCCAGCCTGAGTACCCAAAGCCCCCTTCTGCCTGCAGCCCTTCCCCAGGACCTGCCTATTTTGGGAGTCTGGCTCTGTAGCCTGGAGTCTTTCGCGGGCACATGCTTTCTCTTATGAGCACAGCCAAGTTACTGAAGATGGAGACAGAGCCCAGGCAGGTGGTAAAGATCTCTTCAATAAAGACTGTGCAAAGATCCCAGGTGAAGCCATTACTCCAGACAGTGCTGGCTTCATTCATGGACCCACTGCTGGGGTCTCAGACACATGCCATGCAGCAAGCAGGTCATCCCCAGGCAGCACGGGAAGCCCTATGACTTGAGGAGGCCTGTGACTTGGGGTCCCAGAGCCGTTGTGCCAGTGCGGCTACACTGCCAGCATCTGGCACAAACTTTACCTTCCTCGCTTTTCTGTTTTCTGTATCGGAGGATTCTGTTTCCTTCTCTTGTCTGCCCACTGATGGGGGATTCTCTTCCATGCTGTCCTGTTCCTCTTTTCCAGCCTTAGCAGTGGAAGCACAGAACAAACCAAATCAATAGTGAACAGTGACAGAGGGCACACCAGGAGAAAAAGAACGTTACTGAGAACAGTTAATGATGCCAGATGCATTTCACACACATCACATCCTTTATCCTCACAAAATCCCTTGGAGGCAGGTGCCGTTATTATCTTTTTACAGATGGGGACACTGAGGCTCAGAGAGGTTAAGTAACTTGCTCGAGGCACAGACAAATGGAGGCAGAGAGATGTTTCACTAATGTTTTCCCTGAGGACTTTAGGGAGACAGAAGTTCCTGGTAAACTGGATACTTTTTGCGGCCGTGATATCTGTAGACAGGGTGAATAAAGGGGAAAGGGGGAATCTGACCCTGGGGTTCATAACCATCATGGTGACGTCTACCAACAGATCTGTATTAAAAAAATCACTTCCAGGCCACTTAGGGTTAGGAAGGGTGCTGTCATCCAATCAGGGCCCTGTCACCTCACTTTTGACTTATCTCTGTCCTAGAGTTATTGCCCCAGCTAGCAATCCTTTCCTACCTTCCTTCCTCCCATCCCTTCCCTCAGATTAAGTCCCTCATGCTAGCACTCATGTCTGGGATAGTGAACAACTGAAGCAGGTGTTTGCTTTGAGAATTAGGGTCTCTGATCTGCCTTTAAAACAGGGGTGAGCCAACTCCCATCCTCAAGCCAAATCTGACCCAGGGCTTCTTTTCTGTGCAGTCTGTGAACTAACAATGCTTCTCACGTCTCTAAACAGTTGCATGCTAAATGATGATACAAGTACCTACATAATATCCTCAATTTAGCCTACTTGCCCACATGGCCGAAAATAATTACTCTCTGTTTTTGTTTGTAGAAAAACGTTTGCCAACCCCCATTTTAGAAGCTTGAGGAGGATATTCTCCCATGACTTAAACTTTGGCCATCAAACCAATGAGTGTTCCTGGATGTTCTTGGGAGCAAGCTGCATTTTCTCGACAACTCTGGCTGAAGTTGGCTCAAAGTAAACCACTCTCTGATTTCTTACGAGCAGACACACCTCTCTTTGCTGACAAGGAGCCAGCCTGGCTGGGAGCTCAGGGCTGAGGGGTTTAACTAGATATGACCGGACAGGGAAAGACAGTTGAAATCCTCAAGTCTTTGCTCTTTCCAGTGTTTGCAGCAGAATCTCTGCTCTAGCCTTCTGAGCTGACCTGAGCTCAAAGCAGCCCAAATGCCTTTTCAGCCCTCAGAACCCAGAGCTTCTACCAACAGGGGGCCACTTTTCTTTATTTTCTGTCTTCCTGAATAAATTACCCACCGCCCTCCCTTGTCAAAATAAACAGCCCATACCCTTCCCAGGCAGTTCCTGCAGCCACACATCCAAATCAACACAGTAAAGAGGCTCCCTCCAGTTCTAGCTGGGAGAGGCAGGGACAACCCGGCCTCTGAAAACCCGCTTGCCAGAAGGACCCCCTGCCCTTCATCCCTGCAGGCAAAGGTGACACCGCGGTGCCTTTCAGGGCATCCCTAGACCTGGGACCACTTCCAGGTGACAGCAGCTTATGGGGAACAGACAAAGGCAACCAGTGCACTCGCGCTCCACCCCATCTCCACCCACCAGGTCAGGGAGCAAAGTATTAGGTCCTGACTATTGCAGGCAGCGCTGTCACTACAGGGCTGGGGTCACTGCTAAACCACCTACTAACTGGTCTCCCCCTTCTGCTCGGCAGCCTCCTCCCAAGTGTATTCTCCCCAAGGTCCTTGGGAATGATGATTCCAAAATGTAACAACAATTATATCGTGCCTGCACCTTCCTGTCTGAATGCTTCATTTCCTTCCCCTAGAACTTAGGATAAAGACAAAACCCCTCAACCTGCCTGTAAGGCTCTGCATAAGCAGTCCCTCGTTGACACTTCGGCCTCACCTCCCACCATTCTATCCCTGGCTCTCTCTGCCCCAGCAACACTGGTCTCCAGCCACAGGGCCTTTGCACGTGATATTCCCTCTGTCTGTTCTCCTTCCTTTTGACCCAGTAAATACCCACCATTCCTTTCAAACTCAACAGGCACATCCTAACCCAGGAAAGCCTCTGGCTTGTTAAAGGCACTGATAGCACTGCATCCTCCACCTCCTTAACACTTAACACTCATACCCATCTGTTCAATGAAGGGATTATTTGATGAGCATGTTTTTCAAGAGACCGTGAGCTCCATGCAATCAAGAGTCATTTTAGCTTTGACTCACAGCTGCAGCCCTAGTGCTAGGTGCTCCATGACTACCAGCATGGAGACTGGTAGGAGAGGGTGAAGTGAGTAACAAGTACACACCTGCCACCCAGCATGCGTGGCTCTCTCTCTAGGCTTTGAACTGAGCATGCGTTCTTTAGATATTTCTCTCCTGTGGATCATTTATACTGGGGGCCATATTCTGGGGACCCCTAGGGCTCCACCTGACCTACAGACATGTTTCATTTTACATAGTTTCTAAAACATGGGAAATTTCATACTGATATCTGCATCTGGACCTTGGTCTTGCTGTAAGAAAAGGGAAACCAGACACAGGGTACGTATGCCTGCACGGCAGCCATAGAGTGGACCTGTGACGTGGCTGACCCAATATACAGGCATTTCCTCCCTGGTCCCCCACATTCCCAGTTCTTCTCTCTGGCTTCAGTCATGCTACCTGGTCTGTGTCACCTGTCTGGTTTCCCTGCTCTAGGCATCTGGGTCTGTAAACCTGGGTGCCCCTGCCAGGAAAAGTGGAGGAGAGCCTCTTTCACTGCCTGGTCTTCTTTCGTTTTCTTCTGGTCTCATGGTCAGGGCAGAGCCTCACGTCTGGCTGTGGCCTCCCACAAACACTGAGCAGTGCATACGATGGCTTTGTCAGCACGGGCACTCCCTCCAGACTCTCCCAGGGTTTCCCATGAGCACAATCTTGTTAAAAGTCTTACAGCAGCCTTGTGATCACACCCATTTCACAAACGAGAAAACTGAGGCCAAAAAGAACAGGGTGTGACCTAGTTCTCAGAAGCCAGGCTTCTGCCTCCAGAGTCTGGACTCAATCATTCATTCCTTTTACAAATACTTATTGAACGCCCACTCTGTGCCAAACCCTAATGCAGGAATTAGGGGGGGACTGGCAGTGACACAAATTCCTGCCCTCACTGAGCTCACAAGGGGGTTGGGGTGGGGGAGGGCTGGGAGGGAGAGCAGACCCTACACAGAATAAAGACGTTAGGAGATAGATTGGAAGGAGACAAATGCCCCTAAGAAAAAGAAAGCAGGGAAGGATGAGAAGTGGGTTGGGATGTTGTGATTTTATGCGGTGACCAAGAATAAACTTTGGAGATTGTGACAATGAATAAAGACACAGGAGCTGAAGAGGGAGCCATGTGGACGTCAGCAGGGGAGGGGCTCCCAGGCAGGGGAATGCCCTGTGGTGGGCATTTGCATATCATAAGAAAGGCAGGGACCCTGTCCTTAGCCTTCATTCCCCAAGTTCAGTTGCTGCCTGTTGTCTGGCTCCTGGGACACCCCTGTAGATTCTAGGCTGTTCTCAAGATGGTGATGAGAGTTTAACATCAGTGGGTCACAAGGAGGACTGAAGTCCTGCAGCAGATGGTGAGCCCTGGATGAGGCATTTGGATGGAAGGTGCCAGCCAACTGCTGAGCGTTTTTACTCCAATGGAAGGAAACACAATGTCTGGAGAAACACACCAAGCCCTGGGCACCCAGTATAATTTAGTGGGTGGTGGTGGCTTCTCCTTTACCACCTCTCATCAAAGCCCAACACTGGTGGATGCTTTTGGCAGGAGAAAGGACGGAGCAGACCAAAGGTCTAATCTACCCTGGCAGAGTGTGTGGGTGCAAACACCTCAGGGCCGCTCCACCCTGGACAAACAGACAAAATCCAACAGAAGGCCTCTGCATCAAGTCCTTGCCGAACTTTCAGTAAAGGCCGGAGGGTGCGGTGGGACTTGGAGCCAGATCACCTGGGTGTCATTCCAGTTCCACCATTTCCAACCATGTGTCCTTGGGCAACTAACTTAAGTTCTCTGGGCCTCAGCTGCCTCATCCACAGTAATAATAGTATTATTACTAGTATTTCTTCGTAGGGTTGCTGCGAGGATTAAATGAGTTGAGATAACATGGTTAGCACAGTGCCTGGCACAGAGTACACATTCAGTAAGCATTTCATTCATTCCATAAATGTTCATTATCCTTATTAGTCTTCTCCCCTGGGACCTGCCTCTCCTTACCTGGGGGAAAGGGATTCCATCCTTACCTCATTCTCTGCTATCCTTTCTTTTCTGTCATCAGCTCCTTCTTGGTCTCGATCAGGTCTCTTGGCTCTGTTTTTCTCACTCTGTTTGGACTTGGTGCCCTTGGGCTCCAGTCCGTCTTCCCTGCCCAAGTCGTCGGTGTGGGGGTGCCTGCCTTCTCGCAGCCTGGCCTCATCTTTCTTCCTGGACCTCCCTGGGGCATCCTGCTGCAGCTTCAGGTACTTGTCCGATTTGCCCTTGGACTCTTTCCGGTGGTAGCCGTCTTCTCGGCTTTTGTAGCCGGACGCGGAGTGGAGCGGGTTGGGGGACCCAGACCTCGGGTGCTTTTCTCTGTAGCCCCTCCCCGCTTCCAGTCGCTCCTCTAACTCGGCTTTGTCTAATTGCCGGGGGTAGTGCTTGCGATCATGCGCCCACGCGTCCGTCCTATCCCTCTTGTCCTCCCCGTTCTCCCTCCAAGACGCTGGGCCTCGCTCTTCCTCCCTCCTGGCGTAGGGAGAGTGCTCCCAGGAGCCGTTGCCCCAGTCGGCCCGGGAGGGGCCCGGGGGGCTGTGAGAAGAGCTGCAGGAGGTGAAGCTCGGAGTGTGGGACCTCGGGGACAGCGACCGGCTCACTGGACTTCGAGATCGCGGCCTTTCTGGGCCGTACCTGTGAGGGGGTGGCAAAGGAGCCGCTTTAGAATCTGTGGCACCCACAGGTCCCCCCACCCCGGCCAGATACACCCCATCTCTGCAATAGAGCCACGGAGCACGTGACCCCACCCGGCCATGCGCTCTTACCACCACCATGCAGAGCCCCCAGAGTGGTCCAGGAGCAAGCTCTGCCTCCCTGCGCCCTCAGGGAGGGATTTTCCCTGGGCACAATGCTGGCTGCCCTCGGCTTCTTTCCTCATAATGCTCCTGGAGTGGGGATGAATAATTGGGCTGGTTTGGCTCAGCCACATCTCCTCTTGGAAATGAGCTTCACTCAGGCAGCAGGAGACTATCCCAGGGAAGGGAGGGGAGTTTGGGGTCCAGCAAGGTTGCTCTGGTCCAGCCTGGTGGGAGAGGCTGCCTAACCTTGGGTTCAGTCCGACGACCTCTTGTCTAGGAGACTAAAGTCACCCCTACACCTGGCCTCCACCAAAGTAAAGGCCGCCTCTTGGCCTCCATTTTTCTAGGAAGGCATTTGGGGTTGGAAGAGTCCTTAGAGCTCTGACCTGCTCATCTATCAGATGATGAAACAGAAATCCAGAAGAGGACCTGAGCCTATCTAGGGTTCAGAGCAAGGCTTCCTGGTCACCTGCCCTCGGGACTCTACCACAGAACTGCAGGGGCAGGCTGCAGCTTCACATGTGTCTTTAAAAAACTCAAACAGCCACAATATTTGAAAAACAAAAATCCCAATCCTGAACAGCTGCAAACAAAGATAGACACAAACACACACATATAACACACACACGGTTGTTATTAAACAGGTCAGTTGAGTCATCCACCCAATATTCTAAAAGGATGGGGAACTTCCATTTGGTTTCCAAATACAGGAAAACCACGCGGTCCTCACTGACCAGGGGACAAGAGATGTGGCTCCCTGGGACCAGCTTTGACCTCCTCTGGGGATACAGCCTGGGCCGGGCCCTCTGCAGCAAAGTTAGAGCGCCACCTGTGGCATCTCTGGGTAAAAACCACAGAATGAGCAGGCCCGCTGTCGCTCCTGCTGTTCTGCACAGTGGTCTCTGCAGGGACCGTCTTCACTCTGAGGGGTGGTGACAGGAGTGACCTTGCAGCCTCAGCCTGGCAGAGTCACAGCTTCAGTTGGGAGAGATGAGTTGGAAAACCAAATGCACTCAGTGTTGAGTGAGTGACCGGTCAAGTCACAGATGTTTCTGCACCTACATTCAGCTCAAGAAAAATCAGAAGACATACACATACACATACCACACTCAGAGCCCACATACACCCACACCACATATATCACACAAACACACACAGATTCCATAGATATACCACACGTACAACACACATGCACCCACACCACACACAACACACACCAGATACCACACATATCACACAAACACACACACAGACCCCATAGATATACCACACTTACAACACACGTGCACCCACACCACACACACACACCACTCCACACATATCCAACACACACAATACAACCATATAACACAGACAAAATACACACTGCACATAACCATACATACATACAACATACCACATACACAATAGAACCACACAACACAAAGCGAACACAACACACATACACCACACACACTCTCAGGCTGTTTTAGCAGAGTGTACCCTTGCCCCTAAGAGTCATATATCAGCAGACTCTCTCCTATATGCCTTTCCAACAAAGGAGGAGCAGCTGAGAGGAAGCTGAGCATCTTGAATTTTTCTGAGGTTTAACCTGAGCACTTGACTGGACTCGCATATTCCCTCGGACACAAAGAAGTATAATGCCCAAAAAAAGCTGATGGACAGGATGAGGCAAGGGCAGGGCACAGAATGACTCAAGTACCCCAAGAAAGGGGAGGATGTTCCAATGACCCAGAATCTGCCCTGAGACCAAGGCCGGGCCTCACCTTTCTGCTTCCCGGAACATGTCCCTCTCCCTCTGGGAATGGATGTCCTGGATGATGGCGGCCACGGTCTTCCCAGGTTTCTAGGCAAAGTCAGAGGGTCACTGTCAGACCTGAGAAGGCCTTGCAAACACCAGAGGGAAGCAGCTAGGACTTGGGTTCATTGCCCCATCCACCAAAGGGGGGAAAGAGCCTTCTTAGGGGGAGACAGTTTAATCTAGAGGATGAGAAGTATGTGCATAATGCTGAACAGTGCGGGGCTGAGTGGTCCAGGGCACATGGCATCCATGAAGCTGGGAAGGAAGAAGTCTGAGGCTCACTCTCCAGGTGTAGGAGGAAAGCAGCATTTGTTACTACCCACCTCCCACCTCCCTCCAAAATAAAAGAAAATATCTAATATGTGAAAGGAACAAAAGGAAAGAGGGAGGGAGGGGAAGAGGCGTTACAACTTAGAAAGAGACTTAAAGATCAGAGAATGCAGCCCCCACATTTTACATCTGAGGAAACTGAGACCCAGAGACATCAAGGCAGAGTTCTGCCTGGCACAGCTCCAGTCACCAGCCACGCTGTGCTCTAGGGTGACCTCTGGAGTTGTGCTGGGTTAAGGAACACATTTACAGAGATGGTTGCTGCTGCTGCTGCTGCTAAGTCGCTTCAGTTGTATCCGACTCTGTGCGGCCCCACAGACGGCAGCCCTCCAGGCTCCTCTGTCGCTGGGATTCTCCAGGCAAGAACACTGGAGTGGGTTGCCATTTCCTTCTCCAATGCAGGAAAGTGAAAGTGAAGTCACTCAGTCGTGTCCGACTCTTAGTGACCCCATGGACTGCAGCCTACCAGGCTCCTCCACCCATAGGATTCTCCAGGCAAGAGTACTGGAATGTGGTGCCATTGCCTTCTACTTGACAACCGGCATTTTAACTCCAAGGTCCCTTCCATGCCCCCATGCTTCCAGCAGCTCCTGACTACAGCATGGTTCTTTTAGTGGGTCATTTAGTGCTAAATGGAAGTCTGCAAGGTGGGCAGTGCAGGCTAGGCCAGGTTTCACAGTTGAGGATACAAGCACCCAAGGCTCCACCCTTCCAGAAGTCACCATATGGTGACTGTGCCAGGACAGGACCAAGCCCAGCCCCCAAATCCCAACCAAAGCCCTTTCCTAACGCTAGAGTGGACAAATAAGAAAACAATAAAAATAAATGGTTAAAAATGAAATTTAGGGGCACAGAAGGATGGAAGCATTTTGCGAAAGACTACAGAGAATTAGTAAGCCAGAAAGAAAAACACCAATACAGTATACTAACACATATATATGGAATTTAGGAAGATGGCAATGACGACCCTGTATGCAAGACAGGGAAAGAGACACAGATGTGTATAACGGACTTTTGGACTCAGAGGGAGAGGGAGAGGGTGGGATGATTTGGGAGAATGACATTCTAACATGTATACTATCATGTGAATTGAATCGCCAGTCTATGTCTGACGCAGGATGCAGCATGCTTGGGGCTGGTGCATGGGGATGACCCAGAAAGATGTTATGGGGAGTGAGGTGGGAGGGGGGTTCATGTTTGGGAATGCATGTAAGAATTAAAGATTTTAAAATTTAAAAAATAAAAAACTAAAATTTAAAAAAAAAAAATTTTGCATAGAGAAGGAAAAAAAAATAAAATGGATGGAGCAGGGTAAATTTATGCTTTGTGATTTATATCCCCAAAATTGTTGTTGTTGTTCAGTTGCTAAGTCATGTCCAACTTTTTGCAACCCCATGGACTGCATCATATCAGCCTCCTCTGTCCTCCACTATCTCCTGGAGTTTGCTCAAATTCACAACCATTGAACTGCAGATGCTATTTAACCATCTCATCCTCTACCATCCCTATAATACTGATGTTTAAAAAAGACTTATAAGCCCTTAGTCTATAATGTCAATTTTTGACAAAGAATTTTCTTAGGAAATGTAAGTAACTGTTCTTTATATCCTTATTTTTCCCCCTCCTATATATTGGGTTGGCCAAAAACTGTGTTTAAATGCAAATAAACTTTTTGGCCAACCCAACAATTAATGTGAAATCTTAGAGCCTATATGGATGTCAGGTATCATCAAACACCTCATCTTACAGGTGTGAGACCCAGGGCCAAAGATACGAAGTGAGCTCCTTGATGAGCTGGATGCGTAGACACTGATCTGTGTTACTGCTGCCATTGAGGGTTGTGCTGAGGAATAATAAAGGGAGGAGAGAATTAAGGAGGAGCCTCCTGTGGTTTCAGAGGAGAGGTCAGAGCTAGGACTTAGGGAAGGGAGGTAAAATGGCATTGAAACATGTATAATATCATATAAGAAATGAATCGCCAGTCTAGGTTTGATGCAGGATACAGGATGCTTGGGGCTGGTGCACTGGGATGACCCAGAGAGATGGTATGAGGAGGGAGGTAGGAGGGGGGTTCAGGATTGGGAACATGTGTACACCCATGGCAGATTCATGTTGATGTATGGCAAAACCAATACAGTATTGTAAAATAAAGTAAAATTAAAAAAAAAAGTTTCTTAATAATAAGAAAAAAATGTTCAAGTCAGGGAAGGATCGCTTGTCAACTTGAAACACGAGAGAAGAGAAGAGAAGTCAGTGATCGCTACCACTGAGGCTATGAAGGAGGAGGGGGTGGTCAAAAGCCAGACCATCCCTATTCAATAAAACGCTCAGGAACTAACACAGGTCAGCATACCCACCGAGAGCAGGCCTCGCAGTTTTGGCAAATGATCCCTTTCATCTGACCATAGCTATAAAGGTGGCCCCTCTATAAGCCTATGGAAGTGTCACCTATGAGTAACCAGATCATCCAGCCCCTGCACAGGCAACTAGCAACCTAACTGCTTAGACTGGACCAGAAGCCAGCAACCCAAGGCCAAGCAAGGGAAGGAGCTGGGGCTGTGGGCCTGCATGGAGAAGAAGGCTCTTGCCAGGGTGCCTCCTTCTACCCCACTGCAGACACCTGTCCTCCTGCCTGGGTTGCTGGTAAAACGAGAAGGTTGATCTGAACTCACTGAGTGGCCTTCTTCCTGCCTGCCCCCTTCTTGAACCACAAAGTGAAAGTTGCCTCCTGCATCATCACAGGTGAGGCCAGCCTGGGATGGTTGGTCCCTAGGAGACCTGCAGCATCACTGCCTCCACGTGGGCCAGCCTGGAAAAGCCCGTGAGAGCCATCAAGACCAAGAGCAGAGATGTGGGACAAGATCTGCTGGCACCAGGCAGGCCCAAATCTGTCCTCACCCTGCCAAGCTGGAACAGCCCAAGGTTAATGAATGTGCCCCCACACCAGGTGAAATGTACCATGGCAAATTTTCACAGCATCCAAATTCCCTGAGGGGTCTGGATCAGGGATCTTCTGTAGCAAAAAGCGTCCCCAGGGTCCCCAACACCTTTCTTCTGCCTTCTGGAACCTCAAGTCCTCATGATTGTCCCTCTAGTCCGGATCCAGAAAAGCCTGGGGTAAGAGGAGGGGCCTGGTCAGGGAGCAGCTGAGGTTCTATAGGTTACCCAGGGCAGCATTGGGGTGGGCTTGAGACCCTCAGGGAGGGGCAGGTCAGGCCAGTGGCATAGCCAGAGGCATTCAAGGAGCTCTCGGACCCTACTGACCTCCATCATCACAGACAACAGCCCCTCGGGCCCTCCTCTTTCTGGATGCCTTGCTGATGATGGGGCAGAGCTGGCCAGTCAGGTACCACAGATAAAAACATCCTCAGTGGCCCAATGCAATCCCCTGGGGGTCAGAGAGGTGCTTCTAGAGTTCTCTGGGGGCTAGAAGAGCCTCTCTGGGCTTAAATATTTCCTTGCCCTTATTTTCTCAACCACAGAACAGCTTTGTGAGGCCACTGTCAGCCCAGCGCCCCCTGAATTTGCTTTTATTCAGGTGGCATGGCTGGGTGAAGCAGGGAATGGGCTTGTTAACCAGCAGTAGCACTGGGCCCCTCATGGAATGATGAGTTTCATGGCACGATGACTGGCTGGAGAGATGGAGGGATGGGTTGCAGAGAAAGGCCACAACAATCTGCAAATACTATATGCTGGAGATGGCGGTCACAGGCACCGTGACTCCCCGCTCCAAGGACTGGAGGTCAGTTCCTCTTGCCTGGAAAATCCCATGGATGGAGGAGCCTGGTGGGCTGCAGTGCATGGGGTCGCCAAGAGTCGGACACAACTGAGCGACTTCACTTTCACTTTTCACTTTCATACATTGGAGAAGGAAATGGCAGCCCACTCCAGCGTTCTTGCTTGGAGAATCCCAGGGATGGGGGAGCCTGGTGGGCTGCCGTCTATGGGGTCGCACAGAGTTGGACACGACTGAAGTGACTTAGCAGCAGCAGTAGCACTGGGCCCCCCATGGAACGATGAGTTTCATGGCACGATGACTGGCTGGAGAGTTGGAGGGATGGGTTGCAGAGAAAGGCCACAACAATCTGCAAATACTATATGCTGGAGATGGCGGTCACAGGCACCATGACTCCCCACTCCAAGGACTGGAGGTCAGTTCCTCTATTTTAAGTGATAATTCCAAACTATTGGCACTCTCTGGCCCAAACAGCCTGCCAGCTGCCATCTGAGAAGGAGTCAGAAGTGGCCAAAGGCTTTCAAATAACAGAATCAACTTTTCACAACTCTAAGAAAATCCTCTCTCAACCTTCCTCTTCAGGCCTGGCCTCATGATCGTGTGGTTAAAGGTATAAAGGAAGCAGGTAAAAGAAAACCATAATCACTGCAGAGGAGTGGGAAAAGAAGAGGATGGAGTAGGTGTGTGATGATGTTTGGATACACCTTTTTATTGTAGAATACTTCAAACACACACGGAAGTGCAGAGGATGGTATATTAACACACACCCCAACGGTGAATCCATTTCCACTGTCAACCAGCCCCCAGGGGACCATTTACAATGCTCTCTGTCAACACATCTTGCTGCTTTAAAGCAAGAGTGAGATTCCAAGCCCCATACAGTCCCAGGGAAGTATGATCTCACAGGGAGTCTCCGTGGATGGAGAATCTCCACCCAGGAAGAGCAGCCCAGCCCTGCTGCCAGCTGGCAGGGTCACCTGGGGTCATGGCTTGTTGCCTGTGGGAGACTCACCTTCTCCACCTATAAAGATGAGATAATGAGGCCCACCTGGCATCCAGTGAGAGCCTCAGGGCAGAGAGTGCTGTCCTGATAAAGGCCACAGAGTGCTGGGCCAGCGTAAAAGAAGCCGCTAGAGAGTTTCGTGCCTCCTAACCCCTCCTGGGCTGTTTCATTTGTCTCAAGAACCTTAGGAAGATGCTGACACCTTGCAGATGAGCCCTGAACTTGTCACAGCCACATACTGTCACAGCATCCCTGATTATTTCTGTACCACTGTGCTTTCCAGACTCTACATCTCACCCACCTCCTGCCCGGAGGCCCCCTCTCTGTTTAGTTGCCTCATCCTTCAAGGCTCTACTCAGGAATCTCTCCCCTTCTTGACACAACCAAGTCATAGTGCCTTTTGCCACTGATCTTCTAGGAACTTGGAACGGATGCACTCAGGTTTAAATCATGAGATTAGCTTCTCTGCCAGTGAGATAGCAAACTTTCCCCCAAGTGAGGACCTCTCGCATGCTCACTGTTACTCTTGGCACTACATCTTACATGGAAAAGACCCTCAGTCATCATTTACTGATTTATTCGCCTTAACCAAGAGATCATGGATCACTCACAAGACTGCTTCCCAGGGCCAAAGACCGTCTCTGTGCGTAGGAGGCTGGCAAGACCAATGGCTCTGAAAACAGGCCCACTGTTCCCAAACCACCCGGGAGCCTCAGTCACGCCCCAGTCTACCTGGTGAGAGTCTCTGGGCAAGAGGACTTTGAATAATCAGTCTTCTCATGCAGGTCTGCAGGAAGGAAAACACTCACTTTTTATCATTCTTTCAGATTTTCTCACTCATTTCACACATTTGTAGGACACTTATTGTGTGAAAGTTTCTGTCCCAAATGCCCTGAGGAACAGAATCTCAGCCACAAAGAGTGAGACAAGATTACCAACATGAGGAAATATTTGAGAGGAGAGGAGAAATGCCTTAAAATAAAAATCTCTCCTTCTTCCTCCTCCACTTTGTCTGGTGAGCAAAAGGTAAAATTACAGGAGAAAGACCAATCAAAGTCTCCCCGACCTCTGCAAGCCCGGGTGGGGCCCCACGTGGTGGCCCTTTGGCCCAGAGACGTATATGGACACAATGACTTGCTGTCTGCCTCCCCAGGAACCATCCCCTGTCCCCAGCCTGCTCCCAGGATGCAGGTGACATGGTTTGACCAATCACACCACAGCTACAAGGACTGGCTCAGGGAAACGCATGTATCAGAGGGACTTCCCTGGTACCACTAGGAAAACTCTGGCTTTCTCTCGGTGAAGGAAAATGGGAGGCTGAGGAGCCAAAGATGCTGGAGTCACTGAAGCCATCACACCACCTAGAGGAGAGAGCCGGGGGCTGTCGGGGCCCAGCCCAGGGAGACCCCAGCAACAAGGCCAAGGGAACAGAAACCAAGTCCGAATGATAGCACTTGGGTCCTGAATCCAGCCATGCCTGCAACCCAGGGCTGCTCTTGTTTTTTTCAGTTCCATGAGCCAATAAATTCTTTCATTTATATTAGCCAGTATGATTTAATGGAGATAAAAGAAGGACTTGGACTTGCAGAGGAAGTCCAAGCTGATTCATGTCAACATGGGGACCATAATACACCCGTTACTATGTAATTGAAACATGCTCTAAGATGCTTTCACGTAGAGGCAGTGTGACTACTTGGGGAGCACAAAATCCTCGCTAAAGGTCAGGATCCACGTGTTCTGGCCACTTAGAGAGAGTGTGCTACAAGGACCAGAAACATTGATGTCTCCTGGGAGCCTGTGAGACATGCAGAATCACAGCCCTGACCCAGACCTACTGAATCAGAAATTTCAACAAGATCCACAAGGCATGTGTACGCACACTGAAGTTTGAGAAGCTCTGTTAGAATACTATCTCTGCAGCTTAATGACTGGATGACTACAAGCAAATTATCTGATTTCTCTTTTTTTTCACATGGACAACGGAGATCATAAAAACACAATATGGAGACGCACACAGAGTGCAAAACCAAAACAGCCCTAAGATACAATCATGACTCTTCCAGTAACTGTGATTTCAGGCCAGTCACCAAACTTCTATGAGGCTCAGTTTCCTTGTCTGTAGAACTGATAATAATACCTGTCCGACAGGACTGATGTCAGGATCACAGTAGATAGTATCTTAAAGTGCTTGGCACATTAGTTGACCCAGGACTCAATTAAAGGCACATAGTCTCATTATTATTGTTGTACTATTTTAATTACTGTTATTATCCACCCTACACACGTCACAGGGGAGGGTGATTGTGAGACTCAAGGAGACCACGTGTGAAAAAAAAAATTCTTAAAACGAAAGAACACAAGGTATATAGTCCTTTACTGATCTGGAACCTGAGGTTCACAGAGGTTAAGCAATTTGTCCAAGGTTATCAAAGCAGGAAGGGGTAGAGGCTAGGCTGGTGCTACCACCCTCCAATCTGCTGTAGGTCACATGGTTGCTGATGGTTCTGTTTATGTGCTCTTCCTCCCACCAGCCTGTGAGCTCCTCTACAGACCTGCTGCCACCATATTCATGGCCCAGTTCCCACTCACAATGAGCACTCAGTGAACATTAGCTGAATGCAAACTTTGATCATCTGACCCATTTAACCTATAGTTTTTGCACCACCACAAAAGACCTCCCTTGATAAGGGACCTCGGTGCCTTGGTACTTTAAGAAGCAGAGGACTGCAGTTAATCCTAACTAGAGCCTTATGACAACATCTCATTTGGAGACCAAAGCTCCACTATGAATTCAGTGCAGAAATTCAATTCTAGCCCCCAGGGCAGAATCAGGGAGAACAAGAACTTTGGGTACAGAATAGGGCAGGATCTTTTACTTGTCTGAGAAAAGCAACAGGCTTTCATGAGCTGGGAAAAGAATGCCAGGTTCTGCCTGAAGCTGAATTGTTGGCAAAGGAACTTCAGAAGCAATAATGCAAGCAAAGCAAAATTAGGACTTTGGCAACTGGTTGACGTATTACCAATCTACATATGTAGACTTGTCAGAATGCTTGTCCTAGCTAGAAAAAGCTGCTAACCCTTTGTGTTCTGATTTGAGCCTTGAAGGCTGATTAAGGGCTGCAAGTCTTGAGCAAAATGGACCCTCAGTAAATGTGGAATGAGCTGAAGTGAACCAGAAAATCCCTATTAAATAAGACAGTAGAAAGTACAAAATAAAAAGTTAGATTTAACCACAAATATGGCATTAATTACAACAAATCCAAATGGACTCAGTGCTCCAGTCAAGAGAACTCCTGCAAACCAATAGGAAGATACAATCTAAAACAAATGCATGGGTAAATGACTTTAAAATTTCCTACCAGAGAAGATCTAGGTGGAATAACCAACAAACACATGAGAAATTGCTCAGCTTCTGTTAACACGGAAAATAAAAAATGAAGCCATGATAAACCATCACACTCTTCCTCAGAGGGGCAAAAAAGTTGCACAAGACGAAGAATTCGCAAGAAGCGGAGCTGATGAAAACTCTCAGACACTACTGGTAGGAATGCGGCTGCTGCTGCTGCTGCTGCTAAGTCGCTTCAGTCATGCCCGACTCTGTGCGACCCCACAGATGGCAGCCCTCCAGGCTCCCCCGTCCCTGGGATTCTCCAGGCAAGAACACTGGAGTGGGTTGCCATTTCCTTCTCCAATGCATGAAAGTGAAAAGTGAAAGTGAAGTCGCTCAGTCGTGTCTGACTCTTAGCGACCCCATGGACTGCAGCCTACCAGGCTCCTCCATCCATGGGATTTTCCAGGCAAGAGTACTGGAGTGGGGTGCCATTGCCTTCTCCGAGTAGGAATGCTATCATCCAGCAAAGCTGAGGGTAAGCATGCCTGGTGATCCACCAATTCTAGGTGCATAGTTCCCCTAATTGTACACTCGTGTACATGGGTACTGAAATAACATGTTTGAAAATGTTCACAGTAGCTCTGTCCCTACTGCCCTAAAAGTGGAAATAACCCAAATGTCCATCAACAGTGGAATGGATAAACAAATCTATACTCATACAATGGAAATTTGCATAGCAGTGAAAATAGATACACCCAACATAGATGGCATAATGTTGAATGAAAGAATACAGTATGATTCCATTCACAAAAAACGCAACAATAGGCAAAACTAAACTACAATGTTAAGGAAGGCATGGAGAGGAAGTAAATAATAAACGGAAAAGCAAGGAAATGATTAGAGTCAGGAAAGTGGAAAGAAGAGTTAACATAAAAAGGACTCATGGGAGTTTCTGGGTGCTGTCTGTGTACCATTTCTTGACTTTGGTGGTGGTTTTACGGGGTTTATGGAAGTTCACCATCATTACTTTTTCAGCTGTACAATACAAAATTAGTATTTTTTTTTTTGGTTGTACTTTACAATAAAACAAAAAAGAAAGGAAAAAAGAAAGGTAGAACAAGCTAAAACAAAGACAAAAGCCCTGTCTGCAATGATCTCAGTTCAATCCTGAGTTTGGACGATGGCCAGCTCAGTCATGTGCTGCTTAGAATTACTATGGACCTTAAGGCATAAATGGGGGCTTCCGTGGTGGCTCAGCTGGTAAAGAATCTGCCTGCAATTTGGGAGACCTGGGTTCCATCCCTGGGTTGGGAAGAGTCCCTGGAGAAGGGAAAGGCTACTGACACCAGTATTCTGGCCTGGAGAATTCCATGGACTGTAAAGTCCACGGGGTTGCAAAGAGTCGGACGTGGCTGAGCGACTTTCACTTAAGGCATAAATACAGAGGATGGAGGAAAGAATAAAAGATCAAGAGGTGACAGAGGAAAAAAAAGTAACTGAAAACCTAAGTAGAGAAGGAGGTTACATTCAGGTTTATGCCTGGAACTCTAACCTCTGAAAAAGCAACCACCTTTCCCTCTTGCTTTATCTTTTAAGATTTCCCTTAAAATTGTTCTTGGGTCCCAGGTAGGTAGCCATCCTGTCTCAAGCACCCCTTTGCATCCTGTCCTTACCTCAGTGAGCACGTTTCTTGCCTTGTTAGAATGGGTTTGCCTTCCCATGTGATATCCTCAAAGGCAGTGGATCCTTTTTGGATCTTTTTGTCTCCTTCCCACCAGCACTCAGGCCAGTGGCTGACAAGGAGACACTCAGCTGATGTTTGCTGAACAACTGAATGAAGGAGAGGGTGCTTTACCTTCAGCTGCAATTCCTTGTATCTCTTGGACATCCGAATAAGCAATTTCTCACCATTGATCATGGCAGATTTTTCTTGGTAATACTGGACCATGGCCTGGGCAGCCTCTGTGTAAGCCATCTCTAAAAAGGCCTAGGAAAGAAAGGAGGAATAGACATTGGACTTGACTTGAATGGTCTTAAAGGAAATTCCATACAAGGTGTGACTCCATGTATATAAAGTTCAAGAACAGGCAGAACAAATTGATGCTGGTAAAAGTTAGAGTTGAGTTTCCCTTGGGGTTGGGGGTGGATACTGATTAGGAAGGGAAATGAGGAAACCTTCTGGGGTTCTGGAAAGGTTCTCTATCTGTATTTGCACAGTAATCCCTAGTAGCTCAGATGGTAAAGAATCTGCCTGCAATGCAGGAGGGCTGGGTTTAATCCCTGGGTTGGGAAGATCCCCTGCAGGAGGACAGGGCAACTCATTCCAGTGTTCATGCCTGGAGACTCCCATGGACAGAGGAGCCTGACAGGCTACAATCCATGGGGTCGCAAGAGTCGGGCACAACTTAACGACTAAACCACCACCAACACATGTAAAAGGGCTTCTCTGATGGCTCAGCGGTAAAGAATCTGCCTGCAATACAGGAGACACGGGAGATATGGGTTTGATCCCTGGGTCGGGAAGATCCACTGGAGATGGAAATGGCAACCCACTCCAGTAGTCTTGCCTGAAGAAATGGACAGAGGACATGGACAGAGGAGCCTGGTGGGTTACAGTCTAACAGATTGCAAAGGGTTGGACACAACTGAATAACTGAGTACACACATGTAAAAAATGAATGGAGTTGTACACTTAAGACTGGGGCCTCTCCAGTGGCTCAGATGCCAAAGAATCTGCCTGCAAAGCAAGTGACCCAGGTACGATCCCTGGGTCAGGAAGATCCCCTGGAGAAAGGAATGGCCACCCACTCCAGTATTCTTGCCTGGAGAATCCCATGGACAAAGGAGCCTAGCAGGCTACAGTCCATGGGGTCATGAAGAGTCGGACACAACTGAGTGACTAAGCACTCACACACACTTAAGATTAGTGCATTTTAGAGTATGTGTTTTATACCTCAGTAAAAAGGAAAAAACTTCAATACAAGGAAAAGAGCTCTCTTTGATCCCATCTGTTCAAAGAGACCTATTTATTAACTTTAGCAAAAGAGCTCATTATAAGATGGCCCCTCTCCTGATCTCCATGGTTACCAAACATTATTCTTAATTACGTACGTCCATCTGTGGCTACAACATGCCACAGGAGCCCCTTGGGTTGGGAGGGTCCATTAACCCACAGTTCCCTGAGAGGAGGGACTGAGCCTGTTGCACAAGTGACCTTGGGCTGATCCCTGCAAAACTTGCTGGTCAGTGGTGCCAATGGCAGGAGACAGACACAAGTCCTGGGTATCTGAGCTCTCAATTTCTTAGCAAAGAAAGAAATACTCTAAAAACACCGGGGGTTTCTGAGGCTTGAAGGAAGGCCATGTCTTTGTGAGCTGGAGAGAGAGGAAACAGTTATGTTTCCACAGTATTTCTCCTCTTTAACTATTCTAATAAAAACCTTTACAAAGAAACGGGCTTTTCCATTCAATTGATGATACAGGGAGTTTCTACATAGACCTTTTTTTTTGGCCACACTAAGCAGCTTGCAGGATTTCAGATCTCTGATCGGGGATTGAACCTAGGCCATACCAGTGAAAGCCAGAATCCTAACCACTAGGCCACCAGTGAACTCCCTTCATAGACTGTTTTGACTGACCTGTCAGTTTGCCCCAGGAGCTGCAGTGACAGACTGGTCACTGTTATTGTATCTTAGATTCGATGGGTTTGTATTAATACCATAATCAAGATGCAACAAACTGGTCAATTGACCACTGACTGATCAACGCAACTTCTTAATGTCAATGTTGAGAAGGAAACATGGTCTGTGACCAGGGAGCCCTCACTGCGAGCCCTCACCTCCCATGTCCTTGAACTGCGTGGGCTAAACAAGCTCATCCCCTCCACTTCCCTCACATT
The DNA here is from genome assembly GCF_042477335.2 of Ovis canadensis. Classification (NCBI taxonomy): domain Eukaryota; kingdom Metazoa; phylum Chordata; class Mammalia; order Artiodactyla; family Bovidae; genus Ovis; species Ovis canadensis. Next base: position 46,595,648 of record NC_091266.1, on the reverse strand, counting down.
TGCTTTTGAATTTCAGTCATGCCTTTCTCTGTGGCTGTCACAGTCCATGGCAGAAGGGTGGGAGACCAAGAAGTCAGGGTTCTTTACAGTTTTATTTCAAAATCTACCACTCAGCTTTCTAAGTGCCTCTTTTTTAAATGTTTTATTTTTATACACTTTTTAAAGATTACTTTCCATTTACAGTTATGACACAACATTGGCTGCATAGTCTGGGTCATATAATACACCCCCAGCCTATGTTACACCCAATAGTTTGTACCTCCCGCTGGTCCACCTATAGTGCCCCTACCCCCACCCCATTAGTAACCACTAGTTGTTTCTCTATATTTATGAGTCTGCTTCTTTCATGTTATACATACTAGTTTGTTGTATATTTTAGATTCTACAATATAAGCTCTATCTGTCTGACTCTAAGTGCCTCATTCTTCACACCAACATTTTAGCACCTCTAGCTTTCACCTGTCACATGGGAATAAAATGAACCCAGGGAATCTCACTGCATTTATGTTGCAAGCTGAATTTTGGAAATTTGCCCAAAATAAAATTCTGAGAAGGAGGAATGAAGAGACTACACGAGTAGTCTAAGCCCAAGTTGATGGAGGAAGACCCCTGATGATCCAAGGTGGCTTTGATTTTCCAAAGTTCGTGCCTTACTTAAGAAAAGAATTTCTCCTGTGCCTGTTCCTCTGATTCCTAAAGTTAAAATAGTCATTAGAAATAAAAGACTAAATGTTCTTACTTCTGACCAGTCTCTGTATAAATTCCTCTCCGGACTTTAGAAATGAAGACAAACATAACCCCCAAAGACTCGATCCACATGGGCTGAGGGTTCTTAGTTCCTTAGATTAACCATGCACCCATTAATTCCCACCTACTCTCCTGCTACGAGAGACAAGGGCCTCGGATGTCAACACCAAGGATCGGTGAAAATACCTCTTCCCGGTCAGTTGTTGGCTGGCTCAAAATCCACATGCCATCAGAGATGAGAAATGTAGAAGGTGAGAAAGACTAGCATTAGCTCAGGGGGTGAGTAATATAGTGAAAAGACTCGAGTCCCTGGATTTCTGTTTTAGGAACCATCTGGCTTTTCTATGCTAAGGAATACTTTATTCCAAAACACATCCTCACCTCTAGGTAACTCGCAAAGGCCTGGGCCCATCACAAGAAGGGTAAAGTGAAACCAGAGGAAACGAAACACCAGCACCAATGACGGGAATCTCGGTGCTGCACCAGCAGGAGGCCAGCTGTGCATTATCCCTTTATGCTACGAACAGCTTCTTAAAAAAAAAAAAAATTATATAGTTCCCTTCCACCAGTGTGTGGTTTATCCGGTACCTACCAGTGTGAATGTGCCGAGACCTACCTGATTAGTAGACTTCATGAGGATGTAATTAGTGACCTTGCCAAAGGGCAGCCCCAGGTTAATGACGTCATTCTCTGTGCAGCTTCCCTCCGGTAGGTTGCAGATATGGACCACGCGGCCGGCGCCTGTTTTCCGCTGGGCAAACTAATGGGAACAAAGACCCACGGTTGGTCTTCAAAAGACATTTCCTTCCTGCCCTCTATTCCAAGTGCTCCTAATGGCTATCTCCCCCACCCAAATAATGACTGCAAAACTAAAATTTACAAAATAAATGCAGAAAAAGAATCCATTCGCAGACACATATGAAACATTGATTTTATGCCATCTCTACACAGAAGTTCATAACATTTTTAATGAGCAATCCTATCCAGGCTTGATAAAGAGACTGGGAAATGGGCATATCCATACATTGCTTGTAGGAAGTTATATATTGACAATCTTTTGAGAATATACTTTGGAAATATTGGACAAAGCTTAAAATATATAGGGTTTGCCCAAAATTTCCTTTCAGTTTTTCCATAAGATGTTATGGAAACTTTTTGGCCAACTCAATATATAGCCCAGGATCCTACAATCCCACTTTTGGAAATCTTACCTACAGAAATATATTCACCAATATGCAAATACATACAAGGACTTTTATTACAGTTAGCTTATTATAATAAATTTACAACTTATTGCCAAAACTTTTGGAAACAGCCTGAATGTCCAAGAATAGGATAATGACTGAGTGATTGATGGTTCACACATATGATGGAAAACTATGCAGCCATGAGGAGGAAGTGGTATATGAGTTGATCAGGACAAAATTTTTAAGACAGATCAAGTAAAAAACAGTTGCCAAGTATAGATGTAGTATAACACTATTCTTCTAAAACAAAACAAAAACCCAAAAATGTATGAGAAAAAGATGAAGCAAGTGTTGTAAAATCTTGATAATTATTGGAACTGGGGGATCAGTACATATGGGTTAACTACACTCGTTTCTGCTGCTTTGTATGTTTTAAATTTTTCACAACGGAAACATTTTAAAGGATATCAGCACAGACAGAGAAACACAGGGGAGGGTGCATATCAGCTTGTCAGTACTGGTTATCTTGAAAGAGCAGAACTGCAAGGGATAAGGGGAGAGACGTTTAACCTGTTTCTTATATACCTCGTATTATTTGACTTATAATTTTTTAAAAAAACCCAATTTAAAAAAAAGAACATGAAAGGACTGGTGAACCTAATACATACACAGAGACGTTCATAGCAACAATCTTTGGGTTAGGACAGTGGCTTTCAACACTTTGTTAGCCCTGAAATCCTTTCTTCAAACAAAAGCTTGCCCACCAGCCCAACATATTCAATAACTAAAGAGGAGCTGCTTTAGACAAACCTTATGGTCCAACACCCTGCTGCCACCCTCCATCCAACAGTCCCAAAGGCGCCTCTAAGGAACACAGTTCAGAAACAAGGACCTGGGCCTAATCACAGCTCTTGGAGGGAGGAAGTGTGTCTGTTTGGTCTGTGCAAACTTTAATCAGCCTGGAGTCTCCAGGAGGTTCAAGAATTAGTACCCACAAGCCAACCTAAAGTGGAAGAGAAGGATGCAATTTTCGAAACCCATACTAATAGCATAGCCCATATTTGCATAATCACCATCTTCTGTGATAAAGTGAACTTCAACATCTAATTACATTTGATGTAGGTCCTACTCAGCTATGGTAATACAATGGGGAAGTCTGAGGTCTCATCCCTAACAGGGTCTAATACTTGGGTAATTCTACCAAGAAAAGTCTTCATTTTTCTCATCTGGGCTGAGGACAATTAGAGTCAGTCAAGAATTTCCTTGGATGGTTCAGCCCTGAATTGGAGAAATCCATGTGCCTCTTTCAGACCTCCCTCTCTGCAGTGTCCAGAGGTCAAGCATTTCCCAAAGGGGGACAGTCTTCCGTGCCTGGCCCGGGTGGCTCCCAGAGCATGTGCGCGCCTCCCTAAGGTGCAAAAAGAGCTCTCCATAAGCTGGGAGGCTTTGAGTGTGAGCCTGGCTCAGAAGAACTGTGTCCTTCTCCAGAGGTGATGGGAGGAAAGCTAAGAGGCAGGATCTTTGCCTCTCATTAGGGCGAGGGGGCCACATCAAGATATCGACCCAGTTGAGCTCTTGGGCTGGGCGAAGTTGCCAATCCTCTGAGTTCATCAACAAAAGGGCTGAGGCTGGGTGCTCTGCCGGCTTCTCTTAGCTGGGCACATTTCTGTCCACGTGACTGCTGTGGTCGGCTCGGGCTCATGTTTGCTCAGACTACAGGGCAGACACGCAGGGAGGTTCTGGGCCCCTCCAGCTCCTTGCCTGTCCTGTTGCCTAGTGACCGGGCATGAGGGCCAGCGCCTCCCCGATTGTCTCCTGCAGATTAAAAGAGCAATTCAAGAGGCTTTTATCTGAGGGTTAGTGCAGCAACTGCTGCTGAGGGCAGAGCTTGCCTCTGAAAAATAAACACCTTCACTGCTGCAGGTCACCCAAGAACAAGATGAAGTCATGCTGCAGACAGATTACAAAGATGCCAAAATAAATGGGTCTCAATTAAGGTTTTCATTTAAATTTAAAAAGTACATTGCAGCAACATGGATGGACCTAGAGACTATCACACTAAGTGAAGTCAGAGAAAGACAAATATCCCATCACTTATATGTGGAATCTACACAAATGATACAAAGGAACTTTACTCACAAAACAGAAATAGACTCACAGACATGGAGAACAAACTCATGACAACCAAAGGGGAAAGTGGTGAAGGGATAAATAAGGAGTTTGAGATTAACAGATTTTTATTAAAAAAAAATCAATAGATAAAAATCAAGAACCTACTATATGGCACAGGGAACTATATTCAATATCTTAACCTATAATGCTTGGGGCTGGTGCACTGGGATGACCCAGAGAGATGCTATGGGGAGAGAGGTGGGAGGGGGCTTCAGGATTGGGAACTCATGTACACCTGTGGCAGAGTCATGTCAATGTATGGCAAAACCAATACAGTATTGTAAAGTAAAAAGAAAAAAGAAAAAGTCTGGAAAAGAATATATATATTATATATATTTATATATTATATATAATATATATAAAACAATCGCTTTGCTGTACACCTGACACTAATACTACACTGTAAATCAACTGCACCTCAATGAAAAGTTGTTCATTTTGAAAAAAATTTAAAAATAAAGTACCTATTTACATATTTTAAAAAAGTACATTTCATGGATGTACCCTCTGCACTGGGAGGCAGAGTCTTAACCACTGGATCACCAGGTAAGTCCTTAGAAACATTTTCTATGTGTTGTGCTCTTTTGCAAATATTCGATTTAAGATAGTTCAGCCTACATTCTGTGAGTGATCTAAAATATCTTAGGTTCAAAATCATATTTGATTCATAAAGGGCATAGAGTTATATGTATAATCACTCTAGTCCATCCTTAAATAGTTCATATAAAACATGGCTATTATTTGCCTTATGTCCCATGGGAGATCTAAATGATGAGGGAGGAAGGGAGGATATGGTCCAGGTGGTACTTCTAAAGTCTGCTCACCAGGATCACAGACAACCCTGAGTGCCCTGGAGCAGGCAGCACAATGTTCTACAGTTATTCCCTACCTGGGTTCTCTAAGAAGCCCAAGTCCTGAAGGGTCTTTGAAGGGATGGTTACTTTTGACATTTAAAAAAACCCAAGTTGAAATCATACTTTGAGTTTCTTTACTAATAAGGAAACCTTTGATTAGATCTCTAGGCTGATGAGAAAGGGTGACTCCTGTATCCGCTTTAAATTAATAAAAACAGGTAACTAGTTAATTACTCACTAAACTCACTAATAGTACTTTGGCAAATAGATAGTACTTTGCCAAACATAAAATGCAGGACAGGGGCTGCTTGAGGTAGGAGTGAATAATTTAAAAGGGTCTGGGCTGTAACAACTGCAAGACTTTCTGATGTAGTAAAAAAAAAAAACAACTCTGAACTTGGAAGACAGAGGACTGACTGGATTTCAGACCCAGCTCAGCTACCGAATAGGGGCATGACAAGGACAAACTGGCTTTCCTTTTGGGGCCTGAGTTCCCCAGTGTCTGGTCTGAGGGAGTTGGTCTACATGTCTCAAGTCAGATGTAAAATAGCCATGCTTATGTGGCTCAGCGTTCTAAAATTCCACTCGTCTCAGAACCCTTGCCAAGCTAAACCCTAAGATCCAGGATAATGATAAGTTTCCCCAACTGTGCTGGGCAAACACAGGAAACCTGCATCTCTCCACCCCCTGCCCCAATGAATGTAATGCCTGTCTTTCTACTCTGTGTGATCAGCCATGTCAGCACGCCATTTCACATGCACAAGGAGTCATCATTCAGACAGTCCTGTCTGTGTTGGTCTTGGTCTCCTCTCTACAGAACTGAAGGTAAGCTCCAAGCAGGGAGCACCTTGCCAAGGTGTCTGCCCCCCTGAATGACTGTGCCATCTGAAGGAACGAGAGGAGTTGAGCTCATACACTGAGATAACTAAACACACACACAGGGGCCTGCTACCACCCTGAGGACAGACACATCAGGTGTGTGCCTCTGACCTCCAGGCACTAGGGCCAGGGCATTAGGAGCATCCAGACAGACCTGGGTCTGCTCCCCAGTGTTCCTGCTCTCCAGTGACGGCCACGAGCAAGGGACTGACCTTCTCCAAGCTGATTTTGCTTCTCTATAAAACAGGGAAAATAAAAGCTGACTCCATAGGACAAAAATGCCACCATGTATTACTATATAAAGTGTCTTCATGCAAAGCCTGGTGTCAGCAAGCTTCTGTAAATAAATACTTGTTCCTTTCTTTCCTGTAACAGTTCAAGAATGTGCTGGGCTTCCCGGGTGGCGCTAGTGGTAAACAATCTACCTGCAAATGAAACAGACATAAGAGACAGATGCGGGTTCGATCCTGGGTCAGGAAGATCGCCTGGAGGAGAGCATGGCAACCCACTCTAGGATTCTTGCCTAGGAAATCCCATGGACAGAGGAGCCTGGCAAGCTACAGTCCATTGGATTGCAAAGAGTTGGACACGACTGAAGCAACTTATTATGCACACACGTGATGCTACTGGACAGGGGGGAAAAATGTAACTGTACTATGATGATGTAAGAGAACATCTGTGCTCTTAGGAAATTCATGCTGATGTAGTCATGGGTGAAGAGGTACAGTGACACCAATAGTTCAGGAGAAACATGCATACGGATCATTGGATGGATGGACGGACAGATGGATGGAAGGACAGATGATACAGAGAGACAAGAGAAGCACAGAGAAAGAACGATAGAGTAAATCAGCCAAAATGTAAAAATGTAGTGAATCTAAGTAAAAGGTATATGGGGGTTCTTATATCGTTCTTGCAACTTTTCCATAAGTCTAAATTAAATTAAAATTTGAAATTACAAAAGTAAATTTTAAAAGATGTGCTGTGGGGCAGAGCAGCAGCTAGACTTAGAATCGTGAGCCTGGTAGTGATGGGCTCTGCTAACATCCCACCCACTCATGCTCTCCCGGGAGGCACACAGGCGACAGGTGCATTTGAAACTTTCTGGTCCAAGGTCAAGTCTCTAAGAGAGCTAAGGTGTCTGGGTGGTAACTGAAGTCTGCATTACTAAGCTGGGGGGACGGACAATCATCCATCACCAGCCCAGGAGATGCTTCAGTCAGTTCACAAGCTAGCATGAGATGGCATGCCCCCACATGTAATCAGGGCCCTGGGTACATTTTCATCCGTTGGAGCCACTCATTTAAAACCGGATGCTGCTTCTGGATTTCCCCGGTGGTTCAGTGTTTAAGAATCCACCTGCCAGTGCAGGGGACATGGGTTCGATCCCTGGTGGGGGAAGATTCCATATGCCTCAGGGCAACTAAACCCATGTGCTGCAACTACTGAGCCTGAGCTCTAGAGTCCACGAGCCTCAACCGCCGAGCCTGCGCTCTAGAGCCCACGAGCCTCAACCACCGAGCCTGCGCTCTAGAGCCCACGAGCCTCAACCACTGAGCCCCACATGCTGCAACTACTGAAGTCTGTGCTCTGCAACAAGAGAAGCCACCGCAATAAGAGCCCCGCACATCACAACAATAGTAGAGTAGCCCCCACTCACAGCAGCTAGTGAAGCCCATGCACAGAAAGGAAGACCTAGCACAGCCATAAATAAATAAAGCAAGACCAGACCCTGCTTCTAATGGTTCACACGACCGGGTCTAAGGCCTCTCCAGTTCCTCGCAGATCTTTTATGGATGGGTGGAAATGTGAGCAGACTTGTGTAGGAAGAGTCTGAGACCTTTCAATGCCCTCTGATGCAAGAGGGAACAGACTTCGAAGATGAGTTCAAAGAACAGACCCAGTTTCAATAATTCACAGAGCTGTCATAAAAATGTGGCTCTGGGCAAGAGGCCCCCAGGGTGAGAGAAGTCTCTCAATCTGCTTTTAAGAGTTAACAGTATAGAGTCGCTCTTCAATAAACCATTTTCTCTGCTCCAGCCTCATCTCCTCTAGGTGTGACCTAATTTCACCTGGCACACAGTTTATAGGCCTCTGCTGGGTTTGTGCTAAACATAACTGAGGACAGACACAGGGAAAATGTTTATTTCTCGTGGGGTTGATTTGAACATACCATGCAGATAGTGAAAAAGCCAAGTCCCTCTATAGACAATACAACATGATCTGATTTTCCCCCAAGTATATACTTACAGTAAGTAAATTCGCACAGGTACACTAGCTGGAGACAGACAGTGAGAGCTGAAGACATTTACCTTTAGTTTTCACTACAGGGTTGGATTTTCTATTTTGTATACTTCTGTTACTGTTTAATATTTACATCATTTTACTATTTTTGCAGCAACAAAAAAATTCAGATTTGTAAGCAAAAAAGAAAAAAAAAGGCTCGTGCGAGTCTTCTGCGTCTTCATTCTTTGCTCTCTTCGAAAACGCACAAGGTGAGCCTTGCCGAGGGGACAAGAGCAAGGATAGAGCTGGAATGATGGAGGAGGGGAAGGGTATTTGCCACATCGGTTACTACTCTTCATGGTCTATGGGGGGTCAGGAGACCAGGGTGCTCTGAGCCAAGGACCTAAGAGGCCAGGGTGGAGAGACAGTTGTTCTAGAAACAGCCAGCAATCTGAGGGGCAACCTATGGCTTAAACCTCTGGCTTCTCACAACATTTCTATTTCGCTGTGCCTCGGTTTCTTTATTTACACGCGCTTTCTGGTGAGCAAGGTTCTAGTGGGAAAGAAACCATAAAAACAATGCATATCGTCCCCAGCCAGGGAAGCCCCATCTGAGGCACTAGCACTAAATAAACTCTAAGGTGTCTGTGAAAACTGCAAAGGGACTTTATGGGGACAGTCAGCAGGCAAAGTGCATCTTAGGCAGGCACAAGAAGACTATTTACAGGCTGAGAAGGCCCCTCTGGCCCCCTGCAGAAACCTGATTACCCTGTTTATGACGACTCAGGCAGCCAAGGATAAAGTGCCTCTGCTCCCTCACACGGCTGGAGCTTAAGTGAAAGTGAACACCCTTCTCCCGGGAGGGATCCTGGAGTTGGAGGGGAGGGGCCAGGGCCAGGCACAAATCACCCACCCATAGCAGAGCACACAACTGTCACTTCAGTGCCCCATCTCTGTCAGAAATAAACACGGAAAGGCTTGCATTTCTACCAAATTGAGATAAGTGCAAATTCAGCCAGTGGACAGGTTGTGTGGTCATTTTAGATTTTGCGGCAGTTCAGATACCCCCTGAAGCCTCCGTCACGCCATGGAACCCCGTGTGGCTGTTCCCTGCTTAAAAACAGGGGGCTTTAGAAGGAAGAGGGCTTCCCTGGTGGCTCAAATGGTAAAGAATCTGCCGGCAGTGCACGAGACCCAGGTTCTTTGCCTGGGTCAGGAAGATCCCTCAAAGAAGCGAATGGCTACCCACTCCAGTGCTCTTGCCTGGAAAATTCCATGGACAGTGAAGCCTGGTGGGCTATAGCCCATGGTGTCGCAAAGAGTTGGACATGACTGAGTGATTAAAACACACACTTTTTTAGAAGGAAGAACTGTTCTCTGCTCCACAAACAATAGTGATGTGACAGTGGCCAAGTCCTGGTGGTTCCCGCTTTTACTCAAAACGTGTTTCTGAAAAGATGTATGTTAAGCGGAATCAGGCAGAAACAGCCCGGCATTCAACTGGAAAACAATTCTGGAGGAAAAGGCACGAAAGCCTTCATGGGTCTCTATGGGGGCAGGAAGCGGGGAAAGTGGGAGGAATTTCAGCGTCCTCTTTAAATATTTCTTTTCTGCTTGAGTTTCCACAAAAAGCATACATTATGTAAGCAGGAAACACAATAGAAGTGTATATGCAAAAGGAGCTCTCTAGGCACTCACGGAGCCTGAAAAAAGCACCCTTGGGTAACAGATTAACCACCCCTTGGTGTATCTGCTTATCTTTGGAGACCAGCAACTGCAGACAGAAAAAGAATCAATAATTCCTCTGAGAGACTCTAGCACTACTTAAAGGAGCCTCGCAGAGTATTTTTCAGTAGTGGATTCATCAACTCATTTCTCGGCTTGTCTTCACAAGTCAGTATTTTTGGATTTTAGGTTTTTCTAAAGAAACACACCTACATTTGATTGCATTTGTCAGAAACAGCAACAAGAGGACCAACAGGATGAACCAGCACTGACGCTGCAGGGACCAGCTGGAGCAAACTCTGTCCTTGTCCCCCAAATATCCTTGGGAACCTCATGTGACCAAAGAGACTTTACAACTTACAACGACAAAATCAGTCAGATGACACCTCTTTGCCTCCACTGAGCGTGCACAAATGCCTCCAAACGTCTGGGTTCATCTTGGGAAACCCTGTCACGGTGCCGAAGAATTCGGCTGCCAGGTCTGACGGCCTCTTCACCTTTTGCTCCACGGCAGCTGCTGACTGAGGCCCAAGGAGACCTCATCACCCCCAAGACAGCCTGAGAGCCTGCTAAGCAACTTGTGGAGTGGAAGCTGGGGAGGGGCAGGGGAGAACGTACTAAGGAGAGAATCATCATGATGGAGAGACCTCAGAGATGAGCAGGAGGGCTTAGCGGTTAAAAGTGAGGCTTCTAGAGCCAGGTCCCCTGAGTTCAAATCCCACAGCTGCCCTTTACCAGCTGGGTGACCTTAGGCAGGGAATTTAGTCTCTCTGTGCCTCGGTTCCTCACCTCATAGGGTTGTCTAGGGGATTAAATGAGTTAATACATACAAAAATGCTAAGAAAGTATTGAGCACCATATAATAACAGCTATTATGATTATCATCTGACTATGTCTGGACTTTCCATCACCTTTCTGCTGCCACAGCACAGAAAGCAAAATGTTTCTTGTGTTGCTTCTCAGGCTCAAGCCAGATGAACACCCCATCTCTAGGCGTCCAGAGGAAGCTGTACTCACAAATGATCACGAGTCAGCACATTGCTGATGTCTGCCCCCTGCCTGGGTAAAGCCCTTCCGTGGGAACTCTCAGCTTCTCAGGGGGAGCAGACGGGACTAGAGGGATTCCCAGACAGAAGGAATGCTGACCCTGAGACCAGCCCCTGGTCACGCGGCCAGGAGACAGAGCGCAGGTTTATCTGGCCACAGCACGGGTTTCCCCACAGCAGGTTAAATGGACTTGCGCTCAATACCAGCCATTATTACTGCTCACACACTGCACGGTTCACTAATCCTTGTCACCGACATGGTCTCTGACCTTCACAAGGGCAGCACAACACTGGTCTGCCCTGAGCCTCATGCCCATCTTACCACTCAGACCACCGAATCAGAAGACAGTGCTCAAATGGCCACAAAGATGCTCCGAAGTCAGTGGCATCATCAGAAGGCTCACAAGCCGAAATGGAAACCCAACTTCAAAAGTCATTATCAGGGGAGTGTTTGCCCCACTTGAGGAAAAGGAGTCTCCCAGAAATAAAGTGACTTGTTTGAGGCCACACAGCAGCGGGCTCCAGACCTGGGACTTGAACTTGGGCTCTGGCCCTGCGGTTCACTGGTCGAGGCCGGAGGACGTGGCTAAGGCACAGGCCGACACAAAAGTGTTCTGCCCTTCTCTCCTCGCCCCACTCAGCCCCCGCCCCTTTATAAAGGGCTCATCTGCCCCAGTCTCTCTTTCCTGTGTCCAGATCCTTGGCCCACCTGCCCCCTAGTCCTGCCTCCCCCATCTGGGTCACAGCCCCTTCTGCTCAGTGCTGGGGTCTCAGAATGGGCAGAGAGCTGGCTCCATGGTCCACAGTGTGGGCAACAGGCCCTGGGGTGGGAGCCGGGCCAGAGCTGCCAGCGCCTGCATCGGACACAAGGTCATGGAATCCAGCATCTGACTCAAAGACAAATGACAGGTTCAGTCAATTCACCCTCTCTCCTGGGACTGACCCAAAGCTGCTGCTGACCAGGCGTGGCTTTCCATCTGAAGACTGCACAGAGAAACCACAACGTTCTCTCTCACCAAAACATAGGCTGCAGACAGGGGCGCCCCCTTGAAGCACTTCTCCCCGAAACACAAACAAACAGAAATTGCGGTCCAAGCAGGCCTCGCTTCTCATCATGAACTTCCTCACCTCCCCACTCATTCAGCACCCAGGGTCTAAACCTAAACATCTCAGCTTGCTCTTCCCAAGCTTTGCTCTGATGCCCTGACGCGTGGAGAGGATGGCATGTGGGGAGACTGGCTCTTCTGAGCTGGAGAAAAAAGAGCCTGCAGCTGCTCACATGACAAACTGGAAAAAAAAAAAAACCCACAGATTCAGGCAAAACCACACAGACACTCGCCCTCAAGCAGGGTTCGGTCAAACGTAGAGGATGAGGTGGTTAGATAGCATCACCGACTCAATAGACATGAATTTGAGTAAATTCTGGGAGACACTGCAGGACAGAGGAGGCTGGTGTATTATAGTTCACAGAGTCACAAAGAGCCAGACACGACCTAGCGACTGAACAACAAATTCGCTTTATGGGGGGCTCTGTGGCTCAACCCCTTCCACGCATTTCCCAGGGAGGAAAGGAAGCTGGGTAGCTCCTGGGAGACCAGGCTACACGGAGTGGGAGAAGCAAGTGGGGAGAGCAAGTTGTCACAATTGGTGGGAAAAAGAGGGATGAGCCCTTAGAGCTTCGGGACCAAAGTGCACACTGTAGAGAAGAAGGAACACAAACACGACTAAAAAAGGCGTGATGCAGATGTCACCGTTTCCCCAAGGAGCCAAAAATAACCCTGAGCGCCGGGCCCTTACTTTTCAAGCACATCTTCTCTTTCTGTTCAAGTTTCAGAATTGAAACTTGAAGGAAACGGTCCACTTCATTAAATGTCAAAGTGCTAGAAAACACACACACACACACACACACACACACACCCCTACACACACACCCACACACACCCACACACACACCCCAACTTGTTTTTTTCTAAACCAGGACCGAATGCTAGAAAGTCTTTGAGTGCTTTCAATTGGAAGAAATTAAGTCAGGTTTTTAATCTGTGTGTTTCAACCCCAGTTGGACTGAATTAAACAACGTGGGCCGCCTCTGCTTTCCTGCCCTTCACTAAGCGCCATCTGTGCCTGCTTCACCCAGCCTTCTCTGCACCTCTACACCCAGGCAGAGAAGGTGGTAAAAATGCTTCGATGAGGACAAGTGACAACGGAGAAAAAGCTTCTGTACTCACATTTGTCCCTGGGGAAGCTGAAGGGAATGCGGGACTCGACTGAGTAAACGACCTCGCAGGAATGGTCGCGTATGACGTTCCAAGATTTGAGGTGTACTCTAAATGGTAAATCACACAAAATCGAGTGAAAACCCAGTCATTTCCTTGACCTTCGGAAGTCCTGGTTTATAGATATGTGCAAGAGTCATTGCCCCCCCTATTTAAAAATAAAAATGACTTTTTGGCCAAATGTTCTTTTAAAAAATAATTAAAGTTAGCTTTTCTTTCTTGAAATAAATCATTTAAAAGAAATTTTTAAAAGTTGTAAGGCAAACATAATAATAAATAACTGGGTTAACCCCTATACCCCAAAAGCCATTACCAGGACAGAAGCGGGAAGGGAAAAAGTGAAAACTCCCTTTTAGTATAGTGATTAGTGATTGGCATGATTACACTTCTGAGTGTGCTGATAACCAGCAAAGCTTTAGGTCTAAAACATGTAGAAAACATCAAAGAGCCCAGAGAGCAAGTCCAACGCCTCTTAGCATCTTGGGATCCGTTTGCTTTACAGATGTCCAAGGAGGGCTCATCGGGGACACTTGGTTAGTAAAGATGAGGCACAAGAAGCCTTTGGGAGGGGGTTCCCTGGCAGTCCGGTTGTTAAGGCTTCGCCTTCCAACGCAGGGGGGTTTGGGTTCAAGCCCTGGTTGAGGAGCTAACATCCCATATGCTTCTCGGCCAAAAAACCGAAACATAAGAAGAAGCAGTATTGTAACAAATTTAACAAAGACTTTAAAAATGGTCCACATCAAAAAAAAGTCTTAAAAAAAAGAAAGAAAAGAAGGCTTTGGGAAACTGCTTTCTGCTTCAAGCTGCTGACCCGTGGGCCCCTCCTCACCTTCCGTCCCAGCGGGGTTGTAAACAGCTGCGCTGTTGGGAGAGGCACACAGAGTTCCCTCTGCTGGACCGAGGACACACCGCACACCAGCGCTGGAGGGGGTGAGAAGGGGGAACCGGTTACTCAATAGGCTAGACAAAGAATGTGACTCAGAAATTTCACTAAGACACTCAGACCCCAAAGAGGAGAAAATAAATGTTCAAACCAAAACTTGTACACAAATGTTCACAGCAGCCCTATTCATAACAGCCCAAAGGTAGAAACACCCCAAATATAGATCAGAAGTTGAATGTTTTTATATATGTGAATATTATTCAACCATATAAAGGCTGCGTATGCTACAATGTGGGTTGTACTGAAAATATTATGCGAAGTGAAAAAAGCCACAAAAGGTCACATATTATGAGTCTAATTATATAAGATGTCTAGAAGAAGCATATCCATGGGGATAGAAAGCAGATTAGTGGTCCCCAGGGGCTGGGGGTGGGGAAGGGGATGCGCAGTGACTACCTAACGGGTATGGGTTTCCCTGGGAGTGATGAAAATGTGGAACTGGAGAGTCGTCCTATTTACACAACTTTGTGAGTGTGTTAAGTACCACTGAACTGTATACTTTAACATGGTTACTATGGTGAATCTTATGTGAATTTTACCATAATAAAATGATGGGGAACCAGAAAAGAAATGATTTTTTAAAATCAATTTTTAAAATTGTGTTAAATAACCTAAAACTAAGATCATGGCATCCGGTCCCATCACTTCACGGAAAATAGATGGGGAAACAGTGGCTGACTTTATGTTTTTAGGCTCCAAAATCACTGCAGATGGTGAATGCAGCCATGAAATTAAAAGACGCTTACTCCTTGGAAGGAAAGTTATGACCAACCTAGACAGCATATTAAAAAGCAGAGACATTACTTTGTCAACAAAGGTCCGTCTAGTCAAGGCTATGGTTTTTCCAGTGGTCATGTATGGATGTGAGAGTTGGACCATACAGAAAGCTGAGTGCAGAAGAATTGATGCTTTTGAACTGTGGTGTTGGAGAAGACTCTTGAGAGTCCCTTGGACTGCAAGGAGATCCAACCAGTCCATTCTAAAGGAGATCAGTTCTGGGTGTTCATTGGAAGGACTGATGTTTAAGCTGAAACTTCAATACTTTGGCCACCTGATGTGAAGAGTTGACTCACTGGAAAAGACCTGATGCTAGGAAGGATTGAAGGCAGGAGGAGAAGGGAACAACAGAGGATGAAATGGTTGGATGGCATCACCGACTCAATGGACATGAGTTTGGGTAAGTTCTGGGAGTTGGTGATGGACAAGGAGCTCTGGTGTGCTGTGGTTCATGGAGTTGCAAAGAGCCAGACACAACTGAGCCACTGAATTTAACTGAACTGAACCTAAAACTTACTGTCTTAACCATTTTTAAGTGTACAGTTCAGTAACATTAACTACATTCACATTGTTTGGCCACCATCACCACCATTCAGCTCCAGAAGAACTCTATCTTATAAAACTGAAATTCTCTACCCATTCACTACTAACCCCCCAAATCCCTCTTCCAGCCCCGGCAGCCTCCATTCTATTTTACGTCTCCATGAATCTGAGTTCTCTCCTGTAAGTGGAATCATACAGCATTTGTCCTTTTGTGACTGGCTTATCTCACTTAGCATAACCTCTACCCATGTTGTTGCACATGTAGGAAATCCCTTCCTTTTGAAGGCTGAACGATATTCCACCGTAAACCTAGACCACATGTGTTCATCTATTCATCTAGCCTGGACATTTAGGCTGCTTCCTACCTTTTGGTTATTGTGAATAAGAAAGAGAGGCCTTTTGAATGAGCTCATCTCTAAATGCTTAACCCTATCTTCTATTCTACTTCCCCAGGCCAGAGCTCCTCTTTTCTGTGTGGGTGTTTACAACACCCTCAACATCAGTCTCCAGGTATCTGCCTTTGCCCCCTACCAGCTGAATTCTCAGCATGGCGGCTGGGGTCCCAATCAATGAAGCCAGAGCACACCCCTCATCTGCTCAGCCCTCCAGGGCTCCAGCTGCACTCAGATCAAAAGTAAGTCTTCTCGAGGAGCCAAAGTGCTCAGGATGGGGGCCCACGACTTCACTGGCTCTTCCCCCCAGGTAGTCTGCGCTGCTCACACTGATGCTGCTGAGCATCCCTGGACCACACCAGGGTCTTCAAAGTTGCTATTCCTTCTGCTGGGAGTGCTGGTCCCACAGGCAGTCATGGCTCATTCCACATCCTCCTGGTATGTCTTCAGTGAGGTCTCCCTGCCACCAGCCCCTATGAGTGAACGCACACACACATATGTACACGCACACACACACACACACTCTCTCTCTCTCTCTCTGCCCTGATGCTGTTTTCTGTTTTCTCTTTAGCATTTACCACCAAAGATGCTACTGGGTTGGCCAAAAAGTTCATTTGGGTTCTTCTGTATAATGTCATGGAAAAACTCAAAAGAACTTTTTTGCCACCCCAACACATGCCTCACTAGCGTGTCATCTGTCACCCCTCGTCATTAAGTATAAGCTCCTTGAGCACAGGGTTGGCTTGTTTTGTCCTCTGTTTTCCTAGCAAGAATGGTACAAAGCACACAGTATGAGCTCGATGAAAGCTTGCTGAACACATGCAAAGACCTGTCCTCCTGGACAGCACTTACTTTTCAGAGAAGAGCAGGCATTTCTGAGCATGTAGTTTCCCTTTTACATGCAGCTCCCAGTCCTAGGCCAGAAGGAGAGAAAAATGACCGAAGTAGAACTGACTCCACGGGAAGGCAATGGATGAGTGCGGGCTTCGTCCTAAACACAGGGAGCACAGAGCACCCAGTCGCTGGACAAACCCTGCACGTGCATCTCCCGCCCTTCCTCCCCCACCATCCAGGCTCCTCCCTCCCTGCTCCTGCCGCCCTACTCAGCCCTCACCCCACCAGCATCCACCTGCATATCTCAAGTCTATCTCAGACAGGAGCCTAGAGTCACAAGTCTGATTCTCTCTTCCCCTGTCAGTGGGCCCTTGGTCCCACCGATGCATTTCTATAGGAGAAGCTGGCAGGTGGAAAACCCTAGAAAAGGCTCAATCCTCCATCACCTCCCATATTAGCCAGACCCCCTCCAGAAAAGGGAGGTGAGAAGGTATGTCCCACTGGAGTGACTAGGATGCATCTGGATGACATGACCCAGCAGAGGTGAAAGACACACCGTGGTGGAACGCCCGCTAAACAGGGATTATTGTGCTCTGCAGACGGGACAAGAGACAAGAGGCTGTACAGCTCAGTGCTTAAGAGGCACAGGCTCTGGGAGGGTCAGACCCATGTCTGAATCTCCACTCCACCACTTTCTGACTATGGGGTCCTGGACAAATCATTTCATCTCTCTGGGCCTCAGTCTTTACATCTATAAAATGGGTATAATAATAGTGTCTCTCTTGGAGAGTTATTGCTGACACAGACAAAGAATATGCTAACTGTAATTATTATTGCTTTGGACTATTTTACTGCATCAGCAATACATTTTAGGGGGAAATTTATACTACCATGGGCTTTTGTTTGCAGGGGCTCAAAGCACTTTCCAACTGCTGGAAAAGAGTCATGAGGCTCTACCTCCATTCTGCAGACGGAGAAGCTGAGGCCCTTCTATAATAATCTGTCTAGGTCCCATCTGAGAATGACTTTCTTGTCTGACTCAAAATTCTGCTAAGTTTTTCTCCATTTGTACTCTGTACAATGTATGTTGTCAAGGAACATAGACTCTCAGGCTTCCTGGTGCTCTACAGAGAAAAGCCCTTTTCAAGGAGGCAGAGGCTCTAATTCCTGAGTCCCTTTTCCATAACCCAGGTTGGGTCCCTTGATCCCCTCTCACGTTGACTCTCTCATCTATAAATACAAGACTCTCTTACTTGCTTTAAAGCAAGAGATTGGCCCTGATACATTTCTGAAATTCCTATTGGTTCTAATACCAAGGATTTTAATCAAGGGTAGCTATGGCAAGGTCCTGTCACCCATCCCCCAAGTGTCACAGTTCCTGGCCTATGAACAGCAAGGGTTGGGTTGTGGTGGCCGGCTCCCCCAGGCTCCAGCTGGAGCTCCGAGCAGGTCTCAGATGACTCACCTTCAGATCAAACACCTTCTTATCACAGATGCTACAGACGTGCGGCAGGTGGAGGGGGGCCACACCGTGAAAGTCATTCAGCTCATGCGCTTGCAGGGGCCGCAGGGACAGCACTGCCTGCTCCTCCTTGGCCCGCCTCCGGGCTCCGCTGAAGCCCTGATGGCTGTTGTTGAGCCGACCCCCAAAGGAAGGAGGGGTCCTGTCTGGTGTGGGCTCCTCGGGGTCATACAGCTCATAGGGCTGGCCGGGAGGTGGGGGCCACAGGCTGGGGGCCGCCGCAAGATCAGGCTTGCTCTGGCCAGAGAACCCATGGGCGCTCTCCCACTGGCTGTTTGGACCCTGCAGCAGGGGACCCACCTCGCCTTTCAAGGCCCCGGCTGGCTCAGCCACAAATCCACCTGCCACCTGCGACCCTTGGGCACTGGGTCCGTAGAAGTCCTTGGGAAAGGCAGCCTGGCCATCTTGCCCTGAGTGGCTATAGTGCCCTTCGTAGGTCATGCTGCCCGAGGTAGCAGCCGAGGCTGGCAGGAAGCCAGGCTGACCGTCGGTTTCAGAGCCATATGCCTGGCCAGAGTTGGCTTTGCCGTATTCGTAGAACCCTGCAGCAGTGGGTGTGGGCCCAGTCTTTCCAAGGCCCAGGATGACCGCTGGCTGGGTGGGGGTCTGAGGCATGAAGGGGTGCATCACCATGGCATTGGGGGGCTGGCTGGGAAGGCTCACCGTGGGCCCTGGGCCTCGCGTCTGGCCAGGGGGTGAGAAGGCGAGTGCATTAGAGGGAAAGCGGGTGCTGGGCACGGTGGCTGTGTGTTGGGGCACCCCGGTGTGGCCGTGGGGGCCGCTGATCATGGATGGATGCCGCAGCTGGTTGAAGAGAGGCTGGGACATGGCCACTTTGGAGAGGACTTGGTTGAGGACCGTGGCGGCCGCGGTGTTGTTGGTGACGGCTGTCTGTGCCAGCTTCAACCGGTGGAGGGTGAGCTGAGCCTGCAGCTGGGCCAGCTGGAGGCTGGCGGGCGAAGGAAGCAGCGGGTTCGGGTTACTGACCGAGAACGGGGTCTTGTCCAGGAGCTTGGCGGCACTGCGAGGAGACAAAGGGCTAGATGCACGGCTGCTTTCCACCTGGCAGGCGATGGGCTGCTTGTTTGCTGTCTGTGGTCCCCCCTCCCATACAAACAAGACCTCCCACACAGGCCCCACATATGCTCCAGTCTGCAAAAACCTGTGCTCATACACATCAGTGAAAGAATCTTTTAAATTCCAATAGGTGGCTCAGACAGTAAAGAATCTGCCTGCAGTACAGGAGACCCAGGTTCAATCCCTGCATCAGGAAGAACCCCTAGAGAAGGGAATGGCTACCCACTCCATTATTCTCGCCTGGGAAAAGACCTGGCAGAGGAGCCTGGTGGGTTATAGTCCACAGGGTGGCAAAGACACGACTGAGCGACTAACACACACAGAAAAATTCTTATAAGGTATAATGTTCAAACTCACTGGTAATCAAAGAGATAAAGTTAAACCATTAGAAACAAGTATTTGCTGACCGAAGTAGCAAATACACACACACACGTAAATGACAGCGCTCAGTGCCGGTGAGATAAAGTGGAATGGACACAAGATCAGTGATGATCTAAACTCGTGCAACTTTGCCCAAAGGTAGTCTGGCAACAGGCGCTCATTACAGCCATATTCTTTGACCCAATAATTCAATCCTATGAATATGCCCTAAGAAAACAAGCTAAAATGCAGACAAAACTTGATACGCAAAGATGTTTAATGAAACTACATTATTTGAGAGTCCAGTGTTGAAAGTTACAAATATCCAATAACAGCAGGGAGGTGACTTTTAAAGCGAGTAAATTATAATACATTGGCAGAATGAAATGTTCAGTAAGCATTCACTACTGGTGCAAGAATTTCCATTGTGTTATGCAATATTTAAGACATTCAAAGAAGTCTTCCCATCATCAAGTTTAAGATAGAAGATATTCCACCACACTAAGTCCTCCTTGGGCATCTGCTCTCTCCATCCTCACCCCATCTTCATCATTGCCAGTGACAGACATCATCTTGAATTTGGTCAGGCCATACTTTACAAAGAAAAAAAATGGTGACAAGAGAAAATCCATCTACTCTAATGTTAAGTGAAAAAGGAGTCTTCAAAATTACACACAGAATGAACTGTGTGTGTATATATTTGTGCCAAACACATTTTTATCCTTGTTCTCATTTCACATCCAAAAGCAACAAGACTCATGTGCCCTTCAGTCCATTCTCAAACCCAACTAGCAAAAGAAATTTAAAAAAATCAGAAGGGAAGAACTGAATTTTCGATCATAGGCAGTGGTGGACTCTCACAGAATCTTATTTCAGGGGTATCTGTCTGACATGTGCCTTTCACTGACTTCTGTTGGTTGGTTATGGTATTTTCTAGACCAAAAGTCAGGACCTGTGAACTGGAAAGGGAACAGACATTCCCTTTCATGGTATATGTGGTTACCATTGTCAGGGCCGTTTTATAAGACCCCTACATTTCCTGGTCTTAAACTCCCCTTCTGGGGAGTGCAATCAGGAAATGTGTTCAGGATGTTGATAAACTGGAATTCTCAGGACATCTTAATGGGAAGAATGGAACTGTGCAATTGAGATTGGGGTTATCGTGGACAGACCTGGCTATACATTCAGCATGCCTATGGAAGTGTGGGAGAGAAACGAAAAGTTGGGACCGTTTAACAAGGTGTCCACTGTTTAACAAGGCTTTGTACAGCGCAAGTCTGATGACAATGAAACAAAGGGGAAGGGCCAGAGGGTAGGCATAGGCAAGGAGAGAGAGAGGTGGTTGGCATGTCACACCTCTCCCACTTTGGATTGGTGCTCTGTACTGGTCTGAGAGAATGAGCACAGGCAGGCTGGGGAGGCAGGTGAGGGGGAGAGGTTCTTCACATTTACTGCGACGCCATGTGCCCGGTGCTTGTCTGTGCTGTCTCCCTGGACCTCTCCATGAGTCCTATGGGGTGGGTAGTGTTATATGCTGTGCTAAGTCACTGCAGCTGTGTTCTAGGCTTTGCGATCCTATGGACTGTAGCCCGCCAGGCTCCTCTGTCCATGAGATTCTCCAGGCAAGAATACTGGGTTGCCATGCCCTCCTCCAGGGGAATCTTCCCAACCCAGGGATCGAACTCAGGTCTCCCACATTGCAGGCAGATTCTTTACCATCTGAGTCACCAGGGAAGCCCAAGAATACTAGAATGGGTTGCCATTTCCTTCTCCAGGGGATCTTCCCGATCCAGGGATTGAACCCACATCTCTTAGGTCTCCTGCACTGGCAGGCTTTTTTTTTTTTTTTTACCACTGGCACCACTTGGGGAGCCCAGGGGGTAGGTAACTTCATCCCAATTTTGCAGGGCAAGAACCTATAGCTCAGAAAGACTAGGTGACCTACTTAACAAATGCCCATTGTTGGTGAGTACAGACCAAGGAGTCAGGCTTTCCAAAGAAGAGAAAGGGCACAGCCCTCTTCATGGGCGGCTTCACTGTTTTGTCCAGGGTTCTCAGAACATTAGGCACCCCTACATTCAAATTCAAGCACAAAACACATCTCAGAGCCAGACAAAAACAGATCTGGCTTACTCTTTCTCGTTCTATGAGAAATCAAGTATTTGCTGTAAGTCATTAAAGAGACAGGATGTTCCCCCAGCCAGCAGCCTTGCTGTGCTCCAAGGACAGAACAGGCTGGTTGCATGTTAAGACACTGCAGGGTTGTGGGGAGGGGTCGAGGTTAAAATCAGTGACAGACCTCTTCTCCTGTGGGTAGTTGTGCTGGTTGCAGCCAAGCCTTGGTGGCCCCACTGTGGCTCAGGCACACATCATGGCAGCAGCCGAGTTGGGGAGGTACTAACTGTCTACGCAGGCGAGAATGTGAAAGGCACAGGAGGATGGGGTAGAGGCTGGTGATAGATTTCTACTTGTGTAGTATTAAGCGGCTGAGCTTTAGAGAAGCAATTAAGCTTAACTCAAAACCCTGCCCACACAGGGCCAACCCTTCCTACCAGGTCTGTACCCGATGCAGCCTGTCCTTGCTAACAAGGCGATAATGAGGTGCCAACTTGGTTTCCATGACGAGGGTAAGACAAGGTTGGTTTTGTTTTTCCCAGAGAAGTCAGCTGTATTTTCTAAAACTGTGTTCTGGGCTGGAGGGAGCTCTCGCTGGAGATTCCCCTTTGCCTCTGAAAGGACATGTGGGGAAGAGCTGTCTTTCCAACGGGGAGAGCCAACCTCGCTGGGTATTTGTAGGTCAGCCATGGGAAACGAGTGCTTTCCTGAGGATGGCCCAGGTTACAGAAGTCTACCTATTCACATGCAGCAGAAATTAAGAAGACCGACTAGATTTTCTTCTCGACTTCCGCTTTGCCTGGTAAATTGGTCCCCAACTTGAATCAACCTTGAGTAGAAGTGGTTTCATAAGTATCATCAGAATCAGATACCCTTTTGAACCAAAGACCCTTGGATGAAAAAGAAATGACACACCATCCTACTTTTAAAAAGTCTTAAAGTTCTCAGCCTATCAGAGTTAGTAACTCAGAATTCAGGTGCAGGGCCTCCTCTGGTGGACCATTGGTTAAGACTCTGTGTTCCTAATGCAGGGGACACAGGTTCGATCCCTGGTTGGGAACTAAGATCCTGCAGGCCACGAGGTGCAGCCAAAACAAATTGCAAATAAAAATAAATTAAAAAATAAAATTCGGGTGTGTATGATAATCAAACTTCTGAGCCAAAAATTGGGGCAAGTGGTCTGAAACCCTGAAGGACAGAACTGATGTCACCCTCCTGTCTTCCTCCCCCCTCAGTTTGTCACTGTTGCATCACTGCCCTGTATTGAAAGTAACTGCTTGTGTGCCTTTCACCCTCCATCAGACATAAGCTCCACCAGGGAAGGGAGCATTTCTCAGAGATTCTCGCATTTTCTAGGCACACTTGCTTAAACTTGGTGGCCACTTGGTGACTGCCATGAACAGAATGAAGGAGGAAGATAATGGATGAATTAAAGGAAGGAGAATCTAAATATAGGCAGAAAGCAAATGGATTTTGCTGTTGTATACAGCTTGAACTTCACTCAGGTACAGAGTCACCAGAGCAGGAGTTCCAATACACTCTCTCCCTGTCCAAATCTAGGTTTGTGTGCTTGTTTTTTTTTTCAAATGAAGTGTTATTTTTATTTTTATTTATTTGGCTGTGCTATGTGGCATGCAGAATCTTAGTTCCCTGACCAGGGATCAAACCCATGCCCTCTGGAGTGGAAATGTGTTGTCTCAACCACTGGGCCAGCAGGGAAGTCCCCGAATCTACATTTTGAAGTCAAATGGACAATCCCTGTGGTAGGCTGAATAACGAACCATCCCAAATATCTCTACACCCTAATCCCCAGAAGCTGTGAATCTTACCTAACATAGTAAAGGGGACTCTGCAGGTGTGATTAAATTAAGAGTCTTGAGATGAGAGGTTATCCTGGATTATCTGAGCTGGCCCAATGTAATCACAGCAGTCCTTATAAAACAGAGGCAGGAGGGCTAGAGTCAGAGAGAGAAGATATAAGGATGGAAGCAGAGTCAGAGAGAAGAGATGCGATGTTGCTGTCTTAGAAGACAGAGGAAGGGGCCATGAGCCAATGAAATGCAAGTGGTCTCTGGAAATTGGAAAGGGCAAGGAAATAAAACCTCCCCTAGAGGCTCCAGTAGAAACCAGCCCTGCTGACACCTTGACTTTGGTCCCGTGAGACTGACTTTGGACCTCCGACTCTCAGAAGTGTAAGTAATTTGTATTGTTGGAAGCTACAAATTTGTGGTAACACGTTACAGACACAATAGGAAATTAAAACAATCCACCAAGAAAGTGAGGTGCAAAAGAGGCTTCCACACAGAGAGGCGGGGGTGGGGATGGGGACATTGGCTGGATTTGTTGGTATGAATGCTTGCCACAGCAGTCCTGGGGAGTACAGCCATCTGACCCAGGATCTGAAGACCCTCTGGGAACTTAGCCAGGAGCCAAAACAACACAGAGGTCTCTTCCTTTTCCAAGTCAGATTTTTCTAAACAGCTGGAGCAATGGCACCCTGGGAAAGCTTAGAACTGCAGACCCTTAGGGAGACTCATCTACCCCTCTCGTCAACAAAGAAAGTGACTCGCCCAAAGCCACACAAAACCCATCTAATCAGAACCCAGAGCTTTCAAGCCAGCTTCTAGTGGCTGACAGAACAGCCTTGCCTCCAAAAGTCTGAAGTTTCAGAACTATTTCATCACCAAATCATCATCTCCATCCATATTTCTCTGTGGTCCTCCTCTTTGTTCAGTGAGATACTGACTCCCTGCCATAGGCAAGGCACTTGCTGAGCCCTGGAGAGAGGTGGAGGTGCAGGCCTTTCTGGAACCCGTCAGCTCCAGTGATGGCAGCAAGGACGCCCTCTTGTCTGGGGGGTGGGTGGGGAGCGCGGTTCTATGCCTCTGCCACACCCTCTCTTCCGTGTTGTGCAGCAGCTCTGTGTATAGTCACATGGTCAAACCTGAGATCCAGGGAGAGAGGGAGAGCAGCGCAGTCAGGCACAGAACCTGGGCACGTGGCACAGAGCTAGAACGCCTACCACACAGCCCCACGGAGGGCTGGTCCACTCTCGGCACAGCCACTCGGGTTCATTCAGGCCTTGACAAGGCTCACTGCCCCCAGAGCTGAGGTTTCCTTTCCTTTCCAGAGCCATTCATTGTAACAAAGAACTCACAGTGCACAATTAACATCCAAAACTTTGGCTCCCTACTCACTTGGAAGGTTGGTTGTTTCTCCCAATTAAAGCAGCATTTCTCTCATTAATTTAAAAAATAAAATACAATATAAAGGAGAAAAGTTTCCTTTATAAGCTGGGAGATTTAGGAGCTCCAGATGAAAACTGTTTCTGATGATTTAATTCCATACTGCCGAAAGGATGTGCAACATATTGCATCTCCCAGGGCAGCCAACAGCTGTCTCCAACACTCACTCTTTGCCCCAAAGCTCTTCCACATTTTATGCTGAGTACCCACAGGATGTGATGATGGATTAACATTTGAGCACAGTAACTGAGGCACTCTTTCCTCAGTTCAAGTCGGGGTGCTGGAAATTCAGCAAAATTTCAGCAAATTTTGTGACATAATCCATTCTGTTCTGAAAGGAAAGGATAGTGTTCAGGACACAGGGGCTGCAGAGCCTCTGCTCTGAAACAAATTCCAGCAGAGGGGTCAACAGGATATGGACGAGCTCTATTCAACCAGAATGGATTGAGCACCTATTATGTGCCAGGCAAAGTTGCTAGAGATGGAAAAAGAGAAACGTCTTGAGACCACGGGGGAGACAGATCAGTGCAAAGAAGATGAATATTCCCACGGAGGTAAGCACAAAACAGCAAGGCAGGCAAGGAAGTGGTTCAAGCCTCAGATGTCTCAGAGCAATGTAACAAATGAAACAAAAGACCAACTCAAGGGCTGTCCCTGAACTCTGAACAAAACCTTTGAAACAGTCTGGGTTTATTAATCCACCCACATGTACAAAGGCACATCAGCTGTTGGTGAAAGGCAGTTGTAGGGTGAGTTATGGTCAGAGACCAGCTTCCAAGTACCTGTTACTGGTGGTGTGATGGGGGAAGTGAAGTGAAGGGTTGGTGGCTCAGTCGTGTCCGACTCTGCGACCCCATGGACTGTAGCCCACCAGGCTCCTCTGTCCATGGAATTCTACCGGCAAGAATACTAGAGTGGGTTGCCATGCCCTTCTCCAGGGGATCTTCCCAACTCAAGGATCAAATGCGGTCTCCTGCATTGCAAGCAGACTCTTTACTGTCTGAGCCCTCAGGGAAGCCACAAGTGAATTGCTGTAGAGGAAAACAAGCCCTGGGTGGGCTCGAACCACCAACCTTTTGGTTTACGGCTGAATGTACGTGCTAATCGATTATGCCACAGAGCCATATGATGGGGGGAAATTGCTTAATTTTTTCCAACCCTCAGAATTTTCTCATTTATAAAATGGGAATCGTAATGTCTACCTAATATGATCCAGCCAGTCAGAGCCCCCAGCCACCGTGACTGACTCAGGAACGGACACTCCCAGATGCTACTGGAGCCATTAAGAGACAGACCCTCGTCACCTTGTCAGGCCATGCCTGGGTTGCTAAACTGGCTGAATTTAAGCTACCGCTTAAGGAGAGGCTGCCTGAGAATAAAGCTAACCCACAGACACTGGCCTGGAGATGGGCCGGTCCACTCTGGGAGTCACCGTGAGCCAGCTTCCCCTGAACCTGCTTGGACTTTTCTTTCCATGAACCAATGCATTTCCTTTAGGTGCTTAATAAAAATAATAAGGTAAAAAGAAAAGCAGCCTACTAGAACCATCTTCAAGGAATCTGGCTGGTTCCCTCCATGGTCCCACATCGAATCAAGAGTCCCCTGTCACTCTCCAGCTTCCTCAGCTGGAGGCGAGGGGTCACTCAAGGAAAGTTCGGGCGGTCACTTTGGTGTGAGTATCTGTTGACCAAAGAGACCTGTTTCCTGGAGATTCAGGAAGCAGAATGCTCCCCCGTCCTGGGTGGACTAAGAGCCCTGCACTGTGATCACGAAGTGTGAATAGAGTGCCAGGAGAGAGTCCCCACAAGAGGAGGGACCCAACTTCCTACAGGTTTGGAGATCCAATGCTGACCACGCAGGTGCTCCTGTGAGAAGGGACAGAATGTCTTGGCCCTCACCTGGGAGAATTTCTAAGCAACGCCTTTCAATTCTCAGCACCTAACAAGCCAATTTTGCTGTACTGAGAACTGGCTTTATTATGCCAGACACTCATTATCCCCCAGGAGAAAAAGTTCTTTATTACAGATACAGTTCTCTGGTCTCCTTTCACTTGGAGGGGAGGGGAGTGTACGATGAGTACATATTGGGCTGTGGGCTGCCCTTTACAAACTGGGGTAGGAACCAAGGGATCCAGCCCTAACTCATTGCTCATCAGCTGTGTCACAGTGGGCAACAGACTCTCTGAGCCTCAGTGTCCTCAACCATGAATAGAGAAGTTACAGTCTTTCCTCATTTACATCATGAGGGCCGATTTGGGGTTCAGTAGGGAGTTGTCAGAACGCTCTGTAAATTATTTGGCACTTACAGATGTAAAGGCATGGCATTGGCCAGAGATTATTGGAAAGAGAACATCTTTTGTGTGATCACAACATATTCCTTTTCAGAAAACGTTCCTTTATAGAGGAAGTGATATTTATCACTCACATCCATGGAGATAACCTCGTTGCCACTAGGATTCAGGGTAGAAAGAGGTAAAATTGATTCAGCCATATTAATGGAGTGCATGTTGGGGTGTACCAAGGGCTGAACCATACCAAGGGCTTCCCTGATAGCTCAGTTGGTAAAGAATCCACCTGCAGTGCAAGAGACACCGATTCGATTCCTGGGTCGGGAAGATCGTCTGGAAAAGGGATAGGCTACCCACTCCAGTATTCCTGGGCTTCCCTGGTGGCTCAGCTGGTAAAGAATCCACCTGCAACGTAGGAGACCTGGGTTCAATCCCTGGGTCAGGAAGATCATCTGGAGAAGGGAAAGGCTACCCACTCTAGTATTCTGGCCTGGAGAATTCCATGAACTGTATAATCCATGGGGTCACAAACAGTTGGACACAACTGAGCGACTTTCACTTTCAACCATACCAATGTGATTGCACTCTGCATCCCATACGGCGGGTAGGGATGTAAAGAGCATTGCCCAGAGGCTAAGGGTACAGGTTTCAGAGTTTGTACCAACTTGGATATGAATTTCAGTTTGCCACATATCAGCTAGTGACTGTGGGCAAATATTTATTCTCTCTCAGCCTCAGTTCTCATTGTTAAAGTAAAGATGGTTATGTCTAAGCTATAGGTTTGTTCTGAGAGTTAAATGACAGGGTAGACATAAACTGTTCTGCACAGCTCCTACATACAGTAAGCAGCCACTAAACCAACACAGCAGAGACCAGCACTACTACTAATCTTCTTACCACTGTTGTTACCATAACTCATGTTACTATCATCACCAGCATCATAGTCATCATCAGGGCAAATGGCAGGTGAGCTCTGCCAAGGCAGAGAGAACGAATCTTCCTTAGAGACAGATAGAGATAGATAAAACATACAGAGATGTAAACACTGAGGAAAAAAAAGAATTTACAAAGTAAATGCAGATGTGTGCTGAGAGAGGAATAGCAGGCGGGGGGGACTGAGACCTGGAGAAAACACAGAGAGTTAATCACAGCTGCTTGGTGAACTGGAAAAGTAGTCAACAATAGATTTAAAAGCCGTAAAACAACACAAGGACGCAGCTGAAGTGTAGTGGTACAAATGTGTGTGAACTCACACCAAGTTTTTCCCTGGTAATGTTCGTCCATCCAGAAGCAGAAGCCAAGAACTGAAGTCCAGAGGACAGCAGTACCTTTGTCAACCAGACCAGTCACATTTTCAGTAAGCACCATACCTTGCACAATAAACAATCAGGAATTTAAATTCACTTCCAGTTCAACTCATCTCCCTTTCCAGGCCACAATGAATATGCCATTTCTTCTTAAGTGCTAAGATACAAAATATAATCCAGACGAAAGAGTTCACGACAAGAGAATGTTTTCCCAGGTTTGCTCACAGCTTACAGAGCAACCAAATCAAATCAAGAGCAGTGGTCAGGGTCAGGGACAGGCTTCCTGGGAGTGGAACCTCAAATCACAAGCTCTCAACTCTGCTATAACATTCTTAGAAGCTAGGTCAGGATGTGACCCTTGGGAACAGCCCCTAAATGTCAGGTTACAAAGATGACAATGATGATGAGACCACAGTAATACTGGGGCAGAATTCCAAACTGCAACTAATTATCACAAACGTAAGAGCAAGAGATCTCAGAGGTCATTGAGTTTAATCCACTCATTCTACAGAGGGAAAAAAGTGAAGCCTAAAGTAGTTGGTATATATGTAAGTTAACCCAATAACACAGCTAGAGAGAGGAGAGCTGAGGCTGGAACCCAGTCTTCATCCTCACTCTCTGGGGCTAATGCAGCCTCTGTGGTGGATGCATCCCCATCAACATGCATCAGGGGAGTCTTCTTTGTGGGAGAAGAGTGAGATCACACACTTTTTTGATAGTGCTGCCTTCCTGGTAACAATAGGGCTCCTGGATTATCACTCGAGAGGCCTCTGTGACTAATTCTGAGATGACTGGGTCCATGCTGGCATTATCCTGTGTTTGGGTTTTAGCCATGACATTATCGTGTGATGATTCATATCACCATGACACATTCAAACAGCAATCATAATCCTATTATCTCTCTTTTGTTTTGTGATTTTCAGTTGGAGTGTTAATAGATGTTTTCACCTCATTAGCTACCTGACCTCCAGGACAGCTACATGATTAGGTAAACGCAGTAGGACCATTTCTAGTTTATAGTAAGAAGACTTGACTGAGACCAAAAAAGGTCAGATGAAATCATATGAGGGCATCCAGCAAATAAGGGACTTAGCTGGGACTTGAATGAGGGTCTTTTTAGGTATAACCAGTACCCTATCCCCGGTTTACACATTCATTAAAGGGAGCTTATAAAACCACATTCCTGTATCTATTTCCTTGAGTCCAGTTTTTTTTTTTTTTTGGGGGGGGGGGTTGTTTGTTTAAAGTTACAGTTAAAAGTAAAGTTAAAGTTAAAATATAAAGCTATTTCCTTTATTTTGTGCTTTTCCCTCCAAATTCTCATAGTGTTTCATTTTATTTTTTCCAGCTTTAAAGGTATATAACTAACATATGGGGCTTCCCTGGTGGCTAAGATGGTAAAGAATCTGCCGGCAATGCAGAAGACCCAGGTTCAAATTAACATACGACGTTCTACAAGTTTAGGTGCACACGTAATGATCCGATATATGTATATGACATGAAGTGATCATCACAATAAGTTTAGCTAACACAGTCAGGATGTGATTTTAAATAACACATTTGATAGCAAATCACCAGCCTTTTGGTCTACTGTACTCAGTACCACTTTAATCAGTCAGATTAAAATTCTCGGAACCTGGGGGACATGTAGTCTCGAAGGTGCAGCTAGCGATTTTATAACTGACAAGAGAGGGCCTGCCTGTCCTGCCAGAGTTATTAGAAGTGCTTGAAATGTGAAAAAGAGAACTGATAATGCAGCAGAAGCAGAGAAATGAATACACATCCTGCTAGAGTCATAACAGGAAAAGACTTCAAGCAAAGAGAGAATGAATGTCAACTGAACCACCAAGAACTAGATACTAGCTTTGGTTTTTCTTTTCTTTCCTTTGTACCAAATTTCTTTTTTTAAAATATCCTTTTTTTTATGAAATGATGATATTGTAGGTGGTAATTTATTTTTCACATTAGTATTTGTTTTGAATTTTAAAACTACAAAAATCTAAAGAACATAACAAATACTTATTAATTCATTGCTCATCAATAAAATTAACAAATACTACCATTACAGTCATTTTAAGCCCAAGTATTTTTTATCAAAAAAATAAAATTATACAGACAAAACTGACATCCCTTTGAGACTGCCTAGTCTAATTCCACCTTTATCTCCCCCAATAACGTCCACATGTGATTTGTGTATCTATTTACCTATATATCTGTTTGTTTACCTATCTATATATAGAAAAATTATAGAAGAGACTTTTTCTATATCTGCATGAGCTTACAGAACAGCACATAAGACTGGTTTCAACAGTATTTCTCTTAAAGAAACAAATATGTATTCTTTCAAGTTTCTTTTTACACACTGAAAATTGAAAGCAGCATGATACAGTGGAAAACTTGGTGAGCTAGAAATCAGAAGATCCAGGCCTGGACCTGCAGTTACTATTTACTTCCGGTGGGATTATGTATCAGTCAACGTCCTCTTTTTTTTTTTTGGTAAAATGAGAAAGCTGGATGAAAGGATCTCCAAGGTCTCTTCCACCTTTGAAATCTGATGACTCCAAGGTTTAATCTCCTCATCTGTCAAATGGGGATAACAACGTCTGCCTTACTAACTTATAGAGATCAAACATCATGTGCAGGTGTTCCGCAAAGCAGTGATGATAATAATAATATTAGTTGAATAATAATGAATAATAATTATCACTAATACTACACACTAAAATTAAGCTATTTTTTAGCTTCTGGGAATACTTTTGAGAAACGATTGATACACTACTGTTGTTACATATAACTTGGTTTAGACTGACATGTTGCAGTCCAGGCAGCATAAAATAATTTAATTTCTTCTAACTGCTTTCTTGGGCAGGCAGTTCTGCACAGGACAAGCTCTCAACTCTACCCTGAAGACTGACTAAATGAAATATCAAAAGTGCCTTGCCATAAGATGCTGTCTTCTGCAAAGCATTCCATAGACAGCACCAGGCTTCCACAGTAAAATGAAGCTCAAAGTACTCTGGGTCTGGAGTTGGTTTCCCCGAGACATAATTCTTCAGGAAATGCATGCAGAATTTCACTCATTTTGTGAAGGATGAAATTGAGGGGGTAATTTGACTTATAGGGGTTAGGAGAGATCTTTCTGTTTTCTCAGTGACATAAGATATGGTGACCTCTCAACCCACTAACTCTTCTGGGGAACATCAGGGTCTTTGAGATGGAAAAACAAGCTGTTTGAAATGTATATCTAAAGGAATTCCCTGGCAATCCAGTTTTAGGACTCTGGGCTTTCACTGCCATGACCCAGGTTCAATCCCTGATCCAGGAACTAAGATTCCGCAAAGCCAGGGCACGTCCAAAAAAGAAAAAAAAAAAAAGTTGAAATGCATGTTTAAAAACTGTTAAACAAGTTCTCTAAGAAGCCAAATGATAATGTTTCTACATGCAAATGAAATGTTTAGGGGTTTATAGGTCACTAGCCCCAGTGAAGAACAGTGTGCACATAAACATGAACGCCTTTGCATATACCGCTTTCTCCTTGACCACCTCCTCCCTACTCCCCCTCACCTGGATAACCACCATCCTTCAACATGCAGCTCACATGGCACCTCCTCCAGGCAGCCCTCTCTGACTTCTGCCCCCATCCAGTGTGTGCTGGTGTTTCCTCTGTCATCCCCCATAATGCCCTGCAGTTCTATTAAGCCTCAATTACACTCCGTTCTAACTCCTTCCACCCTCACTAATAATTATCCACTCAATCACTCATCTAATGTCCTCATCTAATACCCCACGGTCATTTTGAAAGCAGTAATTATGCGTCCATTTCATGTCATAGAGCCTGGCACACAGTAGGTGTGTGGAACCAATAAACACATCCATACTTGTACACACCTGCTCCGTGTGTATGCGTGCGGACATAATAGCTGTGTATCACATTCTCAATTTGTTTCCTGGCTAAGTGTTCCATGTACGCTGCTACAAGGCTTTGAAGATGAAGCTCCATGGAGAATGTGGATTAGACTCAGTCTTTGAACACTGTCAAAATTATGTAAATAACCACCATCCACATCAAGGATAGAATTCTAAAATATTCAACAAACAGACTTGTTGCCACATTTTTCCTTTTAACTAAATCTGAAGAAAATGCAATTTCAGTGTGCGATCTGAGGAGCTATGTGTCTAATCTACACGATTCTGAGATGAAACACATGCTCCAGGAATGGCCCCTATGTTTGCTAAATTTTACTTTCAGTTTATATCACTGATTTTTTCTTGTACAAAGAGGATTATAAAATTCAAGTTAATATTAAATCACAATAAAAGTTTAATTTTTAAGAATTTAAATTCTCACTCAATAAAGCTGGTCCTTTCCTAGAATTGCCTGACTGTTACCCTGGACATTTTAATCAGTGTAATTTAAGCTAAATACTAGGAGTCCCTATGAAACCGAAGAGGTGCTGTGGGGTATTTAGGGAGGAGGCCAAGAGAGACAGTTTTTGTTGGTAAGTCAAGCGACTTCTTGGACAGGCTCTGCCATGAATAATTGTACATCTTATTGCAATCAATTCGCCCTGCAGACCTCAGTTTTCTCATCTGTGAAATGGGAGGGTCAAATGAGACAACATTTAAAGCTCCTTTATGTTTTGTGATTTTAGGATGGTGGGTATTTTCCTAAAGCTCTTACTCATGATACACAGAAAAGTGAGGATGATCTGGCCACGGTGTAGACAGATTTTGGCCCAGAGAAATCTGAGTTTCTAGCCTCTATGCTTCTCTAGTCCTGGGTAACTTCAGGGGCACTTAACCTCTGTTTAACAGATATGTCTGTAAAATGGCAAAGTGAAACCAGAGCAGTGATTTTCAGGTGTTGAAGGAAGGGGCATCAGGAAAGCTTCAAAACACAAATGCTGGGCTCACCCCCAGTTTCTATCTTAGGAGGTCTGAGTTGGGACCTGAGAATTTGTGTTTCTAACAAGTCTGGGTGGTAACTGATGCTGCACTTTCAGAACCACTGAACTAGACAAGCTTGAATTGACCTTTCAACTCTAAGAATCTATGGTGGTGGGTTATAAAGAATTTAGTAACAGTTGTATTTTTTTAGGAGCCACTTCTATCTACTAATTGTGCAGTACCCCAGGAAGGGGCTTCCTTTTCCGTGGGGTTTTAGACATTGCAAAAATGTGGTTATTCTTATACCTAACTTCCTTTAAGAGATTCAGTCGGTATGTTCAACAACATTTGACCTCCTGGAATCAAAATGTTCAAGGTTCACAAACCTCAGGTACTTTAGTAGATTGACTGGCTCAGTGTTATGTTATCTTTGTTGACTAGGAAGAAAGCATACCTCCATTTACACTGAGTTCAATGATGCAGAGCACAGAGGAGTCAGACTCCAGTATGTCAAAAGTTCTTTAGTCAAGCAACATCATCATTATGAGAAAGCCTACCTTCCAAACTCACCCTAGACTTAAAGTTTTTTATAAAATCATCTGTATCACTAGATTTCAATGGTATAGCAATAACACGGGGTGTTTTTTAGAATACTGATACTTGGGCCCCATTTCCAGAGATTCCTTTTCACCCTAGGCATTGGGATTTTTAATAGCTACCCGGGGAGGTTTCAGAGGAATCAGAAACAAAGTTTGAGATTCACCAATGTCTAAAGGAATAGTATCAATCTGTTCTTCTTTACCTTGATCCCCACAGGCCATTTTTGTCATTACAAACAACATGACCATGTGTCTTAAATTGCACTTATGAATAAACACTGAAGTTTTTATAAGCTCACAAAGGGTCACAAACACAGTGGGCAATCGATCAATATTTCGTAGCTAGACTGAAGTATCTTTCACCCAATTCAAAAAATATTTTTGTGGCAAGACTTGTCCCAAAGTATATAAATAATGTTTGCTGTAGGAAGCTGGGTGAGGTTTGCTGGCGTACGACTCTTGCTTTTTAAATGATAAGCACCTTGAAGACATCATCCACATCCTAAAATCTTTCAAATTCCTGAGTGTCTGTCTGGCTCGGTGCCGGGCAAATTAGAGGCGGTGAACAAACACTTATTCAACTCACTTGGATTTACGATTGTCTCTAAGCCCATGGGAACGGAGACCTTAGCAGAATATGCTAAGTGATTCATTGTGGAGTATGAGGTATATATTTCCTTGTGCTCTGGGAATTTAATTCTTCTAAATTCCTTAGAGTAAATGAGAGTATTATGGATGGGACTTTATAAATACACCATATAACTATTTGTTTGGAAAAATGGAGGGAAGTTTCTGGTGCCTTAAAAAACCTTTCTGACTACAGCCGACAAAACACAGGTGCCACCCAAGGCAGAGAATATTCTATGTAGGTGACTTCTGAGTTTTGACTCTGTTTTACAAAGCTGTGGTCCTATGAAAGTTGCGAAAGACAAAAAGCAACAGCAGAGAGACAGGTCCATCTCAGTTACATGTGTGCGTGCCCTTGTAGCCATTTTCTCAGATCACCACAAATTAAACCTGTGGTTCAGATCCAAGCAAGACTGAGAACTGCCTTGGCTGAGGCAAGTAAGAATGGTTAAAACCCAATGGCTGGCTTTTCACTCAAAACTGTTCTCCAGCCCTTCTCCCTGCCACCCCATCCATTGCTAATTAGGGGAAGCCAAGGCTTGACATGTACACAGTCCTCTATGGTAAAATTGATTATTATATTACTCTGGAAAATAAGGAAGTCATTTTGTTCAAAATATCAAATTCCACAAAATCATACGTGGCAGCTGTTAGTGTATGTGTGTGGGGGAGGGGTGAGTGTGTGAAAATATTAACCCTCTCCCCTTCAGTTTTCTGACATCTTGACAAAAAAGTGCACAAAAAGAAAGGAGGAAAAAAAAAAAAAGATTCCAATGCATGTAAGGCAGAAGCCAATAGTAAAGCTAACATCTGGATTTTTTTAAGGTTAAAAAAATTCCCACGATGTAAGACACATCATACATGCCATTTAACCAGAGTGAGGATTTGCTCTGACACACAAGCAGAGGACCAGTATTCCTCTCTCAAATGTGTCTAAGCGACTTTTAATTGCATCAGATGAAGAAATGAGGTGAGTCATGTTTGGCTGTGCTTGAGCCTGCTAACAGATCATCACATCCATGTCCAACTATGTCCCTTGAACCTCAGGACATAAGTTTATGTACTTGCTTGGGGACTGTTAATATAGTTTTGCTTTGTAATTTAAAGATATCTAAAGTTGCTGAAATGCTTATCACAGCTCCTGCAGAGGTGCTCAGAAGCGACTTGTGAGCATGCTTTTCTGGCAAATCACCCCTGCTCGTGAATCCTAACACCGTACTCCCCTCCGGTTCATGAGTCTGACTCTGCACTCAACAGACACGGGACATTTCAAATGCCTTAAAGTTCATTTTCCATCATCGACAAGTTCCAGCAATGAACACAATAAACCTCCACCGTCGGAGACCCTCATAATTCATTAGGTTTCGGGATTTCGAAAATGTCCCCTTCCATTCCCTCCGATCTGGTGACAACGCAATCTGTTTTCCCATAGCCACGCGACTTTTCTTAATAAAAGAGTTTAGTAACCAGCGTAAAAAGAGCATCTAGACTTCCTTGACGTTGGGATAGCTGATTTCACTGGGGTCATGAGGAGCTGTTTTAGGTCACATGTTACCCCTGCCGTTATGAATCATTTATTACAACTTTTTTAAACAGAACGGGGTGGGGATCCACACAAATCGCATACTCATGCACAAATGCTTAGCGCCAAGAATATGGTCAGAAGTGCTGCCCGGACTAGAGAACTAAAAAAAAAAAAACCAAACCCTTGATTTCCCGCCTGGGCTGGGGAAAGGTAGGATGACGTCATGCAACCTTACCTTTCTGAAAAAGACCAGGGCTCCTGGCATGGAAGGCTCACCTGAGGCCACCGAAGCCGGGAGTCATTTTGGGTGTCGCGCGTGTGCCTCCCTAGAAAATTCCAATGACATTCTACCAGCTTTCCGCATGCCAATCATGACAAGCGTCCGCTTAGACTCTCCCGAGTCTGGGAAGGGGGCAGAGGAGGGGGGACGCGAGCAAAGGAGCCAGCGAAAGAGAAGGAGCACCCCGGGCACCGCACACCCGGCTGGAAGCAGAGTCACATGCCGCCAGGAGCCATTCCTGTGGCATTACACATGCTGAGTGTAAATGGCAAACAATATCAGTCGATGTTTATACCACATGTTCTCAGCCTCTTCACATATCAATGCCCAGGCCAGCTCTACGCAGACAGGACGCCTAAGACCACTTCTGAAGGAGGGAGTCTGGTGCTAATCATGAGGCCATTTTTAATAAAATTCCGAAGCCTTCAGTTCTGGTTTACTTTCCTATTTTTTGTGGGTGGTGGTGATGAGAGTGCTCTGTTTATTTGCTTGTTTTTAACTCTGGGTCTGGTCCTGAAGAACCCCAAAAGGACCCCATAATGACGCTTAGCAATGCAGCCGCCTCAGACAGCGTGGTCACACTGACTTCCAACCCACAAACCTCCTGATTGGCTGGCCTCTCTTTTTAAAACTTTTGTGAAGCAACAGGAGATGGAGTGAAGTGACTCATCATTTCACCATCCCAAGTTGTAACTGCAACATTTTTCAGCAGGAAGAACCGGCTGTCTTCTGCTATAAGCAAGGGCCGGTAACTGGGGGTGAACGTCCCCCAGGGTACACTGTAGACATTTTGTTTCAGAATTGGGAGCACTACTGGGATCTACTGGGCAGAGGCCAGTGATGCTGCTAAAATCCTACACTGCTCAGGACAGACCCCCCAAAAAAAGACTACCAGTCCAAGATGGCAATAGTGCTGGCAGCTGAGAAAATATCCCACAGCTAAGTACCTCTAAAAGTCTTGCAAAAAGCAGGGGGCGGGGCGTGGGGGGAGGGAGGGGTGGAGAAGGAAGGAAGGAAGAAAAGAGAACAAAGGCAAGAAGGCCCTCTCTGTGAGGCACTGACCGGAGACCACGTCCCCTGATGGACCTGGCCTGATTTACAGTTTAATTACTCAGGAAGTTGCTCACTTGTCTCCCCAGGAGTCACCATTCTCCTGCCACTTTTCCTCCTCTTCTCTTTATAATACTTAATCAAACCAAGTAAACCTTCTCATGACTTTTGAAGTCAAATGCTGCTGTGTGCAGATGCCTCGTTGACAGGTTAAACAGAGCTGCCATCGCCCCTTTGTCCTGTCTGGACCATCTGATGTTCATCTGCGATGCCCAGAATCCTATATAATCCCTGCTCAAAACTATTCAGGAGGGTAGGCGTTTTACAAGGTAAACCCTTCCCAAAAGAGCTTAGAAAGGCTGAGGGATGAAAGCTCATGGCGTTCTATTTGCCTGAGACTCCTAGGTGGGGATCGGGAGCGGGGGGCGATGGTCACCAGCTTCGGGGAGGCTCTTCTTCACACACTCAGGGTGTGACGTTCTTGCAGCCACTGGCAAGTCGAAGTGAAGGCCACTCTTGCCTGCCTGAACAGCTGCCCACCAGAGGCCGGTCCACCGCCCACTTGCCCACTGAGCTCCCTGAGCCCGAGGGCTCCTTCTTCCTAATTTAGTCATAGCCCACAGGCTGCCCCAGGCACCCTGGCTCTCTGCCGCCCACTCAGTCACAGACACCTAAAGGCGCCAGCCCCAGATCCTGACGCACAGGATCCGGCCAGCCTGGCTGCAGCCACATTTCTGCTCAGGCCTGGGCCCCTCCCACGATCAACTAGTCCTCCTCAAGGCGCGAGGTGACGCCACATTTTGCCCTTCCTCTGTCTCTTGTCTCATCTTATTACACTCGGGACTTGCTTAGGATAAGGGTTACTACGGAGTGCTCCACCACACACAGATCTAAGGCTCTGCCTTTCTCCTGCCACCAAGCCAGCACTGACTAGTGGATGGGAAGGGCTCAGGGGCTCTGGGCTGGAAGAAGCAGGAGGCAATTCTGTCCCAGATGAAATGCTGCTGTTTATTCTGAGACTATGAGCTCCTTGAGGTGACACGATGGAAGGGGATCATTTGGCCTCTGCTCCAGGAGCGACATCCCAAAGCAGGCGGTGTAGTGACCCTCAGTGGAGGTGGGGGAGGGGGCTATTCACAGTATGACACACTCGGCAGGCGTATACAGCCCAAGGGTGAATGGTGAAGGCAGCGGAAGATTAGGAATAGGAAGGTGGGAGCATTGGTTCACGGCCCCAGCTTCATCACTGACTCAGCGTGTGGCCGCCAGCCCCTGCAGAGTCCTCAGAGCTCAAAACATCCAAGTGCTAAGCACACAGGAACTTAAGGGCATAACATGTGGCCATGCAAAGTGCAGTCTATAATCTACTTACTGTTGAATGTTAATTTAAAAACCAGGTTCTGTAAAAAACTAAAAATAGAATTATCATATGATCCAGCAATCTCGCTCCTGGGCATATACCCACAAAAGACAAAAATTCTAATTTGAAAAGATACAGGCACTCCAATTTTCACAGCAGCACTATTTACAGTAGCCAAGACATGGAAGCAACCTATATGTCCATTGACAGATGAATGGATGAAAAAGATGGGGGAGGGGGGAGTGTGTGCGGAATGGAATACTACTCAGCCATAAGAAGAATGAGATACTGCCATTTGCGGCAACATGGATGAACCCAGAGATTATCATACTGAGTGAAGTAAGTCAAACAAAGACAAAAAATATGATACCAATTAGTGGAATCTAAAAAAAAAATGATACAAATGAACTTATTTATAAAACAGAGTCACAGATACAGAAAACAAATTTAGGGTAACCAAAGGAGAAAGGGGTGGGAAGGATAAATGAGGAGTTTGGAATTAGCAGATACACACTGCTTTACGAAAAAATAAACAAGCTCTTACTGTACAGCACAGGGAACTATATTCAATATCTTGTAATAAGCTATAATGGAAAGATATATAAAAGTATGTATATATATATAACTGAATCCCTTTGCTGTATAACAGAAACACAACATTGTAAATAAACTAAAATTCAATTAAAAGTTTTTTAATTAAAAAATAAACAGTGCACAGAACTGTATATACATTATGGTCATAGACATGTAAAAGGCAAAACAACCCTTCAGTTCAGTCCAGTCGCTCAGTCGTGTCCAACTCTTTGCGACCCCATGAATTAATTGCAGCACGCCAGGCCACCCTTAGGTGGAAAGAAAAAATACTATCAGAGACCACACCAAAATATTAACAAGGCAGCTGAGTTTAGATGGCGGATTCTTAGGTCATTGCTTTCTCCTTTCTCCTTGGAGAATGCTCCAATTTTTCTTTTATAAGCACATTTATTTTTCAGGGGAAAAAAACTTAATTTTTTCAGGGACAAACGAATTCAGTTGGACAAGCATACTGCACCATCTAGCATATAAGGACTTTTCAATGAACTCCCTTATATTAAATCGTCCATCAAGGCTCCTTGCCATAGCAGGCACTTCTCCTCTGGAGAACCATTATGCCAGAATGTAAGGGCAAGGCACCTGGAGGAGACAGGCATCCATGTTCTCTTGTGGAGGCCCAAGTGCAAGATTCATGTGTGTCTTCACACTTATACGCCAGGAAGGCACTTGTACAAAGTAGGTGGAGGAGCCAGCACACTGTTTAGGGGTCAACAAAGGCCCATTTTAGGACCTCAGACTTCTGACCAGAGAGATCAAGGTCATCGGCATGAGACCGCTTCTCGTGTGGTACACGTACACTGTATATATAATGGAATATTACTCAGCCATAAAAAGGAATGAAATTGGGTCATTAGCAGAGACGTAGAAGAATCTAGAGTCTGTCATGCCACAGTGAAGTAAGTCAGGAAGAGAAAAACGAATATCATACATGAATCCAAATACATGGAATCAAGCAAGAAAAACAGAACTGATGAACCTATCTGCAGGGCAGGAATAGAAACGCAGACACAGAGAACACTGTAAAGCAATTATCCTCCAATTAACAACAACAACAAAGCCGAAATCTGCAGCAGCCTCTTTCCCTTTCCCATGCAGGTCTGGGGGTGGGGAGGAGGAGCTCTCAGTTAACTGCAGATGGCTAGGCAAGGCTGAAGGGGAACAACAGAGTCACAGCTCAACCCCCAGAAGCAGGCTTGGGCCCACAGACTCAGTCTCTCGCACCCTTCAGAGGGGGACTAAGTAACTGCACCTTCCACGGGGTGTGCAAGCACAGCGACTAATCTGGGCCAGGCCTGGACTAGAGACTACAGCTGGGCCTCCTCTAATCTGCAGCACACTGACCGTGGACAGGCTACTTCATCTCTGTGTTTGGCTGAGAATCTTGCTGGAGCCGAATCCCCACATGCACTGGAGAGGCAGAGCTGGTCCCTGTGGCATCCACTCCCTCCCCCACTCTGCCGGGATAAGCCAGAAGCTGCTTGGAATAGCCCAATTCTTGGCCAAGAGGTACAGAGGTTTCCACAGCCTAAGAGATCCCAGCACACACACGGCATGTGAGAAAACCACTGCAAACATTCCTGGTCTTTTTTTCCCACTCCTTTCCTTTCCTATTTTCCTTTGTAACCTTTTCAACAGAAGTGGCAATTCATGGTGAAACTATTTCCAAAGACCAGTTTCTCTTTATAACCAGGACTGATTATGTCATCCTAGCTTGGGACAGGGGGTTGGAGGGAATAGCTAAGCCAGAAAAGTTGGAGCCTTGGCCCCTGAGATAACTGGAGGGAAGTAAGAATGCAGAATTGTCGTTGTCCAGTCTCTAAGCCATGTCTGAAACTGCGACCCCATGGACTGCAGAACAACACCCTTCCCTGTCCTTCTCTATCTCCCGGAGTTTGCTCAAATTCATGTCCATTGAGTCAGTGATGCCATCCAA
This sequence comes from Ovis canadensis, assembly GCF_042477335.2. Taxonomy (NCBI): domain Eukaryota; kingdom Metazoa; phylum Chordata; class Mammalia; order Artiodactyla; family Bovidae; genus Ovis; species Ovis canadensis. Next base: position 46,554,279 of record NC_091266.1, on the reverse strand, counting down.
CCATCTCGTCCTCTGTGGCCCCCTTCTCCTTCTGCCCTCAACCTTTCCCAGCATCAGGGTCTTTTTAAATGAGTTGGCTCTTCAAATCAGATGGCCAAAGTATTGGAGCTCTGACTTCAGCATCAGTGTTTCTAATCAATATTCAGGGTTGATATCCTTTAGGATTGATTGGTTTGATCTCCTTGCAGTCCAAGGGACTCTCAAGAGTCTTCTCCAACACCACAATTCTAAAGCATCCATTCTTCAGTGCTCACCCTTCTTTATAGTACAACTCTCAGATCCATACATGACTTCTGGAAAAGACACAGCTTTGACTATTCGGACCTTTGTTGGCAAAATGCCTCTGTTTTTTAATATGCTGTCTAGGTTTGTCATAGCTTTCCTTCCAAGGAGCAAGTGTCTTAATTTTATGGCTGTAGTCACCGTCTACAGTGATTTTAGAACCCAAGAAAACAAAAATCTGTCACTATTTTCACTTTTTCCCCTGCTGTTTGCCATAAAGTGATGGGACCAGATGTATGATCTTAGTATTTTGAATGTTGAGTTTTAAGTCAGCTTTTTCATGCTCTTTCACCTCATCACCTCTCTAAAGAGGCTCTTTAGAGACCCCCTTAAAAGAAAATTTGTAGAGGTTCCAGCCTCTCATTACAAAAAGGTTCAAGGAAAGAACAAACACAGGATTCGTTCCCAGAATGAACAAGCAAGATCTATGTAACGGCTACATCCTGCAAGACAAAGGCCAGCCCTGCCTGTGAGCAGAGGAAACCAGTCAAGAGTTGTGAGTCAGACGATGTGGGAATGAGCCCTTCCTAGAAAAGGAAGCAGGTTCTTTGTTGGGCAGAGGCTTTTCGTTCTCATCTGGTTAACTGTTCCTCTGTAGGTTCTCCAGAGGCTCACAAAACAGAGGCAGGAAGCAATTGTAAGTTTTCCAGATTTGCTCTTTGAAGACTGGGCCCAGCTTCCAGACCAGATCCCATGCTGGGTTTTCAGGGGCCCCATGTCCTCAGGACCTTTGCAAGGCCTCTCCTTGCAAGGCCTTTCTCTAGATCTTGCACTGTCCAAGAGAGTAGGTATTAACACATGCAGTTAAGTTATTAATATTAAATACAACTTGAAACTCAGTTCCTTGGCTGTACCAGCCACAGTAGCCATGAGACTCAAGGCCACACATACCGGATAGCATATGTACCATCTTCAGCATGCAGCAAGTTCTACAGGACATCATTGCTTCAGGTCCTCATATGACCAGCCCCTTCTCAACCTCAGCTTCCTGCGCTACTGTCCCCTTCCCAAAGAGGCCCACTTCAGACCCAGGAACCTAAAGGAAGTACAGTCACTCTCCGTCCCTTTATCCTACCTTTGTCGATATCTGAAGTTATCTTGTTTATTTTGTGCTTTATTGCCTGTCACTCCCCTGGAATATAAGCTCCATGAGAACAGGTCTCTTTTATTGCTCCCTTCCCAACGACCATACCTGGCACAAGCAGAAGCTTGGTAAACACTATTGCATAAATGACTCGCAGTAGGGTCTACCCCAACATTCTGGGATCAGAGGACACTAGCCAGCCAAACAGCTGCATCTTATTTCCCCACAGGCCAAGATAACATCCAAGCATGGGCCCATGAGATCACCTAGGGAGACTGAGGGTTGTGGGCATGCCCACGTAATAGCAGAGTAGCCAACACCCAACCTTGACCTGATTCTCCTCCAAAAACACTGGTTACCTTTCATCACTGCTGCCAGTCAGTCAACAGTGCTGTGCCCAACACCTACATTGTCTTCCTTTTCTGCTTTTGCAAAAGATCAAAGTAACCTCTAACACAGTATTAGATACTCTTCAACAGGTGATCACTTTTCCTCCATGTGTATATACAAAAGCAAGTAACAGAATGAGATTTATCCTACGTTTAAGGAGTCGGTGACAGAGAAATAATCTCAAAAATATACAAGCAACTCCTGCAGCTCAATTCCAGAAAAATAAACAACCCAATCAAAAAATGGGCCAAAGAACTAAACAGACATTTCTCCAAAGAAGACATACAGATGGCTAACAAACACACGAAAAGATGCTCAACATCACTCATTATCAGAGAAATGCAAATCAAAACCACAATGAGATACCATTTCACACCAGTCAGAATGGCTGCTATCCAAAAGTCTACAAGCAATAATGCTGGAGAGGGTGTGGAGAAAAGGGAACCCTCTTATACTGTTGGTGGGAATGCAAACTAGTACAGCCACTATGGAGAACAGTGTGGAGATTCCTTTAAAAACTGGAAATAGAACTGCCATATGACCCAGCAATCCCACTGCTGGGCATACACATTGAGGAAAACAGAATTGAAAGAGACACGTGTACCCCAATGTTCATTGCAGCACTCTTTATAATAGTGCTCTTTATAATAATGGAAGCAACCTAGATGTCCATCAGCAGACAAATGGATAAGAAAGCTGTGGTACATATGCACAATGGAATATTACTCAGCCATTAAAAAGAATACATTTGAATCAGTTCTAATTAGTGGATGAAAATGAAGCCATTTATACAGAGTGAAGTAAGCCAGAAAGAAAAACACCAATACAGTATACTAATGCACATATATGGAATTTAGAAAGATGGTAATGATAACCCTATATGCGAGACAGCAAAAGAGACACAGATGTATAGAACAGTCTTTTGGACTCTGTGGGAGAGGGCGAGGGTGGGATGATTTAGGAGAATGGCACTGAAACATGTATATTATCATATGTGAAATAGATCACCAGTCCAGGTTCGAGACAGGCATGAGACAGGGGGCTCGGGGCTGGTGCACTGGGATGACCCTGAGGGATGGGATGGGGAGGGCGGTGGGAGGGGGGTTCAGGATGGGAAACACATGTACACCTGTGGTGGATCCATGTCAATGTATGGCAAAACCACTACAGTATTGTAAAGTAATTAGCCTCCAATTAAAATCAATAAATTTATATTAAAAAATGGTAAAATTTTAAAAAGGAGTTATTTTGCTACTTGCAGTCTCTTGTGCTTTCTGACACCTCCTCTGGGAGAAGAGGAAGAAGAAAGGGAGGAGGAGCAGGAGGAGAAGGTGGGGAGGGGGAGGGGAGGCACAGGGACGGCCCACTACAATTGTGTTTTACACAATTTACTTCAATTAAAATTTGACTGGAAGAGTATTACATTCAGCAAAACATGACCCCATGGCTAAATGCTAGAAGAGTATTAAGATATAAAAGTTGGAAAACATACCACGTGTCACATGTTATTGAACTTTCATAACAAGCTGAATACAAAGTCATCCTTGTTTGGGATCAAAAAAAACTCAGCAAGACAGAGGAGCAGGACATAGAGAAAGAGCATGTGCAATCAAAGAAGAGCAACAGGCAAACAGAAAACAAAAAAGCAGGAGGAATCTGCGCTCAGAGTCAAACTAGGAAGGAATTCCCATAGTCAAGGAAGCTGGGGAGCTAGAAGCTAACAGCCTGACCGCTTGCCAAGAAAGAGAGGGGCGGCTTGGAGAATCTTTCTAGTGTATTCTCTAATTCTTGATGAAGAAACAAATCTGATTTTAAGCTGCTGCTGCTGCTGCTGCTAAGTCGCTTCAGTTGTGTCCGACTCTGTGCAACACCATAGACGGCAGCCCACCAGGCTCCCCCGTCCCTGGGATTCTCCAGGCAAGAATACTGGAGTGGGTTGCCATTTCCTTCTCCAATGCATGAAAGTGAAGCCACTCAGTCCTGTCCGACTCCTAGCGACCCCATGGACTGCAGCCTACCAGGCTTCTCCGTCCATGGGATTTTCCAGGCAAGAGTACTGGAGTGGGGTGCCATTGGTTTCCCCTAAAAGGCACACACTGGCAACTGTCTATGGAGCTCTACCTGCACTATTTAGTGCATTAATTAAAAAGTTCATCAAACTCATTTGTGTAGAACAATGTACAACAGTGATTTTTTAAAGTTTTTTTGACGTGGACCATTTTTAAAGTCTACATTACTTGTTACAATATTGCTTCTGCTTTATGTTTGGGATTTTTTTTTTTTTTTTTTTGGCCAGGAGGCATGTGGGATCTTAGCTCCCTACCCAGGGACTGAACCTGCACCCCCTTCATCAGAAGGCAAAGTCTTCACCACTGGAATGCCAGGGAAGTCCCAGCAGTGATTTCTGAGTGAACTGGCAAAGAGAACACATCTTCCACTCCAGCCATGTTTTATTAATCAAATTCCAATATCCATTCTAAGATGATTTCCAGAAAATTGAGTTTATTCTGATGCATAAATCACTCAATTCTTGTTTCTTTGTCCAAGACTGCATGAAGCTTTGTCCAAGATAAGCAGCAGGATTGGTTGCCATCTTTCTCCACTTTGTCTTTCACTAGGTCTTAAAAAAAAGAGTTGGCTTACAACTCCACATTCAGAAAACTAAGATCAGGGCATCCGGTCCCATCACTTCATGGCAAATAGATGGGGAAACAATGGAAACAGTGAGAGACTTTATTTCTTCTCCAAAATCACTGCAGATGGTAACTGCAGCCATGAAATTAAAAGACTCTTGCTCCTTGGAAGAAAAGCTATGACCAGCCTGCTGCTGCTGCTGCTGCTAAGTCACTTCAGTCTTGTTTGACTCTGTGTGACCCCATAGATGGCAGCCTACCAGGCTCCCCGGTCCCTGGGATTCTCCAGGCAAGAACACTGGAGTGGGTTGCCATTTCCTTCTCCAATGCAGGAAAGTGAAAAGTGAAAGTGAAGTCGCTCAGTCGTGTCCGACTCTTCGTGACCCCATGGACTGCAGCCTACCAGGCTCCTCCATCCATGGGATTCTCCAGGCAAGAGTACTGGAGTGGGGTGCCATTGCCTTCTCCAATGACCAACCTAGATAGCATATTAAAAAGCAGAGACATTACTTTGCAAACAAAGGTCCATCTAGTCAAAGCTATGGTTTTTCCAATAGTCATGTATGGATGTGAGAGTTGGACTATAAAGAAAGCTGAGCGCTGAAGCATTGATGCTTTGAACTGTGGTGTTGGAGAAGACTCTTGAGAGTCCCTTGGACTGCAAGGAGGTCAAACCAGTCAATCCAAAAGGAAATCAGTCTTGAATATTCATCGGAAGGACTGATGCTGAAGCTGAAACTCCAATACTTTGGCCACCTGATGTGAAGAACTGACTCATTTAAAAAGATCCTGATGCTGGGAAAGATTGAAGGCAGGAGGAGAAGGGGATGACAGAGGATGAGACTGTTGGATGGCATCACTGACTCGATGGACATGAGTTTGAGTAGGCTCTGGAAGTTGGTGATGGACAGGGAGGCCTGGAGTGCTGCAGTTCATGGAGTCGCAGAGTCAGACGCAACTGAGCAAGTGAACTGAACTGAACTGAACCGAACTGAGGTCTTAAAAAGAAAAGCGTGGCTACCTTTACATTTAACCAAAGGACAGCTGCCTCTCAGTGAAAGGGTCATACTTTCAGAGATGACCCGATTTGGGAGGGATGCTCCCTGAAATGTGGGGAAGAAAGCGAACTCCAGCCAGCCAGGCCCGTCAAATCAACCCTCACAAGCAATGGGATGACAAACATCACAGATCAGCCTCACAACCAGCTTCAGGTCCCTCCTCAATCTCAGCTTCTCTCTTAGGTGATCAGCCTTAATACTTTGCAAGATTATAAGCATTCTGCAGGCAAGGATACTGCAATAGCCAGCATGATGCTTTCCAGGTGGCAGAAGTCCATTAAGTGTTTTCTGCATCAACAAATGATTTACAAGCTTTTCCTCATGTTGACTGTCATTTCAGAGGCTTCCATCCAAATTCGGGATTGGAAGACCAAGGGGTCAAAAATTCATTCCTGACATGTGAGATTTAAAGTTTTGAAGACTTGATCCAAGACCAACTGGTCAAAGCGTGATGCTGAGGGTAGGCCAAAGACTGGACTCATAAACCCGGCCCAAGCACGTGCACATATCCACCGCCAGAGTCAGCAACCCACCTTCACTGTCACAGACTCACGTCGCAGTGCTCAGGCGTCAGGCCATGAGACAGGCAGCTGCTGACGAGCGCTGTCTCTACCAAAATCAGCTGCCCTCATCGCTGCCTCAAATTCGAAAAAGCTGGACCTCCACCACTATAGGGCAGTTCAGGACCAGGCTGAGGTAGCAGGGAAACGAGCTAAGAGAGCTTTTCCTTTGGTGGTTATTTTTTTCATGGCAAAGATGCAACTTATTAGCTAACCAACTGAAGATACACCTTAAGGAAAGAACAAATGGTATCAAGCAAGATGGGCTCTTCAAGTTTGTAATGTCACTGGGACAATCCATCCAAGACTCACACCTTTTACTCCTCAAATTCTACTGCAGATCAGTCTTCCAAAGGATGACTGCTAAATCTCTTGTTGTTCAATCGCTCAGTTGTGCCTGACTCTTTGTGACCCCACGGACTACAGCACATCGGGCTTCCCTGTCCTTCACCATCTCCTGGAGCTTGCTCAAACTCATGTCCATTGAATCGGTGATGCCATCCAACCATCTCGTGATCTACTGTCCCCTTCTCTTCCTGCCCTCAGTCTTTCCCTGTGTCAGATTTTTTTAACAATGAGTTGGCTCTTCTCATCAGGTGGCCAAAGTATTGGAACTTCAGCATCATTCCTTCCAATGAATATTCAGGGCTGACTTCCTTTAGGATTGACTGGTTAAGACTAAATCTGTTAACACACACAAAAGAATTTATGGGCTTACATTCCTTTGATCTTCTTGCACTATAAATTTCCTAAAGGTAAATATAGTTGTTAAACACAAATGCTTAATTTCATACAATAAAAATGGAATAGCTGTTTCCCATAAGGGCAGGTTAGGTAATAGGTTATTCAGATAAATCCTCTCCCTGAAAGAAAAAACTCTGGATAAATCACCTTTAAGCACTTAGGAGCTGAAAAGATAGTACAGCCCTGCCAGGCCAATTTTGAAGGAAAGCTTGAATTCAAAGAGACTAGAGAATTATTTGAGTACCCAAGTTGCTTTCACCTTAAAGACACTGGAGGGGTAAGGGTAACAGATATCCAGTCAAAGAAGACATTCAATGTAAAGCCTTACTGGACACTTCTCCCTGCATTGAAGCAGGGTCCCAGAGTAGACTCTCAGAATGAGGACTCTGAAATGATTTGTCCCTTCTACTTCTCCCCAGCTCCACAGACTAAGGGAGGTTACTTTGTACTGAAGCAGAGCAGGAGGAGGAAAAGGAAGGTGGAGAAAATAATTTGGAGAACACGTGGCCACAGGGCCACCCTCATGCACATTTCACCCCAAGAATGTACAGCACAGATAGGCAATGAATTTGGTTTGATGTGATCCCCAACTTGAAGTGCCCTGAAAAGACGGTCAGAAGGAGGACAGTACACTTATTTCAAGCCTCAGAGAGTCACAAAAAATGTTTTAAGGGCAATAACCAGCGAAACAGTTAAAAGATAAGTAGACGCATAGAGATATAAGGCAACATGAGTGAGACCCAGTATAAACAATTGAGAGCAGAATCAGACCTGGACAGATTTCAGATATAGACTTATTAAGTTTATATATGTTTACCACACGAAAAAATGAGACAACAAGTTCACAAATAACTAAGACTATAAAACATGACTAAGCAGATCTGGAAGAGGATCAAATAGAACTTCTGGAAATAAAAAATATAGTAACACGTTAAAATTCCAATAGAAGTGTCTGGCAACAGATTAAAAACAATGGAAGAGAGAATTATAAACCAGAGGTAAGATCAGAGGAAAATATCCAGAATATAGTACAGAAAAGCAAAAACAGGGAAAGCACAGAAGAGTGAGTTTACAACAAGGAGAATATAGTAAAAAAATTCTAACATACATTTCACTGGAGTCCTGGAAGAGGAGGAAAGGGGGTGTGGGGTTGAGATCATTTTGAGGAGAAAACAGCTAAGGATTTTCCTGAACTATTGAAAGATACCATAAATTCAAAAGACCCAGAGACTACCAGACAGAATAAATATAAAGAAATGTACGCCTAGACACATCATAGTCATCAAAACAAAGATTAAAAATCTTAAAGAAAAAGTATAGATTGCCTTAAAACGAAGGATGAGCAGACTGAGATAATATCTCAACATCAAAAATGGAAACCAGCAAGAAAATAAAATGATGAAAAGACAGTCTCCTTAATAAATGATGCTGGGAAAACAGTACAGCAACATGTAAGAGAATGAAACCAGATCATTCTCTAACAAAATACACAAAAATAAATTCAGGATGGATTAACTGCCTAAATGTAAGCCCATGTACCATAAAACTCCCGGAGGAAAACAGAGAACAGTCTTTAACATAAATTGAAGCAACACTTTTTTTTTTGTTTTTACCTGTCTCCTAAAGGAAATAAAACCAAAAACAAACAAATGGGATCTAGTTAAACTTAAAAGCTTTTGCACAGCAAATGAAACCATAAACAAAATGAAAAGACAATCTATTTGGGAGAAAATATTTTCAAGGGATGCTACCAACTAGGGCTTAATTTCCAAAATATACAAACAGCTCATACTGCTTAATATAAAAAATGAAACAAATAACCCAATCAAAAACTGGGGAAAAGATCTAAACAGACATTTCTCCAAAGAAGACATGCAGATGGCCAACAGGCACATGAAAAGATGCTCAACATCACTAATTATAAGAGAAAAGCACATCAAAACTACAATGAGGTATCACCTAACACTGGCCAGAATGGCCATCATCAAAACGTCTATAAATAAATGCTGGAGAGGGTGAGGAGAAAAAAGGGAACACTCCTATATTGGTGCAGCCGCTATGGAGAATAGTATGGAGGTTTCTTAAGGAACTATAAATAGAGCTAGCCTGGGATCTAGCAATCCCACACCTGGGCATGTGTGTGTATATTAGTTGCTCAATAGTATCTGACTCTTTGTGACCCCATGGACGACTGTAGCCCTCCAGGCTCCTCTGTCCATGGGATTCTCCAGGCAAGAATACTGGAGTGGGTTGCCATTCCCTTCTCCAGGGGATCTTCCCAACCCAGGGATCGAACCCAGGTCTTCTGCATTACGGGCAGATTCTTTACTGTTTGAGTCACCAGGGAAGCCCACATCTGGGCATATGTCTGGAGAAAAGTGAAAGTGAAGTCACTCAGTTGTGTCCGACTCTTTGCGACCCCGTGGACTGTAGCCCACAAAGCTCCTCCATCCATAGGATTCTCCAGGCAACAATACTGGAGTGGGTTGCCATTTCCTTCTCCAGGGGATCTTCCCAACCCAGGGATCGAACCCGGGTTTCCCACATTGGAGGCAGACGCTTTAACCTCTGAGCCACCAGGGAAAACTCTAGTTCAAAAAGACACACACCCCAGTGATCACAGCAGCGCTATTTATAATAGTCAAACAGGGAAGCAACCTAACTGTTCACCAGCAGATGAACAGATAAAGAAGATTTGGTATATATACATAACGAAGTATTACTCAGCCGCAAAGAGAATGAAACAACGCCATTTGCAGCAACATGGATAGACCTAGAGATTGTCATATTTAGTGAAGTAAGTCAGCCAGAGAAAGACAAATATCGTATGATATCACTTATATGTGGGATCTTAAAAAATGACACAAATAAACTTATTTACAAAACTGAAATAGACTAACAGGCATAGAAAACCAACTTCTGGTTACCAAAGGGGAAAGAACGGGGAGGTAGATTAGGAGTTTGGGATTAACACAGACACACAACTATATATTGATATGGGCTTCCCTGGTGGCTCAGATGGTAAAGAATCTGCCTGCACTGTGGGAGACCTGGGTTCCCTGGGTTGGGAAGATCCCCTGGAGGAGGGCATGGCAAGTCACTCCAGTATTCCTGCCTAGAGATCCACATGGGCAGAGGAGCCTGGCAGGCTACAGTCCATGGGGTCGCAGAGTCAGACATGACTGAGTGACTAAGCACAGCACAGCTCAGATGATATAAAACAGATAAACAGCAAGGGCCTAGGTATAGCACAGGGAACTATATTCACAATCTTATAATAACCTATAATGGAAAAGACTGAAAAAGAACTGAATCACTTTGCTATACACCTGAAACTAACATTGTATATTAACTACACTTCAACTTTAAAAAATGGTTTAAAACAGGAAGCCAGAAGACAGTAGAATCATATCTTTAATATGCTGAAAGAAAATAAAAATCAACACATAGTTTTATACAGTCCTGTGCAAAGATTAATAATGGTCTCCAACGATAACCAGGTCACAGTCCCTGGAACCTGCAATATTACCTTATAAGGCAAAAAAAGACTTTGCAGATATGATTAAGTTAAGCACCTTCAGATGGGTGGATTATCCTGGATTATTTGTAGGTCCTCAGTACAATCATGAATGTTACTACAAGGCGGAGGGAAACTCCACACAGAGGAGAAAGGCATGTGGGAGGAGATGGAGATTTGAAGATGCTGCAGTGCTGGCTCTGAAGATGGGGGAAGGAGTCACAAACCACAGGATACAAGGAATGCAGCTCTAGAAGCTGGAAAAGGCAAGGAAACCGTTTCTGCCCTGGAGCTTCTGGAAGGAGCACAGCTCTGCTGACATCTAGACAAGCCCAGTGACATGGGGTTCGGGTATCCAGCCTCCAAAACTCTCCAAGGATAAACATCCTGTTGATTTAAGTCACCACATTTGTACAGCAGCCACAGGAAACTAATACAACTGACAAGACTATCCTTCCACAAAGAAGGTGAAATTCAGGCGTTTTCAGGCATGCAAGGCCTGAGAGAGCTCCTTATCAGCAAAGGAAATTCTAAAGGCTGTACATCAGGCGGGAGGAAAGGGATTCTAAACAGAAGACTGGAAACACAAAAAGGAGGGAAGAGTGCAAGACAGTGACAAATGCGCGAATAAATCTAACTGAACGCTGACTGTGTAGCACAATTTATTTTGTGGTGTTCTTCAAAATATACAGAATTAAAAGACACGGCAATGAGAGAAAATAAGTGAGGAGGGGGTAAATGTTTTGGGGTGTTCCAAGGACCTGGTGTTACCCAATGGGAAATGAAAGCTTTCATCAACCTTAAATTCCAAGTACAAATATTGTAATTTTTAGAATACAAAGAGTGCGTAACTTTCAAAGGAGCAGAAGGAAACACAGATGGTAAAACTAGAGATAAAGCAGGAAGTTACTGTAAAACGGAAGTGAGGAAAGAGGCTGGGATGGATCAGGCACTCTCAGAGGTTCTGGGAGCCAGTGGCATCCTATTCATCCACCTGGTGATAGTTACATAGGTGTTTATTTGTTGAACTCTGCATATAAGTTTTAAGTATTTTTTGGTGTATACACAATTTTTTTTGCAATGGAAAATAACTGAAAACAACAAACACATATGTACCCCTTTCAACTATACTATGTCCAGACTCTTTCATCTCAGCTCAGTGTTTAGCAAATCAAATATCCATAATGAGTTCTCCAGAGGACATTCATCCAGCCTCGTGTTTATAGACAAGCAAATTCTTGTTTTGCCTAGTTTATAGGTGATGCAACTGAAGTCTAACAAAGTGGAATGATTTATCCAAGGCCACAGTGATTTCATCCAGATAGTTACCTGAGAATAACTTTTACTTCTGCTTTTCAAAAATAAAGCAAATTCTATTTTTCACAAACACATCTGAAGATTTCCCAGGGTAGCATCTGTCACACTGAGAGAGCCCCAGAACTGAGCTTGCATCCTCTTGCCTCTAACTATTGCATATTTAAGTATGAAGTGCTAGAGGCCAGAAACGTGTGACTGCTTGTAATTAACAGTGCTTTTGCAAGACTCCCCCTTAATATTGATGCAACAATACAAGAACAGGGATTTTTAAAAAAGGGGGAGGGCACATAATCAAGCCCGGACTTGACGTGGCTTCCCAGTGAGATGCTCACCAAAAACAACACTGCTAAAACCACAAGTCATGCATCAAACCAAAGGCAAACAGCACCATACCAGGAAGGAGACCAAGGACTCATTCAGGGAGGTAGCCTCACACAGTCCCGCAGAGGGGGTGGGGGGAGAGGAGCAGGCAGGGTGGAGAAGGAGAAGCGCAAATAGTCACGGTGCTTAAGAAATAAACCTGCACAGACTCCAGTACTCTTGCCTGGAAAATCCCATGGGCGGAGGAGCCTGGTGGGCTGCAGTCCATGGGGTCGCTAACAGTAGGACACGACTGAGCGACTTCACTTTCATGCATCGGAGAAGGAAATGGCAACCCACTCCAGTGGGACCGGGGAGCCTGGTGGGCTGCCGTCTATGGGGTCGCACAGAGTTGAAGACTACTGAAGCATCTTACCAGCAGTAGCAGCAGTTTTAAAGAAATCAATTTTATCTTGATATTCATCTTGATTCAAGTAACTGCTTAGAGAGCAATTTTATTTATTGCTAATTTTTAATTACAACCTCCTAACAGATCAAAGCAATGGCACCCCACTCCAGTACTCTTGCCTGGAAAATCCCATTGATGGAGGAACCTGGAAGGCGGCAGTCCATGGGGTTGCTGAGGGTCGGACATGACTGAACGACTTCACTTTCACTTTTCACTTTCATGCATTGAAGAAGGAAATGGCAAGCCACTCCAGTGTTCTTGCCTGGAGAGTCCCAGGGACGGGGGAGTCTGGTGGGCTGCCGTCTATGGGGTCACACAGAGTCGGACACAACGGAAGTGACTTAGCAGCAGCAGCAGCAGCAGCAACAGATCAAAGCGATTGAACTGAACTGAACAAATCAAAACAACTGCCATAAAGCACAAGACTTTCAACACTGGTCACTGAAAACACAGCAACTTCACATTTGCCTCTGAGCAAGGTCCACTTTCCCAGGTCCCTCTCAGCTTCAGCCTCTGCTATGCAAACACTATCCCTTCAGTGAACACACTCAGATGAGGACACTCTCTTCATGGATGTCAAGGAGCTAGGGATGAAGTTTAAAAGTTGCCAAGTTAAATCACAGCCAGTACTTTTGTGTTTCAAAAAGCGTGGCTATTTTCATTGCAATCCTTCAGGTCACAGAAAGCCACAGTGGATTTTTTTTAGGGCATCTCTAGAGCCTCAGGCTTCCCAGGTGGCTCAGCGGTAAAAAATCTGCCTGCCAATGCAGGAGACACAGGAGACGTGGGTTCAATCCCTGAATCTGGAAGATCCCCTGGAGGAGGAAGTAACAACCCACTCCAGTATCCTTGCCTGGAGAATCCCATGGACAGAGGACTACAGTCTATAAGGTCCCAAAGGCTTGGACACCACTGAGCGTACACACCCCATCTCTGGAGCCTACCCCACTGTTGTGACGACAGAATGAAGCCTCTGAAGGATTTCCCAAATGACCTTGCAGGGAAAGAACCTAGAAGATGGCACGTGTTGTTTAGTCGCTCAGTTGGGTCAGTCTCTCCGTGGCCCCATGGACTGTAGCCCGCCAGGCTCCTCTGTCCATAGGATTCTCCAGGCAAGAATACTGGAGTGGGTAGCCATTTCTTTCAGGAGACGGCTAAATGAAGAGTGGAAGAGACAGAGAAGGGAGGAAAAGATTGGAGTCAGGCGGTGGTAGAAAATGAATTTCTTTAGTACCTGCAGCAGAAAGATGGAGATGAATGTAAGGAGTGTGTGCCTACACTCCCAACCTGATCCTGCTACAGCTAGCATTCCATTTAGATCCTCAACCGGGTCTCGTAAAATTCATTCCTGTGGCAAAGAAGGGCCATTAGAGGATGCCTTGCCTCTCCACTCTGATTGTGTTGTCATTGAGCACCCGACCAGTTTCACAAGGACATCGTGTAAAGTCTGAAGAATGTGTCCACGCACACAAATCATTTAAGATGACGGAGGCCTTGGTCACACGCCCTGCTGAGGTTGAGAGCAGTGATAATTGTAATTATAAATACTCAGCCAGTGGAAACCTGTTCACCACCCCCTTCCTGGTTTCAAAGTCCTCTTTCTCCCTCTCTGCAGGTAAAAGAGAAATGATCCTCTACACCACTCTGGTCTCATCTGGTGAGTTCCATTTCACAGATTAGAAAACTAAGGCAGGACAGACCAGCAGATCCACAGATGACTGGTAGGGTTCCAAGACTCTTGTTTCTAAATGAACAGCCCACAGAAACCACCTTGATCCAAACATCATACCTCCTTGGCGACCCTGACATTCTCACCCACCCTACCTCACCATACCCGAGTGAATTGCTTGGCTCTCTTTCAGGCTCTGACTCCAGAGCAATAATAATGGAGACCAATTAAGCCGGGGCTTCAATGTCAGTAGCATGCCACTCCTGCTCAGCGGCAGCTAATTAAGAGCCTCTGCCACTTGGTAGGGAGCACACTTGTCACTACAGGGCACCCAGATCCACCCTGTTGAGGAAAACAGCAAGGTCAAAGGTTTAACAGAAGTCAGGCGGGGCCCATGAATTAAGAGGTCAGGCAAACAGGAACTGACTGCAGTGATAATCACCTCCCTGTGCTCGTACAAAACTTAGGCTTGTGACAATGCTCTTGCCTGTGCATTCTTTTTCTGCTCCTCCAAGCAGTTGTTAACCTCTCCCACGGAAAGCAGAGAAAATGTGAAAGCTGGCAAGGGAGAGGACATTAGCAGACTTTTGCTTTCCAGAGTGAAAAGTCCTTGAGAAGGAGGGTCTTACGCAGGGACCCAGCTTGCTGATGGCAGTGCTAGGGTGAGAATCAAACCTTTGGGGTCCAGGCAATTTCCCTTATACAGCTACAGCTTTCACACTGCTTGCTGATTTGGGTTGAGAGTTGCTTTGTGTTTTCTTAAAAACAATTTTAAATACAAAAATATTTATAAATGGGGGCGTGGGTGAACTGGAAGATGGCAGTGACAAGTTACAAACTTTCAGTTATAAGGTAATAAGCACTAGGAATATCATGCACAACACTGCTGTATGTTATATACGAAAGTTAAGAGAGTAAATCACAAAGAAAAACCTTTTTTCTATTTCTTTAATTTTGCACCTATTTGAGATGATGGATGTTTATTAAACTTAACTGTGATAATCATTTCATAATGTAACTCAAAGAACTATGCTGTGCACCTTAAACTTATACTGTGTTGTATGCCAATTATATCTCAAGGATTTCCCTGGTGGTTCAGTGGATAAGAATCCACCTGCCAGTGCAGGGGACATGGATTCAATCCCTGGTCCAGGAAGGTTCTACACGCCCTGGAGCAACTAAGCCCATGGGCCACAGCTACTGAGCCCGTGTGCTGCAACCACTGAAGCCCACGCACCTAGCGCCTGGGCTCTGCAACAAGGAAGCCCCTGCAATGTGAAGCCCACGCACCACAACAAAGCATAGTCCCCACTGGCCCCAACTAGAGGAAGCTGGTGTGCAGCAACGAAGACTGAGTACAACCGAAAACAAAAAAACATATAATTTAAAAAATTATATCTCAATAAAACTTGGAGAAAAAAATAAAACAACATTTTAAAAATGTAAAAAAAATTCCTAAATGTAACAAACTTTATGTTCCCACCATCCAGAATCAACCAATGTTAACATTTCTTCATTTTTAACATTATGGATAAAGTTGAGTTCCCTGTCTCAGCCTCTCCCCTCTCTCGCTGTCCAGAGACAACATCTATGTGTATATTTCTAAGTCAGATCCTTCTACTATTCACTAATAAATAATGATATGCTAGTAAGTTGTCCTGGAGAAGGAAATGGCAACCCACTCCAGTGTCCTTGCCTGGAGAATCCCAGGGATGGTGGAGCCTGGTGGGCTGCCGTCTGTGGGGTTGCACAGAGTTGGACATGACTGAAGTGACTTAGCAGCAGCAGCAGCAACAGCAGCAGTAAGTTGCCTTGTCTATGAATGTATCATTGTCCATTTATTTTAAACTTTAATACCTTTTACTGGAGTGCAGTTGCTTTACAATGTTGTGTTGGTTTCTGTTGTACAGCAAAGTGAACCAGCCACACATATACGTATAGTCTTCTCCCTTGGACTTCCTTCCTATTTCCTAATATGTTTTATGACCTCTCCATTAAAGCCTTATGTATGTTTTATTTGATTCCTAGGTACCATACAGATTAGTTGCTATTAAAATATCTCTTTTCCTAGCACATTTCCTATAGGTTATTGCTACACTGAAGTGCTACTGCTGTTTGTATGTAGATACTGTACTCTGTACCATGTTTATCTCTTTTATTATATATAATGTTTTCAAAATTCTTGAATTTTGAAGGTATACAATCATACGATGTTCACGTAAGAAAAACTTTAGCCTCTTATTTTCTGTCCTGAAGCTTCATTTCTTTTTCTTGTCTTGTTGCATTGGCTAGATCCTCCAGCACAATGTTGAACAGCAGTGATATCGAGTATCCTTATCTCATTGCTTACTCTAGTTGTAAGTGTTTCTAAGGTTACCCTAGTAAGCATGATGTTGGCCGCAGGATGGCAGCTGCCTTTTTTATGTCCTCAGATGGCATCTTCACACCTAGGAAGCTCCTTCAGTTGCTTCAGTTGTATCTGACTCTTTGCAACTCCATGGACCATAGCCCACCAGGCTCCTCTGTCCATGGGATTTTTCCCAGCAAGAATACTGGAGTGGGTTACCATGCCCTTCTCCAAAGGGATCTTCCCAACCCAGAGATCAAACCTGCATCTCCTGTGTCTCAGGAATTGCAGGTGATTCTTTACCACTGAGCCACCAGGGAAGCCCCAAGCTCCTTCAGGGCAAGGCCTAAATCCCATACATCTTTCCACTCATTATAGTACAGTGCTGGTCACATAATTAGTGCACAACAGATGGTTGATATTGTTCATATACTTTTAAACTCTTCTACTTAGGTTTATTTTAACATTTTGTGCTTCTCTAACCTGCATAAATATGGTAGGCACTTCAGCAACCCTTGGCTAGATGGTTGTAAGATGGGTGTTCCTCAAGCATGTGTGTGTTCATACTTAACTTCACGGAGATGGCAGCCTAAGCAGTGAGGCTATGAAGGTTCATAAAGAAAACAAAGAATTCAGGTTTTCAAAAAGCGAATTCTTGCAAATATTTGAGATTCGATTACCCTCTGGAGACTGTTTATCTGCTCATTCCTCATTCATCCCATATAAGCGAGGATTAACTGGAGAGACTAATCGGCCCCTGAATGGGTCACTGACTTTTTCAGATCCACAAGGATCTATTCCTTTGTGGGAGCAGCAGCTCCACAGGGAGGAGAACACTGCCCTCACGGTTCAGCTGGAGTGAGGCCACACACCTCTGGCTTCTCAGCAATTCCTGGGAGTCTGGCCAGCATAGTCCCCCTGAGGCTGTGCACACAAAACCACCAGGAACTCCATTCATGCTGACGAGAACATGCCTGTGGTGAGGAAGAGAGGAACAACCACAGTCCACGCTTCTCTCTCATGCTCAAGTTCCTGCTCCCTGCCCTCCTCAGCTGCCTCCCCAAGTCATTTTCCCCAGCGATCAGCTCACTTGCCTGAGGTATATGGAGGAATGAGAATGTCAGGAGATGGGATGATTGTGACCCCCACCCCAAACTCTCCTTAGCCTCGTCCAAGCCAACAGCTGGACAGGGAAACTGGATAATGGGGTACATGCAGGGTGATATCAGAAAGACTGTTGGCAGTGACCTGCTCCTGGGCAGCAGGGTGCAAACGGCGGAGCAGGCTCGGGCAGTGGTGAGAGGCTCACACTCTGCTGGAGACAGGGGGCCTGGGTTCAGGTCTCAGCCCCACCACTTACTTGTCTTCACCACAGGCAAACTTTCAGTGTCTAAGTACCTCATCTGTAAAATGGGGACAGGCACCAAGGTCCCAAGTTCAGCTACAGCATGGGCCAGGGATGAAGGACAGTCTGCTTAGTCCCTGAAACATCCAAAGCCCCTAAAGGGAATCTTTTGCTGAAACTAGAGACTGAAAGTTCCTGAATGGTTGGCTTGAAGGACCAGGGCAAACTGAGATAACTGGGAATAAGTTATTACCTGGGTGCCACCAGGAAGACTCATAAAGCCTTCCCTCACGGTGCCATGAGAACTCCTCTGTTACTTAGCAACCAGGCTCAGCACACAGCCAGCTCAATGTGGAACAAAGCAGAAATGAGAGAGGCTGAACAGGCTGGCTGGACTGCCGGGCCTCCTACAGGATCCCCTTGGGCCTATCTGCGCCTCCCCACCTCCCTCAGACCTCACAGTCACCACAGAGGCCAAATCCTTTTGAGTCACCCTGAACTACGAATGGCAAACTCATCACTTCTTGCTGTTCTCACTGGCAGTTCACTAGTCAACATTCGCACCTGAATGATTCTAATACCGTTTCCCATCGCTCCCAGGCCCTAATGGAGCTCCATGATGCTACCGTAACCACGGTGCTCATCCTGGAGCAGCCACTGCTCTGCTCAAAACCGACAACGGCTCCTACTTGACACCGAACGAATCCAGACATTCCAGAAAGACACTCAGCTCCCAGCTGGATTCATCCCCCACCTTGTTTCTCTACGGGTCTTATGCACGAGCCACCTGGACTAATGGCATTTACCGAAACACACCTACATCTGTCACCCCTGAACCTGGGTGCTCTTTCCCGTGTCACGAGTGTCCCTACTTTGTGGACAGAATGAACCAGATACACACCTCTCTTCTCCAGCAGATAAGCACCCTTAGGGGCATGAACTAAGTTTCATTTTTCCAGTTGTGCTCCCACCGTGTCCCTTACGTGGTGATTTTTTAGGATGTAAAACTAAGCCTAAATAACATGGAAGACCCTTGAACACACCATGCAGAGTGAAAAAAGCCAGACACAAAAAGCCACAGATAGCATAATTCCATTTATGGGAAATACCCACAATAGGCAAATCCACAGGGACAGAAAATAGATCAGTGGTTTTTGGGAGCAGAAGGAAGTGACTGTTAAATGGGTATAAGGTCTCTTTCGTGGATGATGAGAAAGTTCTAGAACTACTGACGGACAGTGGTAATGTTATACAACATTATTACACTGAACTATATACCTTTAAGCCCACTCCAATGTTCTTGCCTGGAGAATCCCAGGGACGGCGGGGCCTGGTGGGCTGCCGTCTATGGGGTCGCACAGAGTCAGACATGACTGAAGCGACTTAGCAGCAGCAGTACACCTTTAAATGGTTAAAATGGTAAATGTTATGCTATGGGTACTTTACCACACAAACAAAACTGAAGCTGAAACATGAAAACTTTCATGATACATGCACTCCAGTGTTCCTAACAACAGTATTTACAAGAACCAAGACATGGAACAACCTAAGTGCCTATCAACAGAAAACAGATAAAGATGTTGTACATATATACAAAGGAACATTACTCAGCCATAAAAAAGAACAAAATTTTGCCATTTGCAACAACATGGATGGACCTGGATATCATATTGAGTGAAGTAAAGAAAATATTATACAATATCGCTTGTATGTGGAATCTAAAAAAATAATTGAAATGAACTTACTTACAAAAGAGAAACAGACTCACAGATTGAAAACAAACTTATGGTTACCAAGGGGAAAGCAGGCAGGGGTGTAAATTAGGAGTATGGAATTAACAGATATACACTATTATCTATAAAACAGATAAACACCAAGGATTTACTGCATAACACATGGAACAATATTCAATATCTTATAATCACCTACAATGGAATAGAATCTGAATTATATAAAAAAAATATAAATGAATCACTTTGCTGTACACCCGAAACTAACACAATACTACACATCAACTATACCTCACTTTTAAAAAACTGAGACTGAAAGGATATAATTCTTCCAGGGGCACATAGCTAGTGAGTATGACTACAAGAATTGAGTTTAAGAGTCCAGCTTTTCACTGCAATTTTAAGAGTCACGAGCTATCCCCCAACATTGCCACATCCAGCCCAAGTCCAGGCATGCCCTCTGAGTGATCCAGGCCTCAGGAACCCTCGTTTTCAGAATCCCCCGTGAAAGCGCTACACAGTTTGGCACAAAAGCTCCACAGCTCCATTTCTCTCTGGCGGCTTTAGGCACACTGGTCTGGGTCTCCATGGCCAGACCATAAGGTCTTTGAGGGCAGAATCCTCGGTACAGCCTTCCCCCAGCCCTACTGACCTCACCGGTGTGGCGGACACTGACAAGCACCCTGGGCACCATTGTATTTTTCAACGTTTTGACTTGCATTTTAACAGAAAAGTTCCCACACTCTTTGGTCAGCAAAACACTACAGTCTGCTTCTGTCAGAGATTCAATCTCAGGAAATACCTTTTAGCCAGAGAACTACTAAGCCAATTGCCACCTATTGTTTTCTAATGGGTGGGAAAAACAAAAGTTAACACCACTTTCTCCACTTATTCATAAGAGAAAGTTTCATTTCTCTACTTCAAAAACTGTGAACATCACAGGTTGCCTTTTTATAGAGCAAGCCAATAAATAAAAACACATGAAATAATGGCCTAGTGTTTAAACATGGAGACTTCAAAACAAGTTTTATTACTACACTTGAAAAACTTTTCTCCCTTCTTTCTCTATTTAGGAATTGGCAAGGAAAACCTAGGTTAAAGGTCAAGGTCCAAATGCTAGCCTTGGGTCCAGCTCTTACTCATCACCTTGGGCAACTCCTTCACCCTTCAGAGTTAGTATTCCTATCCACAAAATGGGACTGAAAGTGTCTTCCTATGAGCCTTGGAGGAGTGCTGTAAGACATCATTAATACTCCAAAAGGGAAAGTGCTTAGTAAAAGGCAGAGCCCTGAGTGGAGGAGGCACTTGGAAGGAGACCTGAGCCCAGAGGGGAGGAAGGGAGGCAACCACCCCCAGGTCTTTGGTTCCAGCCCCTCTGCACAGCTAGTCAGCTGGTCTATCAGGTGCTCTGTGGAAACGGCCAGTGGATCTGAAGTGGGAGAGGATGCTACTCTGGCAGAATAACAACAACAACAAAAAAAGGTTTTTAAATTGAGGCTCAACTCCTCCCAAACAACAATGCAAATATGAGTAATACACAAGCAGGTGGGGGTTATTTATAGAGAGGATTTTTTTTCACTTTCTATTCTGAAATAATTATAGAGTCACAAGAAGTTGCAAAAATAGCACAGAGAGGTCTCTGTCCCTATTACTCAGCTTCTCCCAGTGGTAACATCTTATGTAACTATATTCCATTATCGAAACCAGAACCTGACAGGAGATCAATAGGATGAGCTAGACCACAGATCTCAATCAGATGTCACCAGTGTTTGCATATACTTTTAAGTTTACAAACAGCTATACTGGCAGAGGATAAAGAAAGCATCAGTGTAGAATAATTTACAACATTGCAGTGAAATCAACCCTCAGGTAGCACCTGAGTGTGCAGTTACAAACAGTGTTACAAACAGTATTTTTCTGTGTTGTACCCATCGTCATGGGATGATATTTGAAGCATCTTATTTGTTTATATTTGCAGAATCTCCCATCCCAGAGGTAAAGAGGCTTCACAAGTATCTGTTCCTGTAACCGTTGCAATGGCAGCCCACTCCAGTGCTCTTGCCTGGAAAATCCCACGGACGGAGGAGCCTAGTGGGCTGCAGTTCAAGGGGTCGCTAAGAGTCAGACATGACTGAGCGACTTCACTTTCACTTTTCACTTTCATGCACTGGAGAAGCAAATGGCAACCCACTCCAGTGTTCTTGCCTGGAGAATCCCAGGGATGAGGGAGCCTGGTGGGCTGCCGTCTCTGGGGTCCCACAGAGTTGGACACGACTAAAGCGATTTAGCAGCAGCAGCAGCAACAGTTCTATAAGAATAAGGAAGAGTTGGTGTTTCCCAGCCAACGCCCATGACGGTCCTCAGCCCAGGCCCCCTCTGTGATCATCACCACCCAGCCCTTGATCCACCCAGCCAAATTACAGGAGTCCTCAGCTTTAAGGGCACATCCAGGTGGAATTTGGTGCTGACCTTCAAAACTCCAGCTTGACTAAGCAATGACGCCATCTGGTGGTCAGACAAAGAACTAAGAAAATCGGTGATAATGGGTAGCTCTTTGTGGATGTTGAGATACCTACTCTCTATAAATCTACTCCAGGAAAAGGTGTACTTAAGGCACTGAATATTCTAATCAGAAATGTTTTGTAATGAGAAATAACTACTCTGCTGTAAATTAAATATGGCCCCATATTCTCTGAAGCCCTTTCCATGAAGATGTTTCCATGAAGCCCTTTCCATGAAGAGGTGGAGTCTATCTCTGGAATCTGGGCTGGGCTGGTGACTAGCTTTGGAACAGGATGCACAGGAAGTGATGCTGCTTAACTTCCAAGCCGCTGCTTCAAGAGGCTTCAGAGCTTCCACCTCCCCCTCTTGGAACACTGCCTGCTGCCTTTAGAACAAGCCCAGGCTAGCCTCTGCGAGGATGGAACTCCACGCAGAGGCAGAGAGAACCAGCCACATCAGTTCTTCTAAGGCCCCAGACGTGTGAGTGAGGCCATGCAAGACCAGCAGTCCCAGCCCAACGACTACCAAGCGCAGGGACAAATGAGCCGAGGCAAGACCAGCGGAAGCCAACTCGATCATGAGAAACACTAAACTCTTGTTCTAAGCCACTAAAGTCTGGGGTGGCTTGTAAAATAGCAGTAAATAACTAACGTATGGGCTTTCCCTGGTGGCTCAGTGGTAGAGAATCCACCTACCAATGCAGGAGACACGGGTTCAGTCTGTGGCTCGGGAAGATCCCCTGGAAAAGGAAAGCACAACCCACTCCAGTATTCTTGCCTGGAAAATCCCATGGACTAGAGGGGCCTGGTGGGCTACAGTCCATGGGGTTGCAAAAGAGTCGGACACAACTTAGCAACTAAGCAATTCTGAACGTTAAGGTTTATTATTACTATTTTAAACATGTAGGGGGGAGAAATCAATATTTCCACATGATGAATTTTGACTAATGCACAACTTCTGATTGTTGCATATTTCCACCTTATGCATTTTCGGACCCTGCTTCATGTTTTCATTCATTCACTCCTTCATTAATGAACCAAGCATGTCATGATAGTGACTGAAGAGGCACTAAAAGATTTGGTACTGAATTAGGTACGATGTCAACCCTTAAGAAGGTCATGGTATTGGAGAAGACACATATGCAAATGCATCATAACACTGGGTATGTGTTAGTTTGGAACACAGGAGCAACTACCTGGATGGGGGCAGTGAGGGGGTGGTAGGATGGATATATCAGTCAAAATCCAATTAGAAAAAGAGAAACCACTCCACATATTTAGAACAAAGAAAATTTAATCCAGGAACTTTGTTATACAAGTGAGAAAGCAAACAAAAGATGGTAGGACAGGAAGGGGTGGGTAGAGCCCTGGAAGATAGTCCCTGCGAAAGATGCCACCAGCCATACTTACTGCAGGAGGGGCAGGAGTACGTGGGCCTCTCCCTTCCTGCAGCACCCAGTCTCCCTCCAGTGCCTGGCACTGGTCAAACCTAGCAGGAGCCAAGGAGATGCTGCCCGTGGGGATGAGCACTCTGGAGGTGGAGCACCACATGGGAAGAACAGGAAAGAGTGCCAGCAACCAGGCTTAGGAGCTGCCATGTGGGGTGCTGTGGGCTAGAAGGCTTTACAACTGATGGGATGATCAGGTTATTTCATGCCACTCGCCCATTTCTCTACCTGCCTCTCCCCCACCTTGCGGGGAGCAGAATCAGGGTGCTTTCATCCTGGTGCAGTTCTAACTCTGCCATGGAAGAGGGTCAAAGGCCACCACAGTAGAGGTGACATGATTCCTTTTGTGCCTCCATGGGCCTTTCTCAAAGGAGAGTCTCGAGGAACATTTAAATAAGAAGCACTAAACTACGTGGGATAAAGGACTGAGCATCTGGTTGAGTCAAGATTTCAGCCAGAGGAGAAACCCTGGGGAAACTTGGGCTGCTCCCTGAATGGTATGGGGCTGGGCTAAGATGTGCTAAGGCTCTTCTGGGTCTCATGTCCTTAGACAAACCTGGAAGAGAGCCTCGAGCACCTCTACAGCCCGTGCAGCAGGGCAGGTCTGGGAGACAGTGTGACTTGGTGGACAGCCGCTACCAGGGCTGTGGGTTCAAATGCGAGCTCTGCTGCTGGCTATCCAAGACCTGCAGCAAGTTGTTCTCTCCCTTTGTTTTCTTGTCTGTAAAGTGGGGACAATCATTCCTAAACTTACAGGGTGTGAGGAGGATGAAGCTGACCACCTGAGCACCTGTCAGATGATCCAGGACTATGGTTTTCAGAGTGGGGTCCCTGCAACAGGAGCATCAGCATTACCTGGAACTTGTTACAACTGAAGTTTCTGGGGCTCCACCCCAGACATACTAAGTCAGAAACTCAGGGGTGAGCCCAGCAATTTGGATTTGAATATACACCCTCTAGGGATTCTGGTGCCTGTTAAAGTTTGAGAACCAATCATGCAGCTAGAACACAGTGGACCATCAATAAATAGTAGCTGTTACTGCTATTTCAAAGCTTTAAGGAATGATTTTGGGAAAGGAACATGTTTATGTATCACCAACTGCTGGAATCATTTGGGAGGAGCTGGAATGTGAGGACATCCAAGTCTGTAAGCTTCAACACCAACTGTGAGTAGTATGGAGCATCCCCCTGCTACCCCACAGACCTGCCCCACTGCCCAGATAACCTCAGGGCCAGCCCTCCCAGGTCCCAGCTATAACAGGCCTGCCCAGGACTATTACTGATCCTACCTGCTAGAGATGACATGTTCTTTCACATCCCAGAGGAGTCTGGGAATATCTCAAATGGAGTGATGAGGAAAGGGACAGAGGCTTTCCAAGGGAGGGAGAAGATACAAAAGAAAAGAAATATCCAGTCTTAATAAAACAGGAGAAAGTCTGAGCAGAGAAAAATCTCAGCCCAGAGATTTGGCTAGGGGGCGGTAAAAATGATTGAAGAGGAAGAAGAAAATGGGAACACTTTGCCTAAGAGATTTGTGATACCCACAGAAAGTACAGAAGGGTGATGTGATGGCTTCAGAGGAACAGGAAGCAACATAGGCAACATATAAGGAGTTAAAGGCAATAACATCCCATTCCTTTATCGCCCCTTCCTTGCAGATCTTGTATCAGGAGGGTCTTATCTCCCATGGGGAGGACTGTGATATTCGTTCTGTCACGGGTACAGCCTGATTCCACCAACTACAAGCTACACTCATGGGTACACAGACGGCTCCGCTGCCACTAGAGGGGGGTATTTTGCTGAACTGGGTGGGAGACACTGAGAAAAATGTGACTATTCAGAGATCTTCACCACTTGGGCTTGCCCAGGAGGAACAAGGATGAGGAGGCAGAGGGTTTGTAACTGAGAGACTGCTTTCAACACTGACTACCAACCGCAATGACAGAGACGGTACAGAAAGATGCTGGTACACCCAAGCAGCGGAAGGAACTTCTGGCACCAGGCCCTTGTCGGCACTAGAAGAGGCTCAGTTTCTCTGGTCCACACACCAGTCGCAGTGTTTCACCACGAGACAAGCCAAAGACCAGGATGGACTCACTGCCTTTGCCAGAAACAGAGCTGAGTCCCCATATCCATAAATTCTTCTCTCTTCTTGGAACAAGTGAATGCATCTTTACAATTTTTCCCTCAACTGCTACATGTACATCGAAATGTATTTGAAATGAAATAATGGGGTGGCTCTAATTCTAAGACACGGCTGACAAGTTTCAGCAGGCATCAGAATCACCTGGAGGGTGCGTTACAGTACAGTATTGCTAGCATCCGCCTCCAGAGTTTGTGAGTCCCTAAATCGAGACTAAGGTCCGAGGATCTGCATTCTATGAAGCTCCCAGATATGAAGCTGCTGGTCCAGGACCACGCTTGGAAAAAGAATGTTCTAACTTACCCCCAAGTCCTTTCACTTTCTATATCAAATCACCTCTACACTGGAAGGACTGAGGCTGAATCTCCAATACTTTGGCCACCTGATGCAAAGAGCCAAATCACTGGAAAAGACCCTGATGCTGGGAAAGACTGAGGGCAGGAGAAGGGGGTGACAGAGGATGAGATGGTTAGATAGCAATACCAATGCAATGGATATGAGTTTGAACAAACTCTGGGAGATAGTGAAGGACAGGGAAACCTGGTATGCTGCAGTTCATGGGGTCACAAAGAGTCAGACATGACTGAGCGACTGAACAACACCTTTATAGTCTTGTCACGTTGGTGGCCACTCAGCTGTCCCAATAAGCATCAGCTGGCTGCTTGTGAAACTACACTTTCCCCGCCACTTCCTCCCCACAAGAAGATCTGAGAGTCTGGGCTGCTCTCCTCACGGGCTCCTGGTGAAGTGCATCAGGATCACAGGAACCACTGGCATCCTGCAAGCCTGTCGGGTGCCAGGCACTTGCTAACGGACTGACAGGCGCAAATTCATTTAATCCTCTTTGTATTTCTACTTGGGCTTCCCAGGAGGCGCTTGTGGTAAAGAACCCACCTGCCAATGCAGGAGACAAGCCAGGTTCGATCCTGGGTGGGGAAGACCCCCTGGAGGAGGGCATGGCAACCCACTCCAGTATTCTTGCCTGGAGACCCCTATGGACAGGGGAGCCTAGCAGGCTATACTTGCATTTCGGGTTAAGGGGTGAGGTATCTGAGACTCAGAAAGGTGAAGTAACTTGCCCAAAGTCACACAGCTGGCAAGTGGAGAAGCTGGGGTTCAAACTCAGGTTCTGTGATCTTGATCATTCTGCTCTACTTCCTCCACATTAAAAGGGGCCTGAAGCCCCCACTGTCTAAGATGTGGATGACTGACAAATGTCTCCGGGAAGAGAAGCTGATTTCTTCCAATAAGAAACACCTA
The DNA here is from genome assembly GCF_042477335.2 of Ovis canadensis. NCBI lineage: Eukaryota > Metazoa > Chordata > Mammalia > Artiodactyla > Bovidae > Ovis > Ovis canadensis. The sequence continues at coordinate 46,527,482 of NC_091266.1, read as the reverse complement.
AAAAAATATATAACAAAGGGACAGTGCAGGGACTGAAGGGGTGTGTGTGTGTGTGTGTGTGTGTGTGTGTGTTTGAACTCTGGGTTCACACAGCAAGTGAGAAGGTGGGAAGAGGGACAAGCTTCAAAGTATAGCTGACTGGAGTTTATGTCTCTGAACACTGGGTCAGCCGGCGGTGAGAAAGTGGAAAGAGGGACAAGCTTCCAAGTAATGCTGACTGGAGTTTGAAACCCAGTTAGTTCATACCTTTGGGCAAGCCACCTAACCTCGATGTGCCTTGGTTTGCTGCTGCCAAGTCGCTTCAGTTGTGTCCGACTCTGTGAGACCCCAGAGATGGCAGCCTATCAGGCTACTCTATCCCTGGGATTCTCCAGGCAAGAACACTGGAGTGGGTTGCCATTTCCTTCTCCAATGCATGACAGTGAAAAGTGAAAGTGAAGTTGCTCAGTCGTGTCTGACTTCGCGATCCTATGGACTGCAACCCACCAGGCTCCTCCGTCCATGGGATTTTCCAAGCAAGAGTACTGGAGTGGGGTGCCATTGCCTTCTCCGGTGCCTTGGTTTAATAACAGGTAAAATGAGACTTTTTTCCCCATTGGAGGTTAAGAGAATGAAGTGAGATAATGTATCAATATGTGAAAGCTTCTATTTAGCTCATAAGCCATTAAAATTTTTTTTTTTGTAAAATACACAAAACAGAAAATTCACCATGTTATCATAAACCTTTTAAAAATAGTTCTTAGAATTTAGTTTGTCTTAGCTCCCCCAAAAGAGCAGCGGTTAAACCATGAGGTTCTCAGAACCCCCCAAGTCTGAGCCGCTCGGGGAGGAATGGCTGTATCTGCAGGCAGTGTCCAGCGACTCACACGACAGCCTAACACGTCTTTATGCGCGCCTTCAGCTTATCCACCAGAGCCTCCAGCATGGGGAGGGGCGGAAGAGGCCCCAGGTGGAAAACGGAACAGAAGGCAAAGACAAAGAAGGTACTGAGGTGGGTGGGGGACACTGGAGATGCAAGACAAGCTGGAGGACGTGTTGGGGACCCATTGAGGGAGACAGAGCCCGCCCACAGGGCTGCCATCCTGAATGTCAAGAAGTTGAGGAAAGCCCAGCTGAACACCACAGAACCAAAGGAAAAGACAAAATAATAAGGTAGAGAAGGACCCGGACTCCAGATATGAGAGCCACGTTACCCGAGACAGAAGCTCCCAACACCAAGGATCGCTGAGGGTCCCGCTGGCCTCTGGACCCCCTCTCTGAACCCACGAGAGCTATGGTGGATGACCTGTGCGCCTGCGGAGCCCTGTCTCCTGTGGAGAATGCGTTACATGTTTTCACACAAATAAGGATGCCACATCTGCTGCCATTCTCCTGAGTAAGGGGAAGAAACCAAGTCACCTCAGCCCCGGAAGAAGCCCCCAAAGGAGGTCAGGTTGGCCACAAGTTGCCCCCCACCACCAACAATGCTCCCCACCAAGTCTCGTGAGAGAGGAAGCTGTGGAGGGGAGAAAAGGGAGGGTGGGCTCCATCTCTCTGGCAGATGCTTAGCCTGGCTCTGCAGAAGGCAGCCCCCACCCCGGGGTTCCCACCAGCTCCCCTGCCGCCTTCCTCTCCAGCTGGACCTTGGCCAATCTTTACTCCCTAGACCCTGCTCTCACCCATAAAACACTCAAATCAGCTGTACCAATTCAGGGGACCCGGGTCTGCCCAGCCCATATGGATCTGGCTGGCTCAGAAACACCCAATCTCAGGAGAGAAAAATAAGAAATTGTTTTCTTTCCAGCACACAATCCTGGTGACCTACACTGAGCAATTGCATCAGAGACAAAAGCAATCGCCCCTTCCAAGGTCAACATTACTCCATGCCAAGGCTATCAAACATACACCCAAGAAACAGACTTTCACAAAATCCTGAGCAGCCATCTTTCCAGAGCTCCGAGACAAGCAGCCCAGGGGGCCGCGGACCAGACTTCCTTCCTTGGCCCAGCATTGACCAAGAACCTCGTCTTAGCTCAGCAGTTGGCCGGAAATGCCAGGCTGCTTTAGCACTCGAGTTCCCAGACAAGTCTGCATTGCTGAGGATCAGAGGGAGGCTGGAGCAGGTCTGGGAACTGGAACAGGGAGCAGTGGAAGACCGCCCAGCCAGGGCTGAGAACTCCCAGAACGGGCGGGGCCGTTGAGTGGGTGAGGTTTTTCTTGTTGTGTGGTGTGCATTTGGGAAGCCCCCCACCTTGATGGCCAAGATAGCTGCCCACCAGTACTCAGGCCAGGGTCTTGACCTACCTCCACAATTTCAGCTTATCTTCATAACAATCTTGCCAGTGGGGATTATTTTACGTTTTACAGGTCAAAGTTGCCAAAAGCCCTACCTTCAGGAAGTCACCCCGAGGTTCAAACTGAGGTTGATGTCTTTCCTCTGCTCTGCCTCCCTGACCAGATCAGTCCTCTGAGTTCTATCTGGAAGCCTTGCTAATTTCCTCCTTGAGTGCGTGCCAAGTTGTTTCGGTCGTGAAGGACTCCTACTCCTTAGCAACACTATGGACTATAGCCTGCCAGGCTCCTCTGTCCATGGGAATCTCCAGGCAAGAATATGGAATTGGGTTGCCAGGCCCTCCTACAGGGGATCTTCCCGACCCAGGGATCAAACCTGTGTCTCCTGCATTGCCCGCAGATTCTTTACCACTGGGCCACTGGGAAAGCCCATTTTCCTCCCTACTTTCTTCCTTATACCTATGATAAGCACTTTTCCCTAAGGGAAAATTGTCTGAGATGTTAAGAAAACAGGCAGTTCGACAAAACAACCCTATTTTAAGGGAAGACCATGGATGACTGTAGCATCACAAGGATGGGAATTTGTGTCTATTTTGTTCACTCTGGAATGTCAGTATCTAAGCCAGTGCCCAGCACGTGCTCACACAGAAAAGACATCCAATCAACTGTTCATTGAAAAAACGCCCTCCTAGACTGCAGATTCTTGCAAAGATATCATAGTTCCTGGTCAGTCTCTTTCATAAAGACAAGGCAAGGTTTCAAGTGCCCTTGGCTGGGCTAAAGCAGCCACGTGAGAGCCTCACTCAGATGTGGGCAGCTATCCGTCTTCATGGGACCAACCTTCACTCAACAAACAAAAAGACATCCATCTGGCTTCCCCTGTCCAGCCAGAAATGTCCCCTACAACAGTGGGATCCTGGGACGAAACTGATAAGCCTCACCCCCTTTCAGTCAGCGTCAGCTCCTGAAGGACTCTGAGCAGTGGAACATTTCAAACACTTCCCACTAAGCCTGCAGCCAATGAGCCCTTCTTACCCCATCAGTGCTGCTGGCCTGGGCTCCCAACACAGGGCTCCTGAGCCCCACCAGGAAATGACAGATAGATGGGCCTCCTCACATCTCACAGAGCCCCTCAGCCAGACTCCCTGCAGGGGGTGCTGTGTCTGAAGGCCCTTCCACTGCACTCATTTCCTTTAAGAGAAGAACAGACTGATTGCTCTGACCCTCCTGAAACTGGGCAAGCTCCCCTTTCCCCATATTACTTCTGCTGACCTGAAAGAAAACCATACCTAAGATGCTGGGCACCCCTGTCAGCTTGGGAATGGCCCTCACATGGGAATAAACCAAGGTCTCTGTCTCAAAGAGCTTGCAGCTAGTGTGAAGATCAAGACAACTTTTAAACTGATTTTCAACTGTTTAAAGTTTAAAAATTTATTTTAAAATAACATTAATTTTTAATAAATGTTTTTGTTGTGAAATAATAAATGCACAACAAAGTACATAAAAGGCACTAATTTTGTTAACGTGCATGTAAACACCATGAAACCTAAACCACCATGAAAGTTAGGATATATGAAATAGTTGCAGTACCTCAAAAGATACAGCTCCCTTTTGGTCTACATACATCCCCAACAAAACAACCGTTTTTCTAATGTGAAATATGGGTTTCCCTGATTTTGAACTTCGTATCTAGCAGCAGATTGACATGGTCATAGGGTAGACACATACTTAACTTCAGTAGACACTGCCTGTGTCCCTTAATGGCTGTCCCATTTTACCTTCCCACAAGCAGGTATGCAAGTTCTAGTCGCACATATGAGCACTTCATTTCTTTTTTCTGGCCATATAATATTCCACCTTGTGGCTAAACTACACTGTGTTTATGCATTCATCAGTTGATATACATTGAGCCGTTTCTACTATTACTATGAATAAATGCTACTCTGAACATTCATGTACAAGTCATTGTGTGGACATACTTTTTTACTTCTCTTGGGATATACCTAGGAATGGACTTTGCTGGTAAATCTGTGAGCAACTGCCAGACTATTTTCCAAAGTGGCTGCACCATTTTTTATGATTTCACCACTAATGAATGATGGTTCCAACTTTTCCACATGTTCACCAACAGTTCCCATTTTCAGTCTTCCTAGAGTTTAGTCATTCAGATGTTTAGCAGTATCTCCCATATGGTTGCAATCTGCATTTTCCTAGAAGCATCTTTTCATACGCTATGCTCTCCACCTCCAGATCCCCCTATGCCCCACACATAGGTGCTAATACCTATCCACCTCACTGAGGATCACTAGACAAGAACATCTGCCAGGTTTTAACCCCTACAGGCTCTGTTACAAAAGGCTGGCATTGTTTCATTAACCAGAATAATGTGAAAATACAAATAGATCTTCTCAAAATGAGGAAATTCAGCTAATCATCCATCCAAAGAAATATTTCATCAGTGCTTCTGTCCCCAGTTATAATAGTAGTTGTTAGAAATAGGAAAGGGGCAAATAAACATGAGTGGGAGTAACCAGGGAAGGCTTCCTGTGGAAGCAACCTCACCTGGGACTTGAAGAACAGGTTACATGAGCAAACAGGCATACGTTCCATGCAAAGGGAACATCATGATGGAAGGCAGAAAGTAGATTCTGAGAATGTGGGGCCAGGAAAGGGACCTGCTTTGGTGGGAATGCTGCAGACGGAGTGTGGAGCCAGGTAAAGTTGCAGAGGTTTATTAACGTGAAATCTATGAAGAGCTTTTCATGTCACTGCTGTGGCTGGGGTTTTAGGATGGGATTCAATTGCCCTTTTTATGAGGAAGGTGCCAGAACAAAACACACAGACAAAAGCCAGTGAGAGACGTAAGAGAAAGGCAGACAAAAGATGCTTGACTATGTCCACAGGGTGACACACAGACCTGAAAAGGTCTTGAGCCACCAGCAGGTCCAGATAAGACTGGTCCAAGAGAGAGCGTCCCGTTGGCCAATAGTCCCTTCTGAGAGCTGTCATTCCCACACTCAGCACTGCCAGCCCAGCGTCATCTTGCCACAGAGGAAAGTGAGCAAATAAAGAGAGAGGTCCTCGTGGTTCCTACAGGATCACATGACTGCATTCATGAACACCTCAGTGGCTTCCCTTTGCTGTAACACAGAGATCTGCAACCCCCACCCCACCCCAATCTCAGCCTCACTACCCTCTCTCTACCACCTAATCCTTGCTCTGTGCTCTGGCCATCTTGGCATTCCTTCAGCTTCAGGAAGGTGACTCACAGGCTCTCTCAACCGCACGGCAAGCTTTCCCATCACCCTGCTTACTCCTCTTCATCCTTCAAATCCCAGCTTTGTCAACTCTTTAGGGAAGCCTTCCCTTACATACCACTCCTTCTCTGGGTCTAGATCTATTTCCCAAGTCAGACGTTCTCTTGGAATGCTGCTTTCTTTCCTCTTTAACACTCATCTCTGTCGCAATCACACCACCCCAGCTTAGTGTGTTCGATTAATGTCTGCCTAAGAACAGAAACCACATCTGTTTCTGCTCATTACCACATCCCAGTGTCTTGCACAGGGCCTGCCGAATGAATGACTGATCACAAAGAGTTTAGTGACAGGCAACGGCACCTAATAAGACACCCAAAGACCCAACAATTCTATCCTGGCAGAAATGTGTGCACGTGTTCTCCAAAAGGGATGTACAAAAATGTTCAGACCACGCTATTTTAACAGCCAGAAACTAGACCAACATAAATATCCATGAACAGTAAAACAAATAAATAGATTGAGGGACGCTCATTTAATGGAATACTATACTGCAATGAAAATGAACATGGCTACAACATGATAAATGGCACAAACATAACACTGAGCAAAAGAAAGTTAGACACGAGAGAACATACTATATAATTCCAATTATGTGAAAATCAAAATCAGGCAAACTAAATTATGGTCAGAATGGTCAAAATTGTAATGACCTTTGAAGGCCAGGGGGCAAAGGAGCTCCAGGGATGTTGATAATATTGTTTCTTGATCTGTGTGTGAATTTTTAGGGAAATGTTCATTGCATGAAATCCATCGAATGTTCACTTATTATTTCTGTAGGTATGTTATACTTGCCATAAAAAGCTTGCTGGAAAAAAATGGAAGGACAGCTCCTTCATTAGTTGTTGCTGGATCTCAACAAGCCAGGAGGGTGTCTGAGTGGTTTCAGAGCACACATCCGTGTGTCTCTATACTCTCAGCTCATGTGGGCACTTGCAGTCACCGTGTTCCTCTCTGTCTGTTATTGGGGTTTCCTCTTCTACTTTTTTTTTTTAGGATGGGGATGAATCTTTTGCTCACCCATGAAACACTAACAGAAACAGGGTTATTGTTGAATGACCTAACCCCAAAATATATGAAATTTAATGCCAAAAAAAAACAAAACACAACACTTTCTCCTATACAACTGTAAATGTGTTGACAAACACAAACAGTGTATGATACAGAAAGGAGCAAGAAATGGAATTCAGTGCGAACTGGGTCTGTTTTGTGCAAATCACCCTGTAGAGCAGCAAGCAAGTGACAAAATGCCATTTGGGCAAGTGGACTTCAACCTCTTTAATTTCTGTAAAAACTGCATAATGGATTCCTTGATTTAAGTGACTTCTTCCCAAATGCCACGGTTCCGAAGAAGTTGTAATCCTAAATGCATGTTATTGAGTATTTGCTGCCAAAAGATTGAGTTTCATCCTCTCTGGATCTGAAAGTGTGAATGTTTTGTGCAAATGCATTTGTGCTCTGAGGCAGACCAGCTGGCAGGAGGAAGGGACAGGTCTGCCCACCACACAGCTAATAGTCCGAACAAAGGGTGGGGAATAGTGGGCCTTCATAGCTGAGATACTGCGATTCAGGGTAAGAAATATACATGCTGTCTTCACCCAGGTTCATTGGGCCTATGTAATGAAGCCTCCATAAAAACCCAAAAGGACAGGGACTGGAGAGCTTCCAGGTTGGTGACACGTGGAGATTCAGGGGCAGTGCCAGCCTGGAGAGGGCATGGGGGCTCCTCACCCTTTCCCCAAACCTTGTTCTATATGTCTCTTCTATCTGGCTGTTCCTGAGTTATATAGTTTTACAATAACCCAGTGATATAGAAGTAAAATGTTTCTCTGAGTTCTGTGAGCCGTTCGAGCAAATTAATCCAACTTAAGGAGGGGACTGTTGGACTCTCTAATCTATAGCCACCTGGTATCTACAGATGAGGGACAGAGTGAGAGGACAGTCTCGTGAAACTAAGCTCTTCACCTGTGAGAATCTGACACTCCTTCCAGGTACAGAGTGTCAGAATCGAGTTAAAACTGTAAAACACCCAGCTGGTGCCAGATACACACACACACACCCCTACTGTGCAGACCTCTTATCAGCCTAAATTTGTGGTTAAATTCCTAAGCCTTTCACTCCTTAGGCTGAATGCTTGAGCCATGAAACTGGCAATCCTGAGGAAACATTCCAAATGCCTATTAAGATGAATTGTAATTAGCAACTTTGCTTACGTAACTTTTGCATGTGGGTCAGTGTCCTGGGTTCTGTGGGTGGTGAGCAGGTTCTTAGAAGGCATAAAATCTAGAGACAATGGCAGGCAGGTACTCTAATACCTTAACAAGATAAAGAAGCATATTCCTTCCACCCAGCAATCCTACTTACAGACATGTATTCTCCCAGTGGACTCATACATATATGCAAAGATGCATGTGCTGGAATACTCACTGGAGCCCTGTCAGTGACAGCAAAATATTCAATATAGGGAACAACATAGATCAACAGGGACTGTGCAAATAAATTATGGTCAATTCATACAATGGAATACTACTTTATCAACAGAAGCACAAAGTGGTTTTCTATGTGCTCACAGGCACCAGTCTCTTCAGAGACATATTGTTAAAACAAAGTTAAATACAGTGGCTTTTTGCATAAAAATGGTATGCATGCAGACAGATGTTTATATAAGCAGGGAAGAATATCTCTAGAAAGACATCCAAGAAACCCAACAGGGGAAACAGAGAAGTAAAGAATGTCTCAGAAGAAGGGAGATTTACTAATTATTCTCTGTAACTTTCCACTATTTGCATGTTTATCATACTTACACAATTTTTTCAAAGTGGCTCAGATGGTAAAGCATCTGCCTGCAATGCAGGAGACCCAGGTTCAATCCCTGGGTTGGGAAGATTCCCCCGGAGAAGGAATGGCAACCCACTCCAGTATTTTTACCTGGGAAATTCCACAGACAGAGGAGCCTGCCAGACTACCGTCCATGGGATTGCAGAGTTGGGCATGACTGAACAACTAACACACTTTAACACAATTTTTTCAAATAATAAATTTAGTTTAATTTTATTCACTGGGAAATACACATACCAAAGACAGAAACTTGATTTTTGCCCTAATGAATATGAGATAAATAGCAGCTTTGATACACAGCTTGCAAGGAGGTATCAAAACAGACACTTGAAGCACGTGGCGTTGTTTAAGGTATTTGGGAACAACTCCAAGCGCAAGCAGCTCTGAGCAAGGGCCAGAAGGATATGACACAATTAGACCCCCCCCCCAGACAGATATATATAAAATAAATCTCTGAAATGTTTTCTATCTTTGGTGTGCCTGTGAGAAAGTTCAACCCACTTTCCCTCTTGGCCTCAGTTATTTTGGTATTATTATTATTTTTTAAGTGTACTTTTTAAAGAAGTCAATTGAATTTGTTATGATATTGTCTTCTTTTTTTTTTATGTTTTAATTTTTTGATCACAAGGCACATGGGATCTAGTTCCCTGACCAGGGATCGAACCCAGGCATTGGAAGGCAAAGTCTTAACCACTGGACAGTCAGGGAAGTCCCATCTTGGCATTATTACATTCATTGAATATACACTTCTCTAGGGACTTGTTAAGATCACACATTTCAAGCCAAATGGGCTCGGGTTAAAATCTTGGCTTAGCCACTTACTCGGCATATGTCATCAGGCAGATGACGCTTTCTGTTTCCTCATCTATAAAGCACAGAGAGTAACCCTTCCTGGTAGTGTCCACTGTGAAGGTTAAATGAAGTCCTGGAGGCAAGCGTGCTTATCCCAGTGCCCTAACCAGTGAGATGAAGTTAGCACTCAGGGAATGGCAGGCAGTGCCATCACACTTCCCCATTTTGCCTCTCACTCAACCAGCTGCTCCTGAAGACAGTGGTGGTCAACAGGAAAGCATGCCTGGCTTCTAAGACTTTTCCATCTGGCTTTCCAGTGGGGTAGGCGAGACGGGTCTGGGCGCTGCCCCAGGGACCGGGGCAGAGGTAAGGAGCCTCACTGCCTCCAACCTAACCAAAGAGCCCCAGAGGCAGCTGGGCAGCCAGTTCTGATCTGACACTCAGGCTTCAGAAAGGCTTGCGTTCAGTTGTTAAGTTGTATCCAACTCTTGGCAACCCTATGAACTGGAGCCCACCAGGCTCCTCTGTCCATGGGATTTCCTAGGCCAGAATACTTGAGTGGGCAGCCATGCCCTCCTCTAGGGGATCTTCCTGACCCAGGGATTGAAGCTGGGTCTGCTGTGTCTCCTGCATTGGAAGGCAGATTCTTTATCACCAAGCCACCTCTCATTTCAGAGAGGCAGGAAGGGACAATTATTCTCCACCATGGATGTGCCTCAAGGGCTGCCTGAGGCCACAGGGCAGACAGCCTGGTCAGAACGTCCCTCACCGCAGTAGCGGAGCTGGGCTCAATAAGGGCCGCTGAGTGGGAACCTGATCATGAGGGAGCCACCTAAGAGGGGTGTCAGGCGCATGCCTAACCTCACCCCGCCCTCTGAGCAGCCCTATTTTACAAATGAGAAAATATCGACCATTAAGATTACTACTCATCATAGTAGGCTGTGGTCTAGGTATATTCAGGATCTGCTTAAAATGGGAATATGAGTGAATTTTAATGTAGACTCCATGCCAAAGTTTTAACATCTTGACTTACAGGGTAAAATGAATTCACCCACAGGGTTGAATAAGGTAAGCTAAAACATAAAATTTGATGCAGATACAAATCCATGAGGGGAAAAGACTGAACAGAAAGAATCATTCCCAATGACACCCGAAATTCAGAAAATACTCAAAACCAGGCACTTCCCTGGTGGATCAGCAGCTAAGGCTCCATGCTCCCAATTCAGGGGGCCAGGGTTCCATCACTGGCCAGGGAACTAGATCCCACATGCTGCAACTAAACAGTTTGTATTCTGCAGCTAAGACTCAGTGCAGCGAAACAAATATTTTTCAAAAATACTCAAAACCATACCTGAAAGTTCATGACTTAAAAATCACCAATACATAAGAGCTCCCAGAGTCAAGTCTTGAGTTCATTTCTGAACTGATAAGACAGTACTCCTGGACCTAACTGTCCTTGTTCCAGTCTCTGCTGCATTCCTTTATCTTCTCCCACAGTTTCACCATCCTTCTGCTCAATACCTCAAGAGTAGCTCACAACATCAAGGGAGGCACAAATAAATTTCTCCAAGGACACAAATAAGACCTTCTATCACACTTCATGACATTATAAAAACCAAATCAATCAAGAAGAGATTTTTGAGTTAGCACGCTTCTTTCTAGCTCTTCCCCAAAGACCAATAATTCAAGACAGAAGGAAGACTTTTAGTAAACAGTAAAAACGATGTCTTCCTCGAATGGAAGGAAGGAATTGGTTTTGTTTTCATGAAGAAAGGGAAGCAATGAAGCTAGTGAACGTGGTTTAACAGGCAGTCTCAAGCATACTGAAAAGATGAGGAAGATAGGTATGGCTAAACAGCACACACCCCACAAGCTGCTTAGCTGAAGTCACATGTAAGACTGCTCTCTTGAGAAAGCACTCTAGAAGAGAACACCAAATTACTGAGTATAAAAATATGTTCATTATCTTGGTTTAGAGGCCATCAACTTTTAAAAAGTGAAAGTGAAGGTAGCTGAGCGAGCAGCTCTTGGTCATTCTGCAAAGTCACGAGCATCAGCTGCCCAGGAAGTGCTGAGTCACAAAAGTGGGCAAAGTGTAGCCAGGGCAAGCCAGTATTTCCAGAACTAAGCAGACACCCCAGACAAGATCCCAAGGGATCATTCAAGGGGCTGCACCCCTGATTTGCCATGACGTTAATCAAGGTGCACACACCAAAGAACTTGCCATACATGGGCAACTCGCGTGCGTGCGTGCTAAGTCGCCTCAGTCGTGTCTGACTCTGTGATCCTGTGGACTTTAGCCTGCCAGGCTCCTCTGTCCACTGGACTTTCCAAGCAAGAATACTGGAGTAGGCTGCCATAAATCACAATGTTTGCCTCCTCAGCATATCCGGAATTCTGTCCAGAGGCAGTCTCCTCCACAAGACACCCCCTGGGTAGACATTTGGAAGGAACATGCACAGTCCTCTCACCCATACACATGGCTCTGTGCTTTGCGGTTTCATCTGACAGTTCTGCTCATCCCCACACAAGAAGCATCTCAGCAAGGGAGAGGGGGTCACCGATTCTGCCCTAGAAGAAAAGTCATGGTGGGACAGGGCTGGATGGAATTGAGTCACCATGAACCAAACTCTGGAGCTAGAAGGCCAGAAAGGAGCTCCCAGAATGGCTTCCAAAAGAACTCCATTTGTCCAAAGGGCGTTGTTTGTCCAGGGTGCTTGATTTCTGAGCCTTGCCAGCTTCCTTCTTGTTGTATTTTTAAGTCATGATGCTGAGACAGAGACAGGAAGGGAGCAGAGGATTTTGACTGAGATAACCTGGCATGGATGCTGGTACCCATAACGAGTGGTTCTATAAGGAAAGTACTGATTAAGAGAAGAGGTTTTCTGAGCCTGCTTAATAGGCCTGATAATACAGGTAACTGAGAGAGGCCACGACTGACTTCAGGCCGGATCCTACTGCCAGGGGTGGTTTACCAGGGCCTTCTGCGGTCTGTTCGTGGAAACTAAATACTGGGGAGAAGGAGCTGCTGATGGTTCCAGGGGTCAGAGGTTTTCAGCAAGGTCCTCAAGTCTCCCAGGCTCAGAAGACCAGGTTCTCACACTTAACACCAGCTCAGCCTTCTTGGGGCAAGAAAAAGAGAAAGCATCTCTCACAGAATTTCTGCTCCAGAATCCAATAATGGGGTGTCAGTGACCAGCAAGGACAAACCTCACTGTTAGGGATTCACACTCAGCCCAGAAGGCCCCAGGACCCCAGGATGGAACAACAGGTGTTCGGGAAAGAAAAGAAATTTAGAGAATGATTTCAGGACCTACCAAAGAAGGAGCCCCAACTCTCAGGGACAAGCAGTGAACTGGCCTTGCCCTTGAAAACCCAGTGTTACTGCTGTCAGAAGTCAGGATCAATGAGCAAGTGACATTGCTTATACTTGAAGAGAAGAAAAGCTTCCCCCCATTTTTTCAAAGAAATCTGAGAAAGGAGAGTAGGGGAAGAGATGCCTGTACATTGTCTTTAGCATATTCTCAGCAGTCTCAGGTAAGCCAGCCTAGACAACAAAACAAAGTGGATAAAAAAGATAGTATCTACAGACGTGTAAGATAAAGAGCTGCTGAAAAATAATTTTAAGGATCAGGATGGCAGCACATACAAAAATGATAGCACTGGAAATAAAGCAGATTCATGAATTTCGCTAAAAAGCACAGATTCCTAGATTTTTCAGATATATGGGGTATGACAGGAACTCTGTAGCCTGGGGAACAAATGTAAGGTAATATGGAGGGGATACCACTGCTCTGACTGAAATTCCAAACACAGTTTCAACTTTCCCCCTCATCCCTCCCATCTTTTTATTGTTAGCCAAGAAGTCAAACAGATACCCCTCTTTCTTCTTCCATTCTCTCAAGGAAAGGAATACCAGCAGCTTCTTGGCTTGCTTGCCTGTGTTGTGTCTGAGTTTGAGGACAGGCACAGTGAGAAGAAAACAGGAAGGAGCCTGGCTTTTTTCCAGCAGGGATAATAAACAGCTCCCGAATACTGAGAGCTGACCGCACTCAGAGTAACTAAGGGGATGATGACTTTTCACACCAAGAAAGGACAAAACCGTTTCATGCCTAAAACTTACCTTAGTCATTGAATGAAATATTGGGATACTTAGCAACGACTCAACACAAGCTTTCCTGGGACAGTACGGCACAACTGACCCTCTGTGCCCACCCTGAGCAGGGTGTGTGTGTTGGGTGGGTGGGCAGGGAGAAACCAAAAAGGATGCCTCCCTGCTCCTTTCCACCTGGTTCCCTACCTGCCAGCCTCTGATGTGTGATTTTGCCCTAGCATCGTTGTTAAACAGGAAGAGGAGAGAACAGGAAGAAGCAGGCACTTAGTGCAGGGTCCGAGAGCTCTTTATCCTGGCTCAGGAATCTGAGAAAGACGGGAGGGGGCCCTCTACCCCACTGTGACAAGCTTTGCAGAGGAGGATATGGTGACATGGCCTGAGGGCCAGCCATGGGCCGGATGCTATACCCATTTTACAGACGTGTAGTAGAGTCAAGCTTCACAAACAGACAGCTGGCCTTTGCCTTGCTCTTGGCTCTGGGAGGCGATCTTAAGCCCTCAGATTGTCCTGCCTGGTAAGAGTGCCCGTTACTGGGAACTTAGGGCCACACCAGTCTACCAATATGATTTATGGTGGTGGCTCTGAGCCATATTGAATCAGCGTAACCTTTAAGAGGCTGGAGACTAGGTCAGCCTCGCGGGAAGACAGCAGGAGAAGACAATCAGAAGTTCTGGGCATGGAATTCTTATAGACTCTGCTCTTGGCATCTCTTCCACGGCCTGTTTTGATCTGTATCCTTTCACCACAACTGCAATTAGCACAGTTTGCAATAAGTTCTCTAAGCCTTTTTAATGAATGATCACTCCAGAGGATGGTCTTGAAGACTCCAAAATTTGCAGCTGGTGTCAACGTAAAGGCAGGGCCCCGGGGCCTCCGAGTTTCGTAGTCCCTAGGCATTGTTGTTTCATTCGCACATAAACCCATGGAAACAGGTGTTTCATTCTCACCTGAGAGCTAGGGAGACTGAGTAGTTGATAGAGTCACTGCCAACCCACAATCCCACGCCCGATAGGTGGGGGGCCGGTGTTAACCACTAAGCCGCGGCATCAGTATTGGAACTCTCACCTGGGCACGTGCGGTCCTGCTGCCACCTGCCGGACCACATCTCAGACTACTCCGAGAGCTGCGAACCAGCGAAAAGAGGGCCTCGCTTTGAACAGCAGGCCATGACATGGGAGGATAAGGGGAGATCTTAGAAAGTGCTTCAGGAGGAAGAAATAAATAAAATATCCTATGCTGTATATAGATGCTGGGTGGTATTGTGACCTTACCATTTCAGCTTTGAGACACGCCACCCAGGACACAGATACCACATCAGCCCTGAAACCCAAACCTCAGCCCTTTCATGGTCAAGAGTCACACCAGCCCTGGGGAGCGGGCGCCTGGATAGAGTGATGCAACACCTCCCAGGACAGGACATTCCACCAGGAGGCCGGTGGAGGGGCTGCGTCAGGGGAGCGAGAGGGGGGTGCTCAAAGGGGGGACTCCGGCAGGAGGGGGCAGACGGGGCGGCCAACGGTGGCACTGCCGCCTGCCAGCGTGAGGAGGGGCAGGAAGGAGGCTGCACACGCAGCAGATTCCCCGCCCGCGCCAGACCAAGCTGTGCCTGTCAATCCTGCCTCCGCGTCTTGGGCAACCTGGCATGGCCAGTGCCCTCAGCCTCCTACCCACACGCCCCACCCCCAGTCCTGCGCCATCAAATTCGTTTTATAAGAGCAGTGGATTTAATGCTGCCCTCCCCTAAAACAATTCTGTGGGCTCTGCAGCCCCCAAATACACAACCAAGCAGGATGTCACTCCTAAAACCCAGATGCATTGTATATATATCAAGTCTGCTCCTAGGTCACTGTTTACTTTATTTTATACATGTATACCAGGACAAAAAAAAATTTAGTTTATCAGATTATTCTGCTTTTGCTTTATTCTTGAGGCTCAAGAATCTAAATAATACCACATCACAAGGAACCTTTGGAAAATGATACTATTAATGAGAAAGGATTCTGACATAGAAATAACTGAGAAACAGTATTCTTAATAACAGTAATATGAATTACCATCTGGGATTTTAAAAACACCCTGCATGAGATAAGCTCTAAAACAGGTGTTATTACCCTCCAGCCCCTCGGGGGTCCATGGATGGGTTTCAGGATGTCCATAAAAACCATGAAATTGAAATTGTCTGCAGAGTCACACGGGTGTGCGCCCCAGAGCAATTTTTCTGAGGTGAAAGTCCAAAGCTTTCATCAGCTCTTTAAAGGGATCTCTGACCCTAAAATGTTAAGAGCTACCAGCACATCCAGGGCTGGCACATTCTCGGTCTCATTTACTCTCAAGACATCCCAGTGTTAAACAGTGAATGAACGATCATCTTGCTGGGCAGGAGAGAAAGGGCAGGGACAGTCCAAGTTCTTGAGGTGTGCCTGTCAACTTGATCAGCGGCTCAGGACTTCTTTATCACAGTCCACCTTGTAGGAATGTGGTGGTCCACAGATGTTTTCGCCAAACCAAAGACAACACTTCTTGAAGACAGAGACGAGGGACTTCCCCCACAGTTCAGTGGTTAAGACTCCACGCTTCCAAGCCTGGGGGTGTGGATCCCATATGGTGCAGCAGGAAAAAAAAAAAAAGACAGAGATGGGGCCTCAGTCACTGAACACCCAGCACGTGCTAGGTGTGCAATGAAGGTCCAAAAGGTCAAATTTCTGGCATAGGAGATGCCCGGCACAGCTACAGTAAACCAAACACATGCACAGAGAGTGCTCGGGAAATGCCTTTTATGGACATGTCTTGCCTGGTCTGCTATTCTCACTCCTCAGATGATTCACACGCAGCAAAAATAATCTGCTTTGGCTACAAAAAAAAAAAAAAAAAGTACCCTCTCTCAGTCTTGAAGGGCTGGCTGCCCTCAGGGCAACAATAAGACCCAGCATACCAGCGGCAGCAGGGACATCACTAGGCATCACGGCAGCTATTTGGGAGGAAAATTCTAAGGTTCAGTAGAAGGATGCTGGTCAGTCTGAGTACTGACCCTTCTCTCCTCTCACAACTGTAAAGTGAGTCAACGACCCAATGACCCAACCACCGTCTTCAGCCCCAGAAACAGCACTGAGGTCACCCTGGAGAAGCTCTTCTGCAAGGAAACACCTTCAAACACCCTCAGACAAAGCCACCTCAGTGCTGCAAGCCCCCTGCTTTGAGCCGATTCAGCTGGAGCAGCCTGCAACCCGTGGGAACAATTTACATGCAGGGACATGGAGTGGCTGCCATTCCAGTGGATCTACAATCTCCTCTGGGTATGAATGAGATATTAGCAGTGGATGTAGAATTCAGTGACTAGACAGAACAACACTGACCCGCAGACTTTAAAAGAGTGAACTGTACAGCGGGTGACATGTACTTCAGTGGAGCTGTTTCCAACTGTGGGTACTCACCCTCTCCCTCCCAGGGCTGCTGGGAGAATCACCCAGCCTGTTGCTGCATCGCCCCTGAACCTGAGTCCTGGGGCTCTGGTCAACAGCACTCTAGATGGAACTAGTCCTATCACCCTGTGCTCCAGGCTTCCTGGGGAGCAAAATGAAGGACACAGATGGACAAGAAGATTGGTTTGGGGGCAGGATCTGAGATTCTGGGTGGTGCAAAGAAAAACAAACACTTCAGCTTTATATGCAATGCTTTAATACTTTAAAGCAGAACATATTCACATACTACTTGAGTAATTAAAATTAAAATGTCAGTGCCTACTACTATGCTAGAAATACCTTTTACTATTAATCATTTCATGGCAAATAGGAAAAAAATGGGAACAGTAACAGACTTTATTTTCTTGGGCACCAAAATCACTGTGGACAGTGACTGCAGCCATGAAGTTAAAAGCCGCTTGCTCCTTGGAAGAAAAGCTATGACCAACCTAAACAGCATATTAAAAAGCAGAGACATCACTTTGGCAACAAAGGTCCATGTAGTCGAAACTATGGTTTTTCCAGTAGTCGTGTACAAATGAGAGAATTGGACCATAAAAAAGGCTGCACACCAAAGAAATGATGCTTTTGAACTGTGGTGCTGGAGAAAACCCTTGAGAGTCTCTTAGACTGCAAGGAGATCAAACCAGTCAACCCTAAAGGAAATCAACCCTGAATATTCATTGGAAGGACTGAAGCTGAAGCTCGGATTCTTTGGCCACCTAATGGGAAGAGCTGACTCACTGGAAAAGCCCCTGATGAGGGGAAAGATTGAGGGCAGAAGAAGAAGGGGGTGACAGAGGATGAGATAGTTGGATGGCATCACTGACTCGACAGACATGAGTTTGAGCAAGCTCCAAGAGATGGTGAAGGACAGGGAAGCTTGGCGTGCTGCAGTCCATGGGGTCACAAAGACTGGGACACAACTGAGTGACTGAACACAACAATGAATCATTTCAAACCGTCCATTCTAACAGTCATTTAAACACAAATAGCAACCAAGAGCCAGGAAGGCTTTACCAAGGAAACATCGCCATCAATAGAAATACAATTAAATTCACTGCTCCCAACTACTAACGACAGCCCTCCCCCACCCAAGATTAACCAAAGGCAGAGAAAAGGACATGGTCAGAGGTAGGGGCAGAAGCAGGTGCCCACTGGGGAGCCCTCCCCTCCCCAAATAAGAGGGTAGACAAGACTCTGCCCCACACACCTCTAGCCGACATTTGAGGTCTCCGCATACAATTGAGCTGTAGGTGGGGGGTGGGGGTGGTTGGGGAGCTCTGGCATCATTGCTGTGATGCTTATCACACTTATTTTTAGGCCTTCGTTTTATAGCTTGGTGAGCTGAGAAAGTGTGGAGAGATCCAAATACCTGGCTACATTAAGATGTCTCCTGAGAAGCAGGGAGATGCTTTCATAAGCAAAGCCAGAGTCGGAAGCCACAGGGGGTGTTTGAAGATGACACCAATTAGGGAGGCTGCTGAAGAGCTTGCTGATTTGTCCCTGGGTCATATGCACAGGCATGGTCTCAGAAGTGATGATTTACTGCTGGAAGGACTCTGCCTGCTTGGACCCAAATGTATGACAGACACACACAAACACTGACCCTGCCTGTCCAGGCTGAGCCTAGCCCAGTCCAGAGACCCCCCTTCCCGGGCCCCCCCCACCGCGCCCCACCCCCCCCACCGCGCCCCACCCCCCCCACCGCGCCCCACCCCCCCCACCGCCCCGGGAAACGGTGTTACCAAGAGCAAGCAATCCCATGGCCCAAGTCCTGGAGCTGATCAATGAGAAGGCAGGCAAGGTTCTAACAACAGGCTGGGCCCTCATCAGGAAGAGTCCAGGTTGGACCTTTCTATGTTCACTCAACAAATAAATGAAGGACTTGGACATGCCAGGCACTGCTCTGGGTGCTAGAGGAAACAAAATCTCTCTTCACAAGGAAATTACATTCCAGTACACAAAGAGAAAAATTGATAAATGTATAATGTGTCTGGCGTGGGTAAGGGCTAAAATAAAAATGAGAAATGGAGAAAGGGGCCTCTGGATAAGGTGACAGTTGAGCAGGTGGCCGCATGAAGCAAGGGAGTGAATGCAGCAGGCATCCAGAAGACGAGGACTCCCGACGGCAGGTGCAAAGGCCCTGGGGCACCACAGAAAGAGCAAGATACCTGGGGAGAGTGCCTGAGAAAGGCCAAGAGTGAAAAAAGAGGACCTGAAGGTAAAATGGAGGGCCTTGCAGGCAAGACCTCTGGATTCTGCTCGGAGTCACCTGGGAGGGTTTCAAACAGAAGGAGAAAGGAAGTGACTGGATTTGCATTTTAAAGGGCACCTCTGGCTGCTGGAGGAATGGGAAGGACACCGGAGTATCTGGGTGAGAGGCCAGGGCAGCCTGGCCCCAGGGGTGGCAGAGGAGGTGGTAAGAAGTGGTCGGTTCTGAGTGTGTTTGAAGGTAAAGCTAATAGGATTTGCCGATGGATTGGATGCGGGAGAGAAAGATGAAAGTCCCAGATGACTTTAAGGTTTGGGATCTAAGAATATGTTGAGTCTCAAAGTTATGGTGCCAACTGTGCAGTAAGACAGTAGACGTGAGAAGAGCTTTGCTTTTCGAGGGTAGCAAGTGAAGTCCTGGGTACTCCCGGGAAGGAGCTGGGCACCCACTGGTGGCAGAACGGACACAGGATTGCCGAACGTTGGGCCCAAACTCCCTGGCATCAAAGAAACAGCCCCGATAACACCAATATGAAGGAGGGAGACTTCAGTGCAGCGCTTGGAAATGTAGCAGGCTGGAGAGGGAGGCAGGACCCTTTTCACATTATCTCATACAGTCCTCAAGAAGTACACATGTCTCCATTTATAGATGGAGATGACATTGCTGGATGAAATATCTAAAGTTAGTTTTTTTTTTACCTTTTTTTTTTATTAGTTTATTATTTTTTAAATTTTAAAATCTTTACTCATAGGAGAAACTCTTTATAATCTGGGATGGGAAAGGCCTTCTCAAACAAGATGCAAAACTCAGAAGCCATAAAGAAAAAGATTAACAAATTTGAATTCATAAGAATATAAAATGTTTGCCTGATCAAAGATAAAAAGACAAAACTTAAAACTATGCACACACACCCAAGAGACAAAAACAAAAACAAACTTATCTGTGAATAAAACTAAGAGCAACATGAGGAAATATTCACATCAATAACAGTTATCTATCATGTGCAAAGAATATATTCAAATCAGTAAGAAAAAGTCAAAGAAATACATTTTTAACAAGCAAAAATTATGGATACCCACTGGCACAAAGAAGAAATTCAGAACCGCTGTGAAAGGGTGCTCACTTCCCCAGCATTCAGAGGAATTCATGTGAACAAGGACCTCATGCTTTCACTCTGGGGATTAGGAGGGTAGGGAGTGGAAATTACTCTGAGTCATCAGTCCGGCCTTTTTGGAACATGACGTGGCAGAATCTGTCAAAACATTTCACATGTATTCCCTACGACACAGCCATTCTGCTACAAGGCTCTGTCTACAGACATATGCCCACATGTGTGCAAGAAAACACGCCAAATTATTCCCTGCAGCAGCGCTGTTACAGAAAGGAAAAGCCATGACAGTAACAATTAAACGTCCGTCAGCACGGGATTATTTAAGCAAATTATCCACGCTATCAAACACAATGCAGTCTTTTAAAAAGAATGAAGTAGAACTATCTGTATTGGCCTTAAAGATTTCCAAAAATACTGAAAAAACATTATAGAATAATACGCATAATGTTACTCTAAATATTAAAAAATAAAACACAAATTGAGTATGTGTATATACATCTATAAGGATGTAAATACAAAGAAAAAAAGCTAGAAGTTCCCAGCAGTTAGACTTTGGGAGAAGGGATTTCTATTGGGTAGGGGTGTGGAAGAAGGAGCCCCTCACTTACTACTCAATGCTTCTAAGGAAACACTAAGCTATTGGAATGTTTCTAATTATGAATTTGTATTCCTTTCCCTGGTGGCTCAGACAGTAAAGAATCTGCCTGTAACACAGGAGACCTATGTTTGATCCCTGGGTCGGGAAGATCCCCTAGAGACAGGAATGGCTACACAGTCCAGTATTTTTGCCTGGAGAATCCCAGGGACAGAAGAACCTGGTGGGCTACAGTCTGTGGGGTTGCCAAGAGTCAGACATGACTGAGGGACTAACATAACACAACAGACGATTGCTTGCAAAATCTTTAAACTCTACAGGCTGATGATACTTGCTCAAACTCTAATTGCACACGACAGAAACCCAACCCAAAGTCACTGAAACACAAAGAGGAGGTGGTGGACTTGGGAAGCTGGGGTGGCTGAGCCCAGGCCTGCTTCAGGCGGGGGCTGAGGCAGCGGGGCCAAGCCTCTGGCTTCTGTCCCAGCTCTCACACTGCTTGTCTTGGCGTCTCCTCATTCTCAAAGGATATCGCCACATGGCAGACACATCCACCCTGCAGAGCAGCCTAGCGCAAAAGGCAGTTTCTCTCCACTGATTAGTCCCAGAGGAAATGCTGATGGGGGTTACTTGAGAATGGAGTACTTGGGTCTCACCTGCCCACTGCAGTTGAGTGAGGAAGCCCCTCTTTCACATCCCGTGGTTGACAGCCCCTTGGACCACATGGAATGAATGGGTAAAGAGTATCCTCAAAGGAACCCAAACCAGGCAAAGAGGGACGGGGAAGTGTGACAGGCAGATCAAGCAACAGACAACACAATGCATGACAGACTGGAAATCAGCAAGATCTGAAATTACTGCCCGATGTCGCACAGCTAGGCAATGGCCAGGGGACGCCAATCTCAGGAAGTCCTGTGTGTGTGAAGGGGGCCTGTCATCCAATCACTCAAAGAAACCCTTCACATTCCTTCACGTTCCTTAAAGTTCCTTCAAGATTGTCACCCTTAGAACCAAATGACACTCGCACAGATAGAATTTTGCTGGAGAAACAGCAGTGAAGGGAGAGAGAGGGCAGTAGAATATTTATGAATTATGAGGGGAAAGGATGAGATGGGTCCCAAAATATGCTGAAAGAACAGGAAATTAGGAGGGTGTGGTGAATTAAACATAAAGACTGTTGTTAGAGACCCCCTCACCAACTTCATCATTTATTAAACCTTGTGTTTTGCACTGGGGAAGGAACTATGTAAAGAGAATGGAGCAGGTATACCACTGCTGTGTCTGCTGTCTCCAGAAGACGGCATTGAAGATGACCTCACTGATGCAAGTGACCAGCATGGGATACAGAGACAAGATAAACACGACATTAACACCGTGAACCAACTTTTCTTTATGCAGAATCCAAATGCATAAGGAAGAAAGTTCAGCCAACAGAGAAAAATACAATAACAGGAAGGATAACAGGCACAGTTGTAAATTCAAGTTTTCCATATTGTTTAACCCTTTTACTCCCGTACTCTAGCCATTTATTCAATAAATACTTGCTTACTCAAATACCCTTTGCCTTCTGAAATCCTGACCACTCTTGGGCTTCATTCAAAATTAGGATATAATCTACATTTTGCATTACTGAATCAATCAGCCTACCTCAATCCCAAACCACACTCCTTCAATGGTGGTTGAGTGTATAAAGGTAGATGATGCAGTTTTTAATTATGTTGGCTGCCACTTAATTAAGATTGCCTTCACCCAGGCCTGGAGAGCAAGAGAAGCCAGCACTCTGGTGTTCAGGCAGGGGGTGGTGTCCCAGCCCTTGTTGCCTCATAGGAAATGAGGTCACACCTTGTCTTGGATGGAGGGATCTGGGCCTGCTCTAACCAACCTCCTCCCTGTTATTAATAGTAGGAAAGATACTGTCATACAGAGGATGCTTAAATGCCTGGAACTCTATCTGCTGCTCCCACTGGGGGCTCCCATTGGTTACAGGGCACCCACAGCTCCCAGTGGCTATTCCTGCTCTCCGGGGGCAGTGGTTCTTCCTGACTGTGGCCAGCAGATGCTCTCATCAACAGGTCACTCAACTATCCTGGTAGCAAAATCTCCTGCTCTCAGGCAAAGCGATCTTCCAGGGCTGCCTTACATTGGTTGCTCTTGGGGTCCTCACTGCCTTACCCAACCAGCAGTTCTAAGACAGTCCAGCAGCCCTGCCAGCACGGGTTGATGCAACGCATCACTTCAGATAAGCCCGTGCCAGGCCAGCCTTCTTTGCTGCAACAATGGTACTGAAGATATCTGCCAACAAACTCCTCCTTGACAAAGTATTTTCACTGCCCTCCAAGGACTTCGGGTACAGTTAACATTTCTAGCTGCCCAGCATGAGCAAGACCTAAACTCATGAGCCTCTTGGGTCAGGGAACCCCCATCTCCCTTAAGAGTAGATATCTCCTACTATCCCTCAATCCCAAGTGTGCCAAGGCTCCAGTGTCCACTCAGTGGGTCTGCAGAAGTCTGACTTCTTCCTCCAGAACCACAGATGCAGGATCAGGATTGCCTCTGAGACTAACCTCGGGCACAGACTAACCCAGGTTCCCACCATAGATGGGTGAGCATCACCCTTGGAATATTCCTGGGTTTTGATCCTCTTGGACATGCATCTTCTAGGGATTAATAATACAGCAAAATATCATCGATCTTCATGAGCAAGTATTTCTATACTGTTTCCAACCCATGTAACAAGACAGCTGTTTGGAAAATACACTGATATAGAAATAAGGAGCTCTAGATTCTGGGTCCACACTTGCCACTCAGGAGCCAGGAAGCCTGAAAAAAAAAGCCATATGCCTAAACCTCTGTTTCTTCACCTGTAAACTGAGTTTAGACCGTAGGGAATGGTTGTGAGACTGGCATTAAATTGGTGAATGTGATCACTCTTTCAAAACAGTATGCAAATTCTGGGTGGTACTAGTTCATTTATTCTTTTATTTGTAGCAAATACATATATTTAATTTTTAGAATTTCTTATCAATGTCATAATTACTCAGCTTACAATACTAAATTACTAACTAACTACTCTGGCCCTTAAGTGTGCAAAGTATCACAAGAGACCCAGAGAGGTTTAAGGTACGGTCCTTGTTCCTTAGTGTCTTATCCTCATCAGGGCTATAATTTAAAATGTGAGTGGAGAGGACTCAGAATCTCATCCCAGCTGTGTCCCCCACATAAGATAGAGGGAATCTGAGGCCCAGAATGGTTAACTAATAATCAACAGCAGTTATAATGCTACCTAACACCTACTGTGTATTACTCTGTTTGGAGACTTGCTTAGGATGGCCCAGCAGGACTGGAGCCCAGCCAGGCCTGGAACCCAAGTGTGAGTGTCCAGACTGCTTGGCCAGGACTATTCCCATGTACATATAAATCCAGTAATTATGTACAGATGTGAAAATTGGACCACAAAAAAGGCTCAGCACTGAAGAACTGATGCTTTTGAACTGTGGAACTAGAGAAGACTCTTGAGAGTCCCTTGGACTGCTAGGAAGTCAAGCCAGTCAATCCTGAAGAAAATCATCCCTGAATATTCATTGGAAGGACTGACGCGGAAGCTGAAGCTCCAATACTTTAGCCACCTGGTGCAAAAAGCTGACTCATTGGAAAAGACCCTGATGCTGGCAAACATTGAAGGCAAGAGGAAAAGGGGGCAAGAGAGGATAAAATGGTTAGATAGCATCACCAACTCAATGGCTGTGAATTTCAGCAAACTGGGAAATACTGGAGGACAGGGAAGCCTGACATGGTGTAACCCATGGAGCAGCGAAGAGTTGGACACGTCTTAGCGACTGAACAACATTGATAAGAAATTCTAAAAATTAAATATATGTATTTGCTACAAATAAAAGAATAAATGAACTAGTACCACCCAGAATTTGCATACTGTTTTGAAAGAGTGATCACATTCACCAATTCTCTACACACTGTATAGAGAATATAAGAAATGTAGTCATGGTTGTGCTGGGGAATTACAGAAAAGGCAAAAACTGTTTCTGCCAAACAGAAATACATATTTGAGTCTAGGGGATAAAGTAACACCTATGATATGACAGAAGAGTAGTTACTGAGGTCTCCAGAACAGGTTATTAGCCTCAATCAATACAGACTGAAAGAAATTTCCCTGGTGGTCCAGTGGTTAAGACTCCACGTTTCCAAAGCAGGGGACATGGATTTGATCCCTGTAAGGAAATAAGATCCCACATGCTGTGCAGCACAGCCAAATAAAAAAAAAGTAAATTAAAAATAGCAATATGAATAATAAAATAACCTTAACAAAATAAAGACTGAAAAATTCTAGAAAGTCTTTTCATGTCATGATTGAACCATCACGTGTCTGTTAGTTGATCGAGCGTGTCTGACTCTCTTGAAACCCCATGGACTGTAGCCCTCCAAGATCCTCTGTCCATGGAATCCTCCAGGCAAGAATGCTAGAGTGGGTAGCCATTCCCTTCTCCAGTGGATCCTTCCAACCTAGGGATCGAACCCGGTCTCCTGATTGCGGGTGGATTCTTTATCATCTGAGCCACCAGGGAAGCCTTACTAAAGTGCAGTAGTCATTAGTTTAAAAGGACTCAGTTTTGTTCACAATTACTACACACACACACACACACACACACAAACACAATCTCATCTGTGGTCTCTGGCCTTGGAGACACTGACAAGAACCTCCCTCGCAAGCCACTCCTCTGGAGGAATCTTGGGAAACCTGGGTGCCCCCTTCCAGCGGTGACATCTCAGGACAATCTGTCCACGCAGCCTCCTTGTTCCTCAAGTAACGGCAGTCCCACATTTGTGCATTTGCCCACATTTGCCACATCTGTGGCATTTCTGGCCACAGACAGAAAATAAAAGACGACCCCCGGGCATCAGGGCAGAAATTCCCCTTAGCAGAGGGACTGGTCAGAGGCTGGCTGGAGTGGGGGCTGTCCCAGACTGGCCTGGTGTCTGGTCTAGTGTTCCCAGGATGCCCTCAGGGTTGCCCTCTCCAAGGCAGGCATCCAGTAGGATGCCCCGGTCACCCCCTAGTTCTCTTACTCCCAACCCGGTATTTAATTCCTGGCCAGTCCACAACCAGCAGGAGGCTTTAGTGGTGCCACTGTATACAGCAGTGGGCTGAGATGTCAACAAGAGTTTTGAGGCCAAACCTGTTTATCTCACACTGGATCTGACCCCACATCAGAAGGACAGCCCTGCCCTGGTTCAAAGGCCAATTGTAGCTTTGGCAAAAAGCAATACATTTCCCATCTTGTTGTTGAAGGGTCAGAGGAGCATTTAAAGCAAGAAAAAAACACAAGACTTATAGATGATACACACACAAGAAAAACAAAGGAACACAACACTTGATAGCCAAGGACTTAAAATGAAATAAGATGCCATCAGGGCCTCCTGTAAAACTGGATCCCAGGCCCAGATTATCCTCAAGTTTACAAACACTCACTGAATATTTCTGCCAAAATAGTACCACCCGCTCTCGGCCACACACGCTCCAAGCCATTTCTTGACCCCTACTAACATTTCTCTGACTGCCCTGCAGGAATGGGAACCCTAGCATCCCAACTCTGTAAGGCTGCCTGCCAGAACCAAAAGGAGATGTTCCTTTTACAGCTAAAATGAATGAGTCGGTTTGGGTTTTTTAGCTTTATTGTTTCTCGTTTCTACCCCTGCTTCCCCTATTACAAAAATAATTCCTACTGGTTGTAGAAACTCGAATTCAGAGCCATAACATAAAACAGAAAAAGTGGAAATCCTCTGAAATCTCAGCCTCTAGCAAAAGCCACCAGTAATAATTTGAGAAACGACAGTTTCGTTTCACTTATTCTTATCTAGCAAAAATATGTGGAATCTACATATTTTAATAGATATTAGTAAAGAAACAGGGTTTTAGTTTTATATCATATGCAACAAAATAAAATGTTCATAAACATAGACTTATCTGTGAACTTTGAAAATAGTTGAAAAGAAATGTATCTAAATGAAAGTCCTGTATGATCCTGGTCCTCACAATTCATATTTAGGGAGAGAGAAATAGTAAACACCTGGTTAGGATTAAGCTGGAAATTCAAAAGGCTAAAACTAGTTTAAGGTGAATTACCAGGTGGCTGATTCATGGGACCAGCTACCTAATTTGCAGAGCCCAGAGCAAAATAAAATGGTGGGGGCCCATGTTCAAAAATTATTAAGAATTTTCAAACAGTGATACAAGAGCATTAAAAACCAAGCACAGGACCCTTCTAAGCATGGGGCCTTGTGTGACTACACGTGTCACCTGCCAGTCACATTACTTTAACCATATGATTGCCAAAGCTTTGTATTTTTAAGGCTTCAGATCTATCATGTTTGCTTCAAGACCATTCACTTTGTTTCCTAAAAATGTTTATCATTCTCGAAGGAATGAATGAGAATTAGGGGAGACTAAGGCCAGGAAAAAGTGTTAAAAAAAAAATAAAACAGTACAGGAAATTTCCCAGTGGTCCACTGGCTAAGGGCTTCCCAGGTGGTGCAGTGGTAAAGAATCCACCTGCCAAGGCAGGAGATGCAAAAGGCTTGGGTTCGATCCCTGGGTTGGGAAGATCCCCTGGAGGAAGAAATGGCAACCTACTCCAGTATTCTTGCCTGGAGAATCCCATGAACAGAGCCTAGCGGGCTACAGCCCATGAAGTCTCAGAGTTGGACACAACTGAGTGACTGAGCAGATGCACACAAGTGGTTGAGACTTCACTCTTTCAATGCACAGGTTCAATACCTCATGCGGCCCTAAGGTCCCACATGCTGCTCAGCCAAAAGCAAAACAAAGCCTCCCAAACAGTGTATGTTCAGCTTGACTTTGATTACGTTATATGTTTTCTGACATATTTTCCAGTCAGAATGCACTGATTATGTAGCTAATACTGGAGAAACTCAAAACAGTCTGGAGTATCAATGTAGCAAAAATAAAATCTTAAACTCCATTTCACTTTCAAAAATCTACAGTTAAGATTATTTACAAGAGATAATTTTCTAGGATAAATTTTATAATAAGCTTTCAGTTGTTTTAAAACAACAAAATATGTACTGCTTTCTACTCCAGTAAGCCAGGACTAAACAGACTTCCTTTAAAAGCAAGGGAAAAGAAAACCTGAACACTTGCCAGATTATACTGTATAAAATTAAGAATTCTCTTTAGTCTCTCCAAAGCGCAACAGGTTCATTTTACAACAACAACAACAACAACAAAAATCTGCTACATAAAATAGTCATCCTAGCAACTCCCTGGGTCATTTAAATGTATTTCCATGTTTAACATGAGCTAGGTCATGAATAAGAATAGCTTGATCTTTAATACATGATAAGAATACCAGGAATTCTTTCTAAACGTCTATAAAAGGCTCACCAAAGCCAACCAAAGGCCTGGACCACATTCTTTGGCAATTATCAGCGTGAGGAGGCGGCAGAGAGAAAAGGGAAAGTGGTTTGTAAAAGGCCTTGACTACAGCCCAGCCTCTTCACTTAAGAGAAACAGCTGCAGGGCTCTTCTCGCCCAAGCAAAGGAAAATCACTTGTGTTCCTGAGGGTCACCCTTCCGATAGATAATCTAGACACATCTTCCTGAGACTCCCAACCTTTCAGCCCAGGAGAGACCAGAATAACTGTCCACCCAATATTGCCTTCTGATGGATGCATCTTGGAATCCCAGGGAGAGGGCTTCTCCTGGGAGTCTTCAGTAGAATCTTTCAGTGAACTCTATTTAAATGAACTGTGACCTTTCCCGAGGGAATGGCAGAAACAGGATGACAAGGGAGGCAGGTCTGTGACCAGCCAGACTGAACTCCCTTCTCAGAGTCCAGGACTAGTCCCAGAGACACACAGACGTTGCCCCTGCCTTTCATCAGTGCTAAAGCCCAATGTGGGGCTTGCCCAGTGCAGGCAATGAGACAAGGCTTTATCCCTAGAGAACTTAAAAACCACGAAAAGCCACCTTCTTTTTCTTATCACCAAGCATCAGCAATAATGTCAGTAAGAAGCTATTCCTCTTGGAAAGCATATTTTGTTGGCTTAAGTTCTAAAATATCCCTGCAGTTACTGTTGAGCTACCTGAAGTGAAGAGCCGACTCATAGGAAAAGACCCTGATGCTGGGAGAGACTGAGGGCAGGGGGAGAAGGAGGCGACAGAGGATGAGATGGTTGGACGGCATCACCGACTCAATGGACATGAGTTTGAGTAAACTTGGAGAGATAGATAGTAACGGACAGGGAAGCCTGGCATGCTACAGTTCATGGGGTTGCAAAGGGTTGGACACGACTTAATGACTGAACAACAACATGTATGTAAGCTTCAGATGAGCATATCTGTACTATTTATCCTTTGATAAACACTGTATTTACAGGAAAGGTAACTTAGAGCATCCCTAGCTTTTCAGTTGGCCCCATCCATGCAAACCAGACCTCAAAAATAAATTTATAATAGACCAGAATCTTGATTTTAACTCAGACACAGTCATGTCTCCAATCCCTACAGTACTATATATTCCTGTGTTTAAGCCAATTTAAAATAAATAGCAATAGCACAGTGATTGTAAAAACGAAGAAACAGAACTTGAGTTACTTTAATCCAGTCATGCTATGAGACCACTTGGAGCTTTCATTTCTGTTTAAAATTTAAAACAGTATAATAGCAAACTACAAGATGTGATAATTTTGCTTGGAAGTATAAATTTTAATTCAGTGAAATACTAAATTTAGTGAATTTAGTGAAATACTAAATTTGAGTAGTGTCTTTAAATCTTAAATGTATTCTTTTTCAATTCTTTGGTGTTTACAAACTAAAGAAACCAATCACGAAAATAATAAGTACTGGTTACGTGGTTTTTACTGGAAATAATTTTGTCATTTGGAAGACAGGAATGTGAAAAATTCTCTGCTCCAGATGTCAGATGTGCTAGGTGAGTTTTCACTGCACTCCATCAAACTGACCCCTCTTCACAGGAAGAACCAATATCCTTCCAGAGCCTGGGAAAACCAGCATGTGACCCGGCCAGGAGTGAGTCTTTTGTCCACAATGGTGAAATGTTAAATCCAGCTGGTGTTCCAGCAATGCCATGCTCTGCTCTCTCTTGTAAGTACAGAATGCCCTTATGAAGGAATTTGATTCTACAATGATCACTGTATTTGATCACAACATACTTTTCATGCAAAATTGATGCTTTTCCTCAAATTCAGTTTCCAAATTTTTCTCAAATACAAACCAGCAAATTCCCAGTTTCAAGCAATGGTGGCACGAACATTGAAAACCCCTTCCCAGATCTCCACTCTCTCCCCATCCCGCACCTCCCACCTCTGCACCTGTCCACTGGGCTTTTTCAAGCCATCTATAATCAGCACACAGTTTTTATATATAGGCTCTTATTTGTAACCACTCAATTCCCACACCCAAGGTAAAACATTCCTGAAGACAAAACCCATCACCATACCATCTGAATCTCTTTCCCTTGCCTATCTCTTACACAGTCTTGCACACATTATAAAAGTCAGTAGCCCATTTTAACTTATTTAACAAATACAAAGCACTTACTATAAATCAAAGAACTGAACATAGATTTACTGTTGAGGGGTACAGTGAAGTGTTACGTTCACAGTAGTAAATCCAAACATGTGCCAAACCACCCAACAACCGCACTCCTGGACACTCCTCCCAGAGAAATGAACACTTAAGTTCACACACTAACCTGTACACAAATGTTCATAGCAGCTTTTCTTGTAATAACAAAAAACGGGGGAAAGCCTAGATATTCTTTATTGAGTGAGTGGTTAAACAAAGAGGTATATCTATATCATGGTATATTATCAAGCAAGAAAAAGGAATGAACTATTGATAGACTCAAGAACTTGGGTCATTTGCCAGGAAATCAATATTGAGTGAATAAAGTTAATCCCAAAAGGTTGCAAACTGTAAGATTCCCATTGATATAGTATCGTTTTTAAAGGCTGCGCCACGCAGCTTAAAAAATCTTAGTTCCCTGACCAGGGATCAAACCCATGTCCCCAGTGGGGGAAAGCCTGGAGTCTTACCAATCAGATTGCCAGGGAAGCCTCTAACATTCTTAAAATGACAAAATATTAGAAGTGGAAAACAGGTTAGTCTTTGCCAGAGGTTGCTTGGAAAGGAGGGATGTGGGTGTATTTACACAAGGGCAATATGAAGAGTCCTTGGATGATGGAGCTGTTCAGGATCCTAACTGTGGTGGTGCAAGCATAAACCTACACATGTGATAAATTGCACAGAACTAAATGTATACACATATACAAATGAGTACACATGACGATGGAGAAGTCTGAATAAGGCAAGTGGATTGCATCAGTGTTAATATCCTGGTTGTGATATTGTACTACACTTTTGCAGAATGGAGAAAACTAGATAAATGGAACATGGAACATGAGAACTGTCTGTATTATTTCTTACAACTGAACCTAAATTTATAATCACAGCAGCAAAGCAGTAAGCTAACAAGAATATCTCAAACTAATAATATTTACTTATTTAAAGTAATATATTTACTTTAAATATACTTGTCACGTCCGATTCTTTGTGACCCCATGGACTGCAGGCTGCCAAGCTCCACTATCCATGGAATTCTCCAGGCAAGAATACTGGAGTGGGTTGCCATTTCTTATAACACTCATAAGGAGCTTACTAATTACCAGGTAATATAAACACTTAAATATTATCTCATGACTCCTCCTAACTACCATAGGTGGCATGACTATTACCATTCCCATTTTACAGATGGAAAAACTGAAGTACAGAGAAGTTAAAACACTTTGTCCAAAGGACACATAGCAAATAGGTTAACTGATGAAACTGATCCAAAGGCAGGCCATTCTTTCTTCATGAGGATTATTTTGACATACAAGTTTTTTAAGTTTTTACAGTATTTATTTTCTTACTCATTTGGCTGCATCAGGTCTTAGCTGCAGCATGGGAGAGCTTCATCACACCATGCAGGATCATTCATTGTGGTGCAGGCACTTAGCTGCTCTGCAGCATGTGGGATCTCAGTTCCCCGGCCAGAAACAGAATCTGCATTGCCTGCATTGCGAGGCACGTTCTTAACCACTGGACCACCTGAGAAGTTCCCAAGGCAGGCAATTAAGATCCAGAACTCTCCCCTCAGAGATCTCCGCACTTCACTTTCAAAGTCTGGGGACCACCAAACAGACTAGACCCTGGATGCTGACAGTGGCTCTTCTAGAAGAGTCCCCCAAATCCAGGCCGAATATCTGACAAATCCTCCTGACCATAAAGTCAACCGTAAACTTCCCAAGCTGTCAACTTTAAAGGAAGTAAACGAACTATCAGATTCTAGTGTAAAAATCTCCCACCGGGTGAGAGGACGAAAACTTCTAACACAGGAACAACTCGCCACAGAGTCAAGTCTACACTCCCCTTTGTCACTTTTGCCAACAGAGGTCAGAAGATGGAGGTAAGAGGTGGGCACGTTTGGGAACATACTGCAGGGCAAGAGTGAGGAGCCATAAAAAGCAAAATGCATCTGGGAGCAGACGAAAGGGGAAAGCTCAAACAAGACCATGTCATTGCATCAAGCTCTGCGCACCCTGACCCCAGCTCTCGCCGCCCTGCTGCTCTGCCTCCAGCGCTGTGTCTTTCCTGGCACTCTGGGAACGGACCTCAGGGAGCTCCCCGCCTTATCAGCTTCAAGCCCACCGGCTCGTAAACAAACAAGAGCCAGGGAGGGCCCTGGGGATTGAAACCCAGAACCTGTGTGGCATTCTAGAGTAGCAGGCCTATAGCAAGGCCATCTGGCTCAGAAGATTTTCAGATTATCAAGTGGGGAAGGCAGGAATGTCACGGCCTCTGTGGGTGGACATGGGGACATCCATCAAAAAGACAGCTATCGGGAAACCACAGTCTCCCTTTCCCACTGGAGTTGCAGAGCTGGGGTACGTGCATGTGCTGGTGTGTGTGGACAAACCAAAGTCCTTTTAGCAGAGAAATCACTTCCCAAGATTCAGTGCTAGAAAGGGCAAAGGGAGGGCTAAAGACCCAGATTTTTCAAAAGACAGACTACCAACCAGAGGGCAGTGTAACAACAATAATTGTGAACACTCTGGCTCAGAGTTCCCACTGGGTAAATGAGGCGAACAGTATGTTGCCAGTGGTCCAGGTTGATACGATGCACCATTCAGAAAAGGGGGATTGGGTAGAGACTGTAAGGGCCAGAATTTATTGGTTTCTAAGATGAAAACTCGTAGATACTCTCAGATGAGCTTTGGCTCCTCAGTTGATTAAAATTAAGCCCAACTAAGAATTCTGGGCTGGAAGAAACTAAGAGGAAATAAAGTTTTTCTAGTGATTTTAAGAAAGAATAATTGGGAATGGAGTTGGAAACGTGCGCTGGGAAAATGGAGTCTTGGCTCACTCTGTCACCCAAATGACTGGGTCCATGTCAGTTTTCACATCTAAAAAGCACTTCCCTGGTGGCTCAGACGGTAAAGAATCTGCCTGCCATGCAGGAGATCCAGGTTCGATCCCTGGGTTGGGAAGATCCCCTGGAGAAGGGAATGGCAACCCACTCCAGTATTCTTGCCTGGAGAATTCCATAGACAGAGGAGCCTAGCAGGCGACAGTCCATGGGGTCGTAAAGAGTCGGACATGACTGAGCAACTTTCACTTTCACTTGCAACAAAGATCCAAAATGTTCTGCTCCCAGATGAGAGAGAGGTAAACAAAGAGATAGTTCTGTCGCCCTCCCTCCACCCCCAACTTCCTGCTCTGCCTATTGGCATGAAAGTACATGATACTTGGATCAGCCACCCTGGGCAAACGAGGCCCCAGACATAAGAACAAAAGCATCAAGGCAGAAAAATGGGAAGACCCTGGATGGAGTTCCTGAGGACCCTGTTGAAGCACTAAAGCAACCCTGGGCGTCCTGCCTCCAGACTTCTTGTTAAGAAGATGATAAATGTCCCTCTGGTTAAACCTACTGTTTGACTTTTCTGCTGTCAGGCAAACGTTTGTCAATTGGCATAAAGCTCCCATAATGATTTTGCTCAACAACTGTATTACAGCTGCCAAAGTCACATTCCCTAACTGGCCCATGGCTGAAAGTTGGATGAAACCTGTAGACCTCTTTATCCTTGTATCTAAATCTGAAGCTCCCACGTAACACAGTGTAGCACCTATAAAGCTAGCCAGCCTTGTCACCTGGACCTCAGAAGTCACTGCCAAAGGCACAGTGAGTAAACACAAAGACATGCAAAGTAGAAGGAAAGGAGGGTCGGTGGGGAGGGACAGGAAGAGAGAAGTACAGGGGGCAGAAAGAGACAGGAAACAAGTGCTCTTTAAGAATGTGCTTTTTTTTTCTTTTTTTTTTTTTCCTTTTTTTTGAGGGATGCCCTTGTGCTTTCAGAATCAGCACACTCTGAGTAAAAAGGTGCTGAGTGCCTGAGCTCCATCATCACAGAGCTCTGGGAAGGCCAGATCCCATTGGGGAGCCCCTCGGCCACATGGTGCAGACATGCGAATGACCGATGGGCTTCTTGTACTGCCTGTGCATGACTTGGCGGAGCAAAACATATTTTACATTAGCTTAGGTCCTGACATTCTATCATGTTCCCTGTCAGGAGGCCAAGTAGTTCTTGGAACTCTGCACACCAAGTGACATATTACAGAACCCTAGCAAGCAAGCTGGCTCGTTGCCAAGTGCCCTTAAATTTAAAGACTCTTCTTACCTCTTTCACCTCCACTGCAAGGGGGTCCGGCTGGGTGGAGAAGTCCAGTAAGAAAGGTCATTATTCTTTTCCAACATCTAAGGTACTTTTCAAGGAGGCAATGTTACAAGGTGTGGGGCTATTTGCAATTAGATTACCCTTAGCGATCAGTATCACCAAGTTAGGAACTGAAAGTGAGACTAAGCAAGGCACCCAGGCGCTTGACGGAGCAGAGCTGGGGGAACGGCCATCAGAATGACACCTTTCCTTTCTAGCCGCTGGCTGTCTTCAGTGAACCTTCTCCTGGCGTCCTGCAGGGACACTCTGTCAGGCTGTAAGGGGAGAACCTCAAAGGCCACCTCACATGACACTGCTTGGAATGCCTGCAGCCTGATGGCCAGCCAGAAAGTCTGTATCTCCACATGGGTGTCAACACTCTCACAAGGACGAGAGGTCCTCCCAGGCTGGATTCCTAACGGGCAACTGTCAGCAGGGGCATCTCCCAGTGCTTTCCTCTCTGCCTCCCACCCCAGGTGCTACCATCTGCAGACTCTTCTTTTGAGTTCCACTTACTTTCCTAGACCACCTCCTGTATTTACTGGATGCCTCTATAAGCTCAGCCATGCAGGGGATTATGCAGCCATGTCAGGAATTAAAGGCAAAGTCTTTGCCCACGGAGCATGCCACCTGTAGTATGAGAAACAAGGTCTTTCTTTTTTAATGTGAGGAAACCAAAGACAGAGCTCACTGTTTGCTGTAAGAGATATACTGATTAAGAGTTCAGAGGCGGGAGATGTCACAGGAGAAAGGGGTGGTCAGCAAAGACTTCTTTGAAGAGAAGGAACTTGAGCAAATGCTTCAGGGAGGGATGAAGGTCAGACAGGGAGAAAAAAGAGAGGGAGACAGCAGAACTGTGACGGTTCGAAGTCCCTGGGCTCAGGGGCCAGGACACAGCCAGCATGGGTGGCACCCAAAAGGGTAGCGAAAATGAACCCACAAAGACGGGACACGACACACATCCAGTGAGCTGCAGGGCAAGCTAACATGCAATGCCTCATCTTTCTGCCTGTGAACACCTCTGTATTTCCAGCATCTGGCATGTGCCTGACTCAGAGGCTGTCCTCCATAAATGCTGATGAATCAATGAGTAAAAATTACTAAGGACCCTCATCCATGCTAGAGGCCCCAAACCAAGAAACTAAACAATACCTAATGGCAGGGGCCGCAAATACAAATGCCCCCAGGGCCCGGCAGGCAACAAGCATAGCCGGCTAGGGGTGAGCAATGGAGTAGGGAATGGGGCAAAGCAGGGGGAGCTCCAACGGTGCAGAAGCCCATCTTCCGGGGGACAGTCCCCACCCAACCGCAGCCCAGCACACCACCGAGATACACGAGCCCAGAATTATTGATATTATATGAAATTCCCCAATTTTAAAATGTAGACAATAATGTAAAAAAAAATAAACTGTGCAAGCCAAACAAAACATACTTTGGAGCCATATCCAGCCTGTTAGTGATCTTTGGCTATTCAGGATAAACTTTCTGTGCAAGAAGTTTATAATGTAAAAAAGTCCCCAATAACAGAAGTGAGAATGGGTTTTCCTTTGAAAGCAGGGCCTCTGGACTAGAATGAGTACAGGAAGACCAGAAACATTCTATATTTTGATCTGGGTGGTGAGTTACAAGAGTGAGGTTATTGTTGTTGCTCAGTTATGTCCGACTCTTTGCAACCCCATGGACTGTAGCCTGCCAGGCTCCTCTGTCTCTGGGATTCTCCAGGCAAGAATACTGGAGTGGGTTGCCATTTTCTCCTCCAAGGGATCTTCCCAACTTAGGGATCGAACCCACATCTCCAACATTGGCACATGGGTTCTTTACCACTTCTCACCTCTGGTCACCAGAAAATGGATCGCTACTCCTCTGAACCCTTCCCAAGACTTGCCATTGAAGCAGAAAATGACACCAATTTGCGGCCACTCCCCAGTGCTCAAATGGTCTCAGGTTCAGACTCCCAATTCTAAGAATTAAGTTTTCAAAGTCCACTCCCATCAGTGAACTCACCTGTTTCTTCAAATAAATCAGTGATTTTCCCAGGTCTCCTTTCAACATATCACCTCCTCCATGTAACTAGAAAAGGAGTTAGTTACAGATCTTTTGCTTGCCATGGGGAAGATGAATTTTCCTGGAGCCCAAGCCAGCAAAGAGTCTCCAGGAGAGTCAGAGGGTGGAGGCAGCCTTCCAGCAGACAGGCAAGCACACTTCTCTGAAACAGCACCCTCTCCCTGTCCCGGGCAAGAACCACGTTCTGACATATTCAGTTACGAGTGAGTGCCTGGGCATGAAATCGAAATGGCCCATGGTATGGAATGCCCGGGCAGCATGCTGTTGGATTATTTATGCCCTTTGCACTTGTGGAAGCCGAGATTTAATTATTCATCTCGTGTTAGATTTCCAATCCTGGGCTTCCAGTCTGCAGATGAATAAAGCATCTCAGTTAAACTGCAGGGGGATTCTGGGTCACCACTCAGCAGGGGCCGGAAAACTTAGTGATTTCAGCACCTAGGGATATCATCTCACTCTCGAAGGATGTCCTCATGAAATTTGATCATGTGAGAAAGAGTTTTAAGAACACTTTGAAGTGACACTATCTGAAAAACCCGATTCTATTCTCTCAATGACAGTGTAACTCAAAAGATAAAGGTGCAACATTTGAACCACAGACACAGCACTTTTGCTACGATGTCTTTCCTGACACACATCTGACTTATGGTAGGAGGCCACTGGCCATCTTTACTCCAATTTCTTGGGTAGAAAATATTTTAAAATTGTAGAAATTCTCAAGTTAAACACCAGTCAGCTTCTCGGGGACTGTGATTAAAATGCAAAACCAAAGTATGTTCTAACAGAACTAGCTCCTCTCCTAGTAAGATCTAGTTTGCTGTTGTTGAAAGACCTATAGCTTGGAAATAACTATTTTAACGCAAACCATCATCAGCTTTTCACTTCAAGCAGACCAACTTAGAATTCAAACCTCACCTCTTCTCTATCGGTCTAGCCCTGCATTAGTAGGCCCAATCTTTTGTTTCAGTGAAATGGTTAGATTCCCATTTTGCTTATATTTTCTTTGTGGCAACAATATCACTTTTCAGATATAATTCTGAAAGGCTTCCAAGATCCTGCACAAATTTACCTGCTGCTTCATCATAGTCTCCCTCCGCTTCAAGGAGCTACTCAAGCTTCCAACACAAGGGCCAACCCAGCACCAACTGAGATGACAGCCAACATGGCAGCACCTGGGAATGGAGTTGGTCCATTCATGGGAACAGGACAAAAGGTTCTAGACTGTGCCATTTGGATGGCAGAATTATTTTCTTTTTGAGGACCAACCCTGCCTTTTGGTTTTGGATTTGTCCCTTGGTTCTCCCAATAGACAGCAAAGTTACCTTTCTTGTGTGTTTCTGCATTTTGCATCATTGGGAAATCTATGGTTACAACAGTGTTTGGCACACAGCAGGTGCTCAATAAATAATGTTGAATGAATGGCTTTCTACCAAAAAACACCCAGCCTGAGGACCAGAGAGAAGCAGAGGGGAAAGTCACAAAGTTCTTATACCACACAGATAGGGGTTGCTTCTCTTGGCTCTGTCTGACCCAGTTGCTAAAAACAAACTTGAGAAATTTAAACTTGAGCCAAATATATCACTGGCTCATTATGTCATACCAATTAAACAGGCTCAAGATCATAAAATACAAAGTCAGTTTATAAGAGTAAGAATAACTGTTAGTCTATTCTGATATGATACCAAACACTCCACAGAAGCCCTATAATCTAAGTTATAAGTAATTAGTATGTTGGAAACATTTCTATATACCCTCCACCTTGAATGAGTCACAAAACACACAGTATTTTATTAAATATTTGCCAAAAATAGAATATACATCAATACTATATACAACCAAGCTCTCATATTTCATTGGATTTTACTTTGTAAAGAGACAACATGCCATTTAAGAAGAGAATTTCACTCTTAGGTAAGACAGTATAAAATCTGGAAACAGAAATAATTTGCCAAAAGTTCAATTTTCAAATGGTCATAATTGAGATGGACAAATACC
The DNA here is from genome assembly GCF_042477335.2 of Ovis canadensis. Taxonomy (NCBI): domain Eukaryota; kingdom Metazoa; phylum Chordata; class Mammalia; order Artiodactyla; family Bovidae; genus Ovis; species Ovis canadensis. The sequence continues at coordinate 46,488,906 of NC_091266.1, read as the reverse complement.
AGGCAACATACAATTTGCAAAAACTGATCCATAAAAAAGTAGAAAACCTGAGAAGATCTATAAAAAATTAGGAGGTTGAATCATTAATCTAAAACCTCTCAACAAAGAAAATTTCAGGATGAAATAACTTTATTGGGGAATTTTAGAGAATTAACATTAATCTTTCTCAAACTCTTCCCAGAAAAACGATGAGGGAGAGAACACTTCCTAACTTAGTCTATGAGGCCAGCATAACCCTGATAACTGATCCCAAAGACACTACAAGAAAACTATAAGCCTGTATCCCTTATGAATATTGACGGAAAATCCTTAATAACATACTAGCAAAGTTAATTCAGCAGCAGAATTAAAAAAAAAAACAAACAACTATATACTATGAGCAAATGAGATTTATTCCCTGAATTCAAGGATGGTTCACCATAAAAAAATCAATCAATGTAATACACCACATTCAAAAAATGAAGGAAAGAAAACCACATGGTAACCTCAATTGATACAGACAAGCATCTGACAAAACCCTTTAATGATAAAAACAATAAACTACAAATAAAAGAAAACTTCTTCAACATGATAAAGGCATTTATGAAAAACCCATAGCTAACCTCATACTCAATGGTGAAAGACAAAGCTTTCTCCCTAAGACGAGGAACAAAACAAAGATGCCTGCTTTCACCATTCTATTTAACACAGTACCGGACATTCCAGCCTGAACATTAGGCAAGAAAAAGAAACAAAGAGCACTTGAATTGGAAAGCAAAAAGTAAAATTATTTTTGCTTGCAGACGGCAGGATCTTATATGTAGAAAATACTAAATATTCCATGAATAAAACCATCCATGCTAATCAACAAGTCAGCAAATTTGCATGATACCAAACCAACACACAAAAATCATTTTAATTTGTATACAGTAGCAATGAACAAACCATAAAGTAAATTACTAAAATAATTCAATTCACAGTAACATCAAAAAGAATAAGATACCTAGGGATAAACTTTACAAAGAAGGTGAAAGATTTGTACACTGAAAACTACAAAGCATTGCTGAAAAAAATTAAAGAAGACAGAAATAAATAGAAAAACTTTCCATGCCCATGGATTGGAAAATAATATCATATTGTTAAGATGTCAATACTGCCCAAAGTGATCTACAGATTCAATGAAATTTTCCCAATGAAAAATTTTGGAAGAAATAGAAAAATCCATCAAAAAAGTCATACAGAACCTCAAGGGATCCTGAATTGCAAAAAAAAAAAAAAAAAATTGGCAGACTAACACTTCTTGATTTCAAAACTTACTACAAAGCTATAGTAATCAAAACAATTCTGGCATAAGGACAGACATATATACGAAAGAAACAAAACAGGGAAAAACTCACATCTACAGAGGAAAGGCCATCTTTTCAATAAATGGTGTTGGGAAAACTGGAAATCCACATGCAAAGGAATGAAGTTAGACCCTTACCTTATACAACACACCAAAATTAACTCAAAATGGTCAAAGCTCTAAACTTAAGCTCTAAAACTCTTAGAAGAAATCATAGGGGAAAGCTTCACTATACTGGATTTAGCAATGATTTCTTAGATATGACGCCAAAAGCACAAGCAACAAAAGGAAAAAAATAAACAGGACTTCAAAATTTAACTATGAGCAACATTGAAGGATATCATCATCAGAGTAAAGAGAAAACCCACAGAATGGGAGAAAAGACATGCAAATTATACAGCTGATAAGTGATTAATATGTAAAACATATAAAGAAATCCCACAATTAAACAACAAAACACAACTCAATTTAAAAATGGGCAAAGGACAGGGAATTCCCTGGCGGTCCAGGGGTTGGGCCTCTGCAATTTCACTGCAGAGGCCATGAGTTCAATTCCTGGTAGGGGAAATAGGACACCACATGCCACGTGGTGCAGACTAAAAATTTTAAAAATTAAAAATAAAAAAACATAGTAGATGAGACGCTATGCTTCTAAAACAAATGGGCAAAGGACTTGAATAGACATTTCTCCAAAGATAATGTAAGTGGCCAATAAGCATATGAAAAGATGGTGAACATCATTAGCCACTGCATGCGTGCATGCTCCCTCAGTCTTGTCTGATTCTTTGCAACCCATGGACTGTTAACTGCTAGGCTCCTCTGTCCATGGGATTTTCCCAGCAAGAATACTGGAGTAGGTTGACATGCCCTCCTCCATGGAATCTTCCCGATCCAGAGATTGAACCCACCTTTCCAGTGTCTGGTATGTTGCAGGCAGATTCTTTAATGCTGAGCCACTGGGGAAGCTCTCGTTAGTCATTAGAGACATGCAAATCAAAACCATAAAGAGACATCATTTCATACTCACTAGGATGGCCATAATAAAAACCAAACAAGCAAGCAAAATAGCAAGCATTTTTTGAGGATGTGGAGAAACCGGAATTCTTGTTCATTGCTAGTGGGAATGTAAAATGGTATAGCCGCTGCAGAAAATAATTTGGCAATTCCTCGAAAACTTTCTTTCTTTTATGTTATGTATACTTTGCTGCCAATAAAAAAAAAAATGGCCTTAGCTGTTCATTTGAAATCATTCATTTCCACGGTAGAAAATAACTGATATCACTCAGTATATTGAGCTGAAAACCCTATTTCAGTATTTTTTTAATACCCATCATCTGGAAACACTTAAAATGATGCAACCTCTTTTCTGAGGGACACAGTTCGACATTCAGATGAAAAGCCCGTTCTAAACACTTGCAATCTGAAACCTTCCCTGTCCCTTTGATTGTGTCACAACTTCTTCAGGTACCAAAAACACTAGGGAATAAAAACAAAGTAACAGGCTTTATACTCTATGTCTGTTGTCACTAAATGCACAAAACACCATCACTGTGAGGCCAGACCCTACGCTGTGGGACTACAAGCAGTGGAAACAAGGCTCTCCATGGAATTTCACTTAAACTCCTGAGATTTTTAAAGACCCACTACCAGCACAGAACAATACCAAGGATTTCCAATAAACAGGGTGTAAAGTAGTTATACATGATTTTAATGTGAAATACAATCAGCTACCCTGTCAAAAGCAAGCAGTTTCTCTGACGCTCCCATCCCATGGGACCAGGGATCTCATTCCTCAAGAGAAGCTGGAATTCTGGATTTCCTCCTCTCTCTGAATGTACAGTCTCTCTTCACGGCACTGATTAGCTGCCATCCTGTTATCTCTGCATGTGTTTCTTTGTTCATGTCTCCCTCCCAGAAGCTAAGCTCCAAGAGGGGGGCTTTTCCTCTCTTGTTCACCTCCTGGCTCCCTGGAACTTGAACGGAGCCTGACCCCTAGGAGCCCTCAGTCAACATGCACTGAATCAAGAGGGTCCAAATGTTGGGCTGGATAATGGAATCTTATGGTGGTGGGAATGTTCTGTATCTTGACTGTATCAACATCCTGACTGTGATACTAGACTGTAGCTTTTGAGATGTTACCATTGAGGGAAATGGAATAAAGGGTCTATATGTATTATTTCATACAACTACATGTGAATCTACAATAATTTCAAAATAAAAAGTTTAATTTTAATAAGCTTAAGAAAATTTAAGCAAATAACACAAATGCCTAAAAGATATTCTACAAAATACCTAATCAGTATTCTTCAAAGATATCAGGGTATGAAAAATAAGAAAAGACTAAGAAGCTGTCATAGACTGGAAAAGATCAGAGAGACAAGACAACTAAATGTTATGTGAGATCCTGGACTGAATGCTGGAACAGAAAAAGGATATTAGTGTGAAAACTGGGGACATTTGAATAATGTCTATAATTTAGTCAATAGGATGGTAAGTTCAGACATTTGAATAATGTCTGCAATTTCGTCAACAGGCTGGTACCCAATGCTATTTTCTTAGTTTCGACAAATGTAAGCTGTTAACGTTAGGGGAAGCTGGGTGAAGGCCATACGGAAACTCTCTGTACTATCTTTGCAACATTTTATTAAATCTAAAACTATTCCAAAATAAAAGTTAATTTTTAAAAAATGTACTGTTGGAAGAGAAACATCTGATAACGCACCGGGTGGTTAACTGAAACTATACCTGGTAATTTTTCATATAAAATCATGCAAATCTAAGCAATAAAAATTATTGGAAAAGCCCCTGATGCTGAGAAAGATTGAGGGCATTAGGAGAAGGAGGTGACAGAGGATAAGATGGTTGAACAGCATCATTGATCATTGACTGGACCTGAGTTTGAGCAAACTCCAGGAGATAATAAAGGACAAGGAAGCCTGGCGTGCTGCAGCCCATGGGGTCGCAAGGAGTCGGACATGACTGAGTGACGAAGCAACAACAGCAGCAACAACAACAAGCAATAAAAACATTAGGTGTCTACTCTTGTAAACAATTATGCTGTGATTTGAATCCACAATTTCTCATCCAAAATCCTTGTGACCAGATTTGTTTTGGAATTTACAATCTACTTGATTTTAAAGAAGAAACATGATGTGTGCTGTTCATGAAACCCCAGTGGGGTCCAGGAAGCAGTTTCTTATCAAACGCATGAAAAATTCTTTAGCAAGATGAGTGAGCAGTCACACCTGCAGGGTAAATGGAGACCACCAAGAGCCACCATTCTTTTGAGTGAGATTTTGTTGCCAAAAACTTTGCTAAAAACTTGCCATTTTCAGAGCGATCTGGATTTTAAAATAGCAGACAGGAGGTTACAGACTGGATTAATAGGATTCCAAGTGAATAAAATGTTGTCCTTTAAGGGACTTCCCTGGAGGTCCAGCAGTCAAGACTCCACACTTTCACTGCAGAGGTGCAGGTTCAATCTTCGGAGGGGGAACTAAGAGCGTGCATGCAGCACGACATGGCCAAAAAGCTTTTTAAAAAAGAAAAAGAAAGAGTAAAAGTTAAAAAAAAAAAGTTTTTACTTTTAATGGTAAACTTTCAAATTTCTAAAAAGTATTACCATCTCAACTCTTTTTTCCTCTCTCCCTCCCTTTCTCACTTTTTTCCTACAATTAGGAGTTGCATCCAAGCCCCAGGGTGGCTTCTAGAATGTTGATAACATTAAAGTTATATCTCATACTCCACGGCTGGTTAGAAATGTGATAATTCAATGAGCTGTGCACGTATGATTTGGCCACTTTTCTGTGTGTACATTAAATGTTGACTTTTTTTTTCTTTCAAAAGCAGGAATCAACAGAATTAAATTCAAAGTCACCAAATGCTAACACTGCAAGAAATCTTCTCTCACTGAAGATATGTAGTCCCATTTCCTGGTTCCACAGCTCCAGAGTGGTACAGTGAGCTGCCCAAGGTCACATAGCAATGCAGTGGGAGAGCTAAGACTCCCACTCAGCCTCTAGTGCAGGGTTCTATTTGTTATGCAAAAACATGAGATTTCAGTTTCAAACATTTGTTCTATAATATGTGTTACTAATTAACTGGGAAAATTTGTAATATCATCACATTGGAGTTAATACCAAAACATTTTTTGCCCATTCAGATTTATTTTTTCCCATGAAATTACTGAACTGAAGTCTGGATCAGATGTTCCCATCTAATTTGGTGTAACTATGCTTCCCTCTAATAATGTGTAAAACCATCAATGACCATAAATACAATTTAAGTGTTTTGTCATGTCATCCAACTTAATTATTTGGCTATAAATATAATATCACAGATGACTTAAATCACATTGATTGGGCTCATCACTAAAAAAACAAAAAACAAAAAAAACCCTCTGGTTAACTAGGACATTTTGAGGATGGAAAGGGAAACGTGATTTGGGGGCCTGTGATTTATCTTACTACTCTCCTGATTGGTACCATATGACTCAGCTTTTCCTTTCATTGCATTTACGATCTTGCTTTTGACAGTTTTACAGTCTTGCTGTATGCAGTATACCGCAGCAGTCCTAGAAAAAGCACTGAGCTCAAAAGGACACAATTTAATGATTTCTTCCTCTAGAAAAATAAATGATCTAAAAAAGATGCATAGACACAGAAAATTCCAAATGCCAGGCATCTATAAAAACCTAGTTCTTTCTAATGGAATTATAATTTCCATAAAAGAAAACTAGAATCAAATCAGAGGTTCTCAACTGAGCTTCGGACTATGAACCTCTGACATCAATGCTAAACTCTGTGTGTGTGTGTGTGTGTGTGTGTGTGTGCGCATGTGTGTGTGTTGACCTTAAATAAAGGAAGGATGCGGAGAAGACTCGCTAGCTACTATAAATAGCAGAAAGTGAGGTGTGGACATGAGACCCCTTGTTTCTATTGGAGGTTTTATGAAGTAAGAGCCTCGAGAATGCAATATAGCACTGTATTGTAAAGACCATGTAGCAGCTCTGTGAGGCAGGCGGGGAGACCTGGTTCCGTTTTGAGGATGAGGAAACTAAAGAACTTTGATTAGCTCTGTGGCCAATAGATGTGGATTCAAGACAATCGGAATTCAGACATCATTTAAACCAATCCTCCTCAGAGCTACCTGCACATTTATGTTAAATTACAGCTGAGGAGCTAACAGTGTTTCCATCACGTCAGATTGCACCACTGTTTTTAAAACAAAACCTTACACTATTTAAAATACTACAGAAATGTAATTTTCAGTGCATCAATTTTAATTTGTGTTTTATACATCATGCAAAAAACAAAACAAAGCCTACCTTTCTTATCACCTCCATCCCTCTTCCATCCTCTCCCACTACCCAAGGCTACCCCAAATCCAACTTTTATTTTCCACTTTCCTTCCAGCCATCCCCTTTCCAGGCACTAAATCCAAAGGTAGGAATGTCTCTCTCTATTTCTACTTTCCAAACCAGAAGTGGGGTGTCTTTTCCTCCCACCCTCCCGGAGGTCTCCCTTCACCTCTTTACCTCTTGTTGTGAACAACTGGGGACTTGCTAACCAAAATAGAAAAGAAAAATGCATTCCATCTCCCCTTCCTATCTAGGTGTTTAAATGCCAGAGCTATCTTCCAGCTACCCTATGACCATCCCACACACGGACACAGCTGTCAACAGAAGAACAGAAAACAAGAAAGTCCACGCGAGTCTGACCTGACAGAAGACAGGTTTGTCACCAGTCTCCAAGTCGAAAATAGATCACCCACCGCTCAGAAGGGCACAAGGCACTTTTCCACTCTTATCTCAGCAGCCTCCAGCAGTTAGGTGAAATGCGCTGAGCACTTGATGGAATGAAATGTACAATCAGCGATATGCTTTCGAAATAACTCCTCTTTGACAGGCCCGCCAAGGACAAGAGGACAACGAATCTGTAAGGTCGAAAGTGACAGCGCTGAGTTTCCACTGTGACCACACACCCCACAAAGGCCAGGAGTGGCCCACACAACATCTTTCCCAAACCTACAGCTGGTTCAATCACCTCATTTCACAAACAGCGTCCCCAGTGCACTTCATTTCAGACTAAAGGGCAGATCCAGGAACCTGTGCTGGAGGTTTTATGAATTTATTCCCTTCCCAAGATGTCAGGAGCTTCCACAGTCATACACAGATGGCACCAGCAGTTCTTTTGTCTCCTTCACATTATTTTGTTTTAGAGGCCCTGAGCTTCAAGGGATCTACATCTGACTCATGCATGTGACTTTACTAGGCTGCTTCATAGACATTGATAAGAATACATGGTGACAAAGTCTATGATTCCCTTTGATAAATGTTTAAAAAATTAATATCTTGGTTTTTCATCCAATCCTACAAGCAGGGAAAACGAACAACTTCTGGAGAAACAGCATGCCAGAGATTTGGATGCATTTTCTCAGTACTAGTGGGAACCCACCTGAACTTCCCCAAGACTACAGAACCCACACCTTTTTATGCCAAAGAAGGTAGGACTTAAGCTGCAGTTTTTAAGGCTCCATGTTTTAGTAAATTCTGTCTAGGACAATATCAGAAGCGCCCAAATTTCTTTCCTATTCTTCACTCCAATAATGTCTTGGGCAAATGAAAATTCTTTTCTTTCTTTGTCCATTTTTTTAAACTGATACTGTAGGAGAATTTTTTCTACAAATTTCTTTAAAAGCTGAGCTGATATAACTTTCCCCCCCAAAAATTAATTAGTTCAAAAATCTTTGTCACAGGATGTGCCTTGATTTTTCTCTCTTCTTTCCATCATCATTGACCACAAAGCCCTAAGTAAAGAACATTTTCTGAACTCACCTAAAGGATCTACAAAAATGGAACAGTCACACCCACCACTCTTCAGTTAATCTTTTGTATGGCTATCAAAGGAATGATTTTTATAGGAAAAAATAGAAGTTTCTCTTATTTTAGAAAGCTGACTCAACATATTCGTCTTGTGTTTAAAAGTAGATCGGACAGCCTGGTTTTTGGAAACCTGTGTGACTTTCTAAAGGCTTCCTTGGCAGCTCAGTAGTAAAGAATTCGCTTGCAATGCAGGAGATGCAGGTTCGATTCCTGACAAGGTCCTCTGAAGAAGGAAATGGCTACCCACTCCAGTATTTTTGCCTGGAGAATTCCATGGACAGAGGAGCCTGGCAGGCTACAGTCCACGAGGTCACAAAGAGTTGGACATGACTGAGAGACTAACATTTTCACTTCACTTTGGGCTTTCTAATTGAGGTCAAATCATTTAAGACAACATTTTACCTTAATCTAGAAACATGCATACAAAAGCAAGTAAACTCTATTTACTTTAAACTCTGTTCCTAAGCCAGATTTTTCACCTTTTAAGTTTTCCAACAAATAGAGTAAAAGAAAGTTCTTTAAGAGCCAGAATGGGGGGAGAGCTAGTAACTTGGACCACATTCACAATTCAAATCTGATCTAGAATGCACCAGAAAATACTCCAAACTCCTCCTTCACCCAGCAAAATTAATGAAAACCTATTGCCAGCTCCCGACCAGCTTCAATCGCCCCAAGGCTCACACTCCCAGTACAAGTCAACCAGCTGTGCAGTACACTCAGAATGTAAATTTGGCCAGCATTTTGGGCTGAAAAATAAAACTGCCTCTGCCACTGACAAGTTAACAAAAGCACACCTACTAGTCTAGGGCCACCAGATGTCCACAAAGCGGAAGTTAGGTAGAATAAAGCCAACTATGAAATCAAGAGGATGGTCAAGAATTAGATAAGACCAGAGAAATCCAAAAGAGGACACACTTACAACTACTTCAAAAATCATGATCATCCTAATCCAAAATACAGAAAAAAATAGCTATGAGTCCACACTGATATAAAGGAAGAGTTTTTCTTCACAGAATTCCTATTAATAAATGAAGAAATGAGTGGAATAGAAACAGAAATTCACCATTAGAACACCACAGAGATAACTGTTACAGGCAAGATCCACTGATGGAAGCTAAAATGAGCAGATGAAAGTTTGAGGAGAAACAGGACATTTGCATAATCTTAGAGCATCTGTCTTGAGTGAGTGTGAAGTTGCTCAGTTGTGGCTGACTCTTTGCGATCCCATGGACTGTAGCCTACCAGGCTCCTCCGTCCATGGGATTTTCCTGGCAAGAGTACTGGAGTGGGTTGCCATTTCCTTCTCCAGGGGATCTTTCCTGACCCTGGAATTGAACCCGGGTCTCCCACATTGCAGCAGACGCTTTACCATCTGAGCCACCAGGGAAGCCTTTCAGATATTTTTAATTACACACTGGGGGGGTGGGGAGGGGGGATAACTGTTAAATTTACAGTTAATGCCATCTTAACCAAGTGATTAAGAGGTCACTGAGATGGACACAACCCTTCTGTGGGATTCCCATTTAAAAATGTCACCCATCCAATGAACTCGAACAGAGAGTCCTACAACAGGGGTTGCAAACTTCAACCTGAGGGCCTAACCTAGGCTTCTGCCTATTTTCATAAATGAAGTTACGTTAATGAACTCACTCTAAAAAAAAAAAAAATGAACTCACTCATTTTCATAGTGTCTAATAAGACTGCTTTGGGGTTACAACCGTAAAGCTGAGGATTTACAACAGAGACCGTACAGCCTGCAAAGTCTAAAATATTTACTATTTGACCCTTGACAGAAAACACTGGCTGATCCTTGTTTTTTAAAAAGGATACCTCAAAAGTGAAAGGCAAGGCAAGAGTGAAGAATTGCCACACACTGGAGTAGACTACAGTCTGTTGTTCAGTCGCTCAGTCGTGTCCGACTCTTTGCAACCCCATGGACTGCAGCTTGCCAGGCTTCCCTATCCTTCACTGTCTCCCTGAGTTTGCTCAAACTTATGTCCATTGAGTCGATGATACCATCCAAGCAGAGACATCACAATTAAATGCCATGTGCGAACACCCTGTTTAATATCCTGGAATAGAAAATAACATTTGTGGAAAAGCTGCTAAATTAAAAAAAAAAACTTTGCAATTTGGTTTCAAATATTGTACCAAGATTCCTTTCTTGATTTTGATAAATGGACTACGCTTATGTAAGTAGTGAACACAAGGGGAAGCTGGGTGAAGAGTATACAGGAATTCTCTGTGCTGCTTGCTATTTTTTTGCAGATTTTCTGTAAGTCTAAAATTATTTCAAAGTAAAAAGTTAAGAAAGAACTATGATGACTTCCTCAGCCTGCTATGAGGCTGAAGGAATGGCAGCAGCCGTCTGGAGGCCAGCATCAACTTCCAAAGTTTGTCTTTATGGGGCTTAAAGGCAACTGTGAAAATAATTCCAGTGTTACTGGCACTTCATGCCAGTGGCCTGAAGGGAGACAGGATTAGCAGAGAGTACTCCTGCTTCAACCAATACTGCCTTTAAAAATATATTCTAGCTTGGGGATTCCTGTCCTTAAATACAAAGTACTGAATAAAAGGACATCTAAATTTCTCCGATGACGTCTGTCGGAGCCTATAACCAGCTCTAACGAGCTATAACAAGTAGGTAGACAGGAAGACTGTCTTGGAAGAGTCGAGGGGGCTAGGTTGGGAGCAGACCCCACTGCCAACGACCCTGGTTTGACAGCTGGGGGAGACAGCGTGCTCCTGGGTTGCTCGGCCAGTTCTTTCACCAGTTCCCTGTGCAGCGCTGACACAGCAGTGAAATGCCTTCAGCAGAGATGTCCCTTCTTCATTACTCAAGGGCTGAGCCCTGCGGGGTTAGCAAGGAGCTTGAGGCTAAGGACCTCTGCTTCTCTCCCATCAAGCAACTGCGCCTGGGCAAAAACAAGCCACAGAGTCGGGATTTTTCATGAATTTCAACAAGTCACACTATAATTATGCCAGAATAAAGAGAGACAATCAATCTGAGGCTGCCAGAAAGACGTGGCAAAAAGATGCTAAGGGGAGCACAGGTGGGGGGTCGGGGGTCACACAGTAGGAGCGGCAAGGAGAAGTGTGGGTGCAGCTCTTCCCTGCAAGGACCCTCAAAGACCACCTGTCTCCCCCCAACCTTACTGATCAGCCCCTGTGTAAGCAGATGAAGCTGGGGGGAGGGGAAAGTCCACACAAACCGGGCCAAGTCCATCACGTGGTCCCCAAGCGCCCTGGACCCCCGGGTGAGCTGCCGCTGTGACAAGCACCCTGGGACAGAGTCTCGGAGCCTGGACTGGGGGACGTGTGTGTCAGCCCCAGAGCTGGCCAGACACCCTTGGCAGATGACGGCTCCCGGCCGAACCCGTGCCCCGCAAAGGCTGGCCATCCATTCCTGAGCGCCTGCGCCCACTGCGAGTGCCCCAGTGGGGCCTGGAGAACCGGGCTCCAGGCGCCTTTGCAGCTGACGGCGCTCCTCCTCCCCGCCTTGAGAGAAATGAACCCCTGGGGTGGGGAAAACCAGGCCAGTGCCTTGTGAAGAAGGAAGAAGAGGCGTTTTATGAATGGGCCATCTGGACAGGAAAACAGCCCTTCGGGCCCTCCCCGGGCGGGGCTATCCCTCCTCCCTCTGGAAATTCTTTCAGCCCCCTCTGCTCAGAAGGAGGCAACACACCCAGGGTGCAAACCCACGACCCACTCCCCAGCTTCCGCCCCCTCCAGGAACATTCCAGTGGTTTTGCCAAACAAACTAATTGTTCTCCCCCAGGCTGGCCTGTGTGACAACAGGTGCCCGGCTCCAATGCCACCACAGTTTCTGGATTTTATCCTTGTTAACTGGCCTATATGATTGTTTTTAACATCATTTAAAAACAGCCCTGCCTTACTATGCCCTTCTCTGGACGCCTCAGAGGTAGAGCCTAGCGGGGCAGGGTCAGTGGGGAGATGAAATTGAGATGGAGATGGCCTCCAACTGCCTCTGGCCTGAGCCTGCAGGAGCCGTGAATGACAATCACCAAGTGAATGACTCTGTGGCCATCTGCGGGCCGGGCCGTCTGTCTGGATGGGAAGTGTGTCTGCATATGCCCCAGTCCGTCAGGGCAGGACTGCCTTCCAGCCTCAGCCAAGCCCTGTCTCGGAAAACAGCTACTCTGCACGCGGACAGATCTCCAGCCTTCCTCTTTACCTGCCCAGTCCTACCACCTGCGCCTTGGAGAGGCTCTAAGCGCTCACAAAGCACGTCCACACAATCACATTTGACTTTCCAAACAATCCCATGAGGCAGGCACCACAGGCAAGACACCAAGACACAGCAGCTTATGCGATGTGCCCAACTGGAAAACTGCAATAACTGAAGCCATTATAAAGACTAATAAGAAAAATGTCAGCTATGCTGGACATTTATTAAGGAGAACATTCATGAGGAAGAGAGGAGTGTTTACAGATGAGAAATGGAGGCTCCATTTCATTGATGTGAAAACCAAGGCTCAAGAAGGCCAAGTTTTCTGCCCACGTCCACACAGCTACTTAGCATGGCTTTCTGGGTTTGGACCCATAGCCTGCAAGCCTACCCACTGTGGAGCCCTCCCATCTCGGAATGTGGGCTGCAGCCAAGCATGAGCTCATTTGTGCTCTGGGTCTGAATGAGCGCGAATTAAGTCATTCCAGGAGTCCATGGTATTGTTGAGCCTGGACCTTTCAGACTTCTGGTCCAGAGCTCCCTCTGCTGCACCACACCATGAAAATGTCACGTCTTGATTAAGCATAAAGGGATTCTACCCGAACATTCTCCTACTGCCCATTTCTTCTAAGATAAAATTTGGACCTAGGAAAACTCTTTAAGGCCATCAAGCTCAACCCTTTATATTCCAACTCTTCTAGTTTCATCGAAGCCAGCCTCCTTGAATAAAGGAGATACAGCAGAACGCAGAGTAGACCCCACATCCCCCTGGCCTTACATGTTCAAGCGTGCTTTCCGGAACAAAATTGCACCAGAAATAAACAATGAGGGGGAGTCACCCAATGAGACATTTGCGGTGGTGGCCCTGAGTCAGAGGGTCCTTTCTTATAAGGCTGTTTTAACTAAAATGAACCAAATTATGAGACGATTCATTGCTTATGGTCTCAGCATGGCTCAAACGTGTCTTGAATTCATTAGTGACCCCTTCATGGCCAATTAATGGCAACTTGATATATTTGAACACCTTGACATCACATCTTTTGCATAATCATTCTTAACCTTTGCTCTTTGTTTAGGCTTTTATAGAAACTTTTTTAATATGAATAAACTCTTTAGTTTTAGTTCCCCTAGCTCTATTTTCCCACTTTGGGTAGAAAGAACTCCTTTTTCTTCCTTTATATTATTTATCTCAATTTATGTTTTATAGTTATCTATTATTTTGTTTCTATCTGTTTTATTCATTAGACTGTAATTTCCACCCATAAGGCCCACACCTGTTCTGTTCATCACTTGACATCACTTCACTTCACATCAGCACCTAGCATTAGTAGGTGTTTGATATATACTTCTCCTAGTTGAATGAAGTGTCCCATGTGTTAGACTGGGAAGCAGTAGCCTCTGAAGAATGTGAACCCCATTTTCTTAAAGCAAAACAGTTCAGAAAACCATTATTTTACCAACCAGGTTGACATCATTACCTTTCAATGGTCATCCATCACATGAAGACATGTAACGTGAGATATATGTTCATCAAAATAACCAACCATTTCAGACCCCCATTTTAAAATGCACCAATCAAGAATGGAATATGAAAAATTGGGCAACACTGCAATTTTTCCAAAATACCCCACAGCACCAAATAGATCTACCAGATAACAATCTGACTCTAGCCATATTTGAAAACGTAAAAATTCTAAAGCAAATCTGCAGAATTTTTAATAAAGTTTCTAGAAATTTTTAGACATTTTTCTATAAATTTTTAGAAATTTGTTTCTACAGAAATAAATTTTCTGTAGAATGTTAATACATTTTTTCTAAAATTTGTAGAAATTTTAATAAATTTTCACTTTTTCAGAAACACTCCATATTTTTGGCACTGCGGTCCACGGGGTCGCAAAGAGTTAGACACAACTTAGCAAGTGAACAACAACATATTTTTTTTAGCATTTATTTCCCTTTATACCTTCTTGCATTCCCAAATGTCAAAACCAATAGTGGATTAAGAGCAAGAAAGAATGTTAAGTAGTTTCAAAGAAACCAAGGTGGATTATACCAAGGGCATAGAAACAGGAAACAAATAGATGTGCCACAACCAAGGAGACGGAAAATCAGAAAAAAAACTAGAAACTGTTCTTTCTGTATAGTCCCTTACATTGTGGCTTTTGAAATTCTCAGAGGAAGTAATGCTAAGAAAAACTACAGCCACAGAATATCACAGAGGAAAACTACCATGAGGACCTCAAACAGAAGCACTGGGTACTGTTTCTCTACCAATTCTGAGAGTCACGTTTCTAAACAGTGTTTCATCTTAGTCCACAGTTTTTCTCCTACTGTTTTTTTCTTTTTAATATTTTGTTCAAATGTCTCTGTCTTGTCATAATTATTCCATGCATCATTTAACTTTACAGACAATTAAATATGCTTTCAAATTTAATTGCTTTCAAGTGCTCTCAAAACTTTCAAATATTTATGGTTCTTTCTAAGAGGCAGGCCAATTATCTGTGGTCAAGCACCATCAGGAAGCAGGAAGCAGAGAAAGGACACTCATAATTTCAGCAGATCCCAATTTCAGCCCATGGAATGCACAATTGGCACCGAACTCTGTGCCAAATTTCAGTACAATGGCAATGTCCTGGTTTTACCCTCCAAGTTTCGGAGGGCAAAGGGAAATGTAGTCAGTTCATGGAACAACGCAGAACCACATCTGGAATTTATAGTCCATTCCTGGAACACCCTGGCAGAAGGAATCCAGCATCTGGCATCTGGGTTGGCTAATTATTATGGCAAATGACACCAAATAAATTCTATCTGAATCATGTCTTACCCTTATTCCTTCTCCTCAGATGCTTCTTTATAGAGGTATATCTCAGAACCATAGTAGCTATCATTTTCTGCCTGCTAACTCCCTGCTGGGTATTCTGCTAGATGATTTTACATACATTATCTCATTTAACCCTCTCAACAGCCCTGAAGTAAGCATTACTATTGTCTTTTCTTCATAAATGATGAAATCCAGGTTCAGAGAAATAACTTGTAAGGTTACAGTTAATAAGCAGGAAAGCCAGAATGTGAGCCCAGGTCTGTCTGACTTGAAATGCTGATCTCCTCCAAAACCCAAGGGAGGATGTGGGGAACAGGGGCCAGTGGCAGGGGGAAGACCTTGTTAATCTTACCAAGGGCTCTCAACTGTTACTAAAAGGCCATAATATATTATGGTGAAAACACAGACTGAAGCCAGGCTGCCTGATTCAATCCATCTGGATTCAATCCATTCAGTCCCACCTCCATCCAACCCCAGCTGGAAGTTACTTAACTTCTCTACATCTCACTTTGCTGTAAAGCAGACATATTAATGATTGCTTCATAAGGCTGTTCAAGGATTAAATAACATCCTTGAATATGTAAAATCCTGGGAACCATATAGCAAGCACGAAATAAAGGCTAGCTGCTAATACTACACTATTGATGATGATGATGGGCATTTCAAGATCAGCCTTTCTTCCTGACCTTGGGCTTCTCCCAACCTACATCCACCATCCTATCTAACCTTATTTATTAATTTTTGATCTTAAAGCCTTCAGTTCAGTCGCTCAGTCGTGTCCAGCTCTTTGCGATGCCATGAATCGCAGCACGCCAGGCCTCCCTGTCCATCACCAACTCCCGGAGTTCACTCAGACTCACGTCCATCAAGTCAGTGATGCCATCCAGCCATCTCATCCTCTGTCGTCCCCTTCTCCTCCTGCCCCCAACCCCTCCCAGCATCAAAGTCTTTTCCAATGAGTCAACTCTTCACATAAGGTGGCCAAAGTACTGGAGTTTCAGCTTTAGCATCATTCCTTCCAAAGAAATCCCAAGGCTGATCTCCTTCAGAATGGACTGGTTGGATCTCCTTGCGGTCCAAGGCCTTAAGCAGTATCAATCAGCTTAATACGCTGGTTTCCTTTTTACAATTTAAAAGCTTCAAAACTATTAATCTTGTGAGCCGCAAAGACTTGGGATACATTACTGAGCTTGTGTAGTCATGGCACAAATGTCCAGCTACAGGTTACATAATTCAAGTCTGTCCATCATCTGCAGTTGAGAATAATTCTAAGAAGATACTCAGAACATGTTTAAACTGCAGGACATTGAAGCCCTGCTCTAACTCGAAAGCAGTAGGGCAAATACAACAGCATTGGATTTAAGAAACCAGGGTTGTAAGCAAAGCCCCAGGAACATGAGAGCCAAGCACAGAATATGTGAACTGGTGATACAGTTACAGGTTTTCTAATGGATTTTACAGAAAATAAGTACTGACCATGAACAACTCAAACATGAATACCATCCTACATAGTTCACTTATTAAAACTTAGCCCTTCTGAGACAGGCTGGGACCTGGGACCCTTTGCTGCAGTGCCTTCGCCTGGACAAACAAAACACAAAGAAACAATATGGGACTGTGCGTATGCACAGCTGGGGCAAGTTTATGAACAAAAGTATACACCCTCCCCACCAAAAAAATGCCACTTTTGAGGTACCTAGAGCAAAAGCAGGGTACCACAACCAAACAATGGGCAAACCACCTAAGCCACCCCTCCACCTGATTCCTACCTTATCACTGTATAAGGAAGGAGCTTGCCCTGCTCAGAAAGCCAGCAAGGGAACTGGTTGCTTGCTTCTGCCCCCTCCTGCTGCAATTAGGGCCCCAATAAAGCCTTGCCTGAATGTCTTGTCTGGCCTCTTTTATCAATTTCTGTTGGTTAAGAAAGGCTTCCCTAGTAGCTCAGTTGGTAAAGAATCTACCTGCAATGCAGGAGACCAAGATTCAATCTCTGGGTCAGGAAGATACCCTGGAGAAGGGAATGGCAACCTCACTCTAGTACTCTTGCCTGGAGAATTACAGGGACAGAGGAGCCTGGCGGGCTACAGGCCATGGGATCACAAAGAGTCAGACATGACTGTGCAACTAACTTTCACTTTCAAGAAAGGCCAAGAACCCTGGTTGGCAACACTTCTAATACATTAGCAGACTAATGGTTATAAGTGATTTCTGCATTTCTTTCCACCCACCTGATATCCTGGAAGAGAGACCCTCTCTCTCCAGGCAACAACCTCAAGAAGAAACTGCAGTATAACCTCTGGGGCTGGTGAGAGGGAAGTGTACCCAGCAATCTCAGATTCAGCCCTCGACCCAGCAAGATACAACCTCAAACTGCAGACGGAAAGCCTCTCTGCTATGGACTCATTCTGCTCAAAATGGAAGCCAGTCCCCAAAAGGTGACAGAAAATGATATTCATAGAAAATGATATTCCCTTTATATGTAACTCTAGCACCTGCGTTACTTGCTAAGCCATGATAATTTCAGATAGCACTCTATCTTAAACACATCAATCCAAGAAAAACTTCTAGAACCCACCTCAATCCACATACAACTAAACCTCATTCCCTCAGGTTCAGTATAGGCTGATATCTTTAAAATGTAGGGAGTTTGGAAATAAGTGGGTAACAGAAGGCAGGCTTCCACAGTCAGTACTTCCTAATGCTCTGTGTCTGTGGCCTTAACCTCAGCATCTGATGAGGATTTTTGTAATACCCAGTGCTGGTGAGGCTGGCATAAAACACAAGTTTAGACATAGCCAGCAGAAGTGAAAACTGGTACAAACTTTTCGGAAAATAACTTGAAATACACACACACACACACACACAAAGAGAAAGACTTGAAAATAACCCCACACTTTGCTCCAAAAAAATTATAATGAGACAACCAATTAATACAAAGAAAGCTTTAGGCAGAAAGGTGTTTATCACGGAATTATTTTTTTTAAAGAACAAGCAAACCCCAACCGTGTAAATATCCAACGGAGGAAGGGCTGTTATGCGCCAGTATGTATGTCTGTAAGATAATGAAAAAAAGCAGACTTCAAACTTCAACATTATAGTACAATTAAAAGCAAGAAAAAGGGAAAAACTAATTTATGGATAGAAGAGGAAGGCAAAGGGACTATCTCAAACAGCCGCTAATTTGGGAAATGGACCCATGAGGGGTTTTTTCCCCCAACTTTCCTACTGTCCTATATTAAGTACGTTCTAAGCCCTATTTGAGAAACTGATTAGGTTCAATTCCATGGTACGTCCCAGCATGATGGGGACACTAGCACCCCAAAAGAAAGAAGCTGCGTTCTCAACGCAGGAAGAAAGACCATCTTTCTGGGCCGCTGTTCCCACCCAGGCCTGGGAAGGTTTCCATGCAAACGGCAAAAGTTGCGGACCGAGAAGCTTCTGGGGCGCGGGCGAACAGAGCCTGCGTGCGCGCACACCTCCCGGGGCCCAGCGCACCAGCCCCGACGACCTGCACCGACGACCCCGCTAAAGTTCGACGAGTCCGAGAGCCAGCGGCCGCCCAGCAGGGAGAAGCACGAGCGAGGACGCAGGGCCCCGGCGCAGTTGACATACGGCGCACGGGAAGCTTTCTCTTTGACCGGCTCGCGGAGATTTCTCAGGCTTCTAGAGTTTTTAAGCACACACAAGGATTGAATTATTCGGAGAGCTCAGCAGAAACAACCAGGATTAAAGAGAGGAAAGCTGATCGAGCCATAAAGTGAGAAGCGCTGCCACCTCTCCCGCCCTCCAACCCCAGCCGCCCGAAGCGAGCTGAAACCTCACCACCGCCCGCGCCCGCAGAGTCCCGGGCATCGCCACCAGGCACGGAAGGACCCGCTCCACGTGCGCCACGACACGCGGGAGCCGCAAGGAGGGTCCGGTGCATGCTCCCAGGTGAAAATTATCTTGTACCCGCAAACCCAGATTCTACATTAACAGCCATCCATTCAACAGGAGAGGAATAAGATCCCCTAATACAGGCCTAAAAGTACCCACATATTTGCCCATCCACACCCCACCCCTAGCGAGTCGGGAGGAGAGCAGGGAGGCCCCATATAATTATTCCAATTCCTCAGAGATGGGTGGCCGTCAGTCTCAGCACCTCCCACCTCGGCTGGCTGACATCTGACCTTCAGACACAACCAAAGGGCAGACAGGCGCTCCACTTTTGAAAGTTAACGGCTCCTAAATAATGTGAATAGTCCCACCAGAATGGATCTGTTCTGTAAATTAACATTATAAAATCTACGTTTTCCAAAGAGAGATTTTTCAACCGGATGTTACTTAGAAATACTAACACCTCTCTCTCTACTTCAAGATTTTTAAAAATTAATAGAAATAAAGTGACACTTTGGTTTATTTCTATTTTTATGTGTTTGTTAAAAGCATTTGTCACTATTTCTAAAATAAAATGTCACTTTATTTCTATTAATGTTTTTAAAATCTTGAACTAGAGAGTTATGTTTTACGAACACACAGTAATACTTGCATACTCTCTTCTAGACACTATACAAATATTAACTTATTTCTAATAATAGCCCCTTGAGGTAGGTACTATGGTTATCCCCATACATGGTTATACAAAGGATGTAACTGAGGCACAGAGAGGTTAAATGACCTGCGCAAGGACACATAGCTGGTAAGTGGCAATTGACAAAGCTGGGATTCAACCCAGGCAAAGGTCCTTCTATCCACTCATGAAAATCAGGAGTTTCACAGTGCAGTTCATGCCCTCCTAAGTAACTGCTAACTTTGTAAACTGGTGTAACTTTATCATAAAGCAACACGGCAGATATATCAAGAGCAATAAAAATATTCATACCCTCTGACCTAATAATCCAATTCCTGGGAAATATTCCAAAGCTCCAGGCATGAAGATATCCATTACTATAGTATTAAGAGTGGGAAAAACTGAGACCATAATTTCCTATCAGTTGGTGAATAAATAGATGTATTTAGTAGGTCAGCTCAGTGGAATATCAAGTAGTCACAGAAAATTAAATTATGAAGGTGATGCAGCTGCAAATACAATATATTGTTAAGGAGAAAAAATAAAGTTGCATGTACTGTTTCAGAATATATGCACACAACCAAACATTGAAGGAATGAAGACAAACGGGCGACTGAGTCTGACAAAGACCACGGGTCATACTGTTTTCTTTCAAAAACTTCCCTTTATATTATTATAGTTGAGCTGTTATAAACAAAATCTGGAGAAAAGGGAAGTATGTCTTAAAGGGTTTATGAGAATAAGCCAAATTTGCACAAGTCAGGAGCATTCAGATGGAAACTTGTTAAGAGATGGCTCTATTGTATTTAAATATTCCCTGAGCCTGGCCGGCCCTAGCCAGGGAAGGAGGAGGATTCGGCTGGCAGCTGGAAGTAGTACTGCTCTCAGCCCCTGTGCTAGGAAACTCCAGCTGAGACAACACTGTTGGGATTCCAGGCCTAGCCTCAATCCCACAAATCATAGTAACAGTGAAAGGAGCAAGGCTAATAATGCCAGAGGCTATTCACACACAAGCACGCGATCTAAAGAAACACAGTCCAGTCGTGAGAAATTTTGGCTCTGCTCTCACCTCAGTGGACCATCTCAGAAAGTGCCACATTCTTCACTTCCCAACCTGTAAGCGGCAGGCACCACCCAACAATCCCTGGGAAAGATGTAAGAGTAATCTTGACCTTTTCTTGATCTACCCTGAAACTCCCAGAGGTGAAATCCTTACCTTCTCTACAAGGAGCCACGTTGAGGCAAGGAAAAAAATCAGACAAAAAATGCTCTCCTTAACATGAACAACCAAAGTGACACCGAAAGGTTTCACAGGCTCGACCATTAAATTCACTAAGGAATAAAGTTAAGGTCAAAAGTAAGACAGAAATATCTGAACAAGTGAAAAGAGCAAAACTGAATGGTTTCAACGAAATAGCATATTATTTTGAATTCAGGAAGTCTGTTTATGAGGGATTTGTCTGTTTACCAAGTCCCAAGAAACTGCCTTATTCAGACTAGGAGAGCATCTTCCAGTCGCTGTGCTGAAGGACTATGGCCATGTGTAACCCGCCCCAGCCCTGCCCTTTCCTTCTTTCACTAAATGGACAGAGCCCAAACTATCAATCCGGCTGGGAGAGCCTGTCCCTTAAAATTTACTGCAAACAAATGAAGGTGCAAAGTTTTCAGAACAACATTCTGAGCCTAACAGTGCTATAATTTAATACAAAATTTTATTGAAAAGATCATTAAAGCCTGCAAATGGCTTGTTGAAGTGCAGGCAAAAACCCATGAGAGATTTTTTTTTTTTTTCCAAACAGATGGTAGTAGACAATAAACACATCATACTTCATTTTGATTGATTTTAACAGAAAATGCAACTAATATATGGAAGGAGCTCATTGTTCAAATATCTTTACTATTCCCCCAAAGTAAAATGACCACACACACCCTACACACACACACACACATACTTACATACATACATATATATATATATATACACACACCCCTTCCTGTGCTCCCCTCTCAGACTCTATCAGGAAACATTTTCAAAATTCTCTAGCCATAAACAACCTCACCATCAGCGGATTAGCAAAAGTAACTGGCATTTTAAATTAATCTTCTGCTTATCCTCAACAGTGGCTTTGCTTCCATACCAAAAAGAGAGAAGGAAGTTTTCCCTTTGCTTAAAAATGACACCTTAAATGAGGTTCAGGACAACAGGAGTTGAATACACAACCATTTAAAAGTGCAAAGAGAAATGACACAACTTGAGCAAACTGTCATCATTATTTCACATAAAATCACCATTTTTAAAAAAAGTCACATTAACAGATTCTATCCCTCATCAGGAACTAAGATCCCGCAAGCCACATAAGAAAAGAAGCGGGTGGGGGAGTGGGGTGGGGGGATGGGGGGGAATCACTTTTAAAAAAACAAGGGCCAAAATTTATGATAATAAACAGGCTATTTTCCCCCCCAAAAAATACATTCATGAACTGCTCTAGGACAAGTTCAAAAAAAGAGCCTTTGTCAGTCCCTGCCTTCCAGTGAAACTTTAGGCCAAAGAATCTTAAGAGTTAGGATCAACTCTACCCTCTGCCCTCCCCTCCCTTCACAGTCCTCAAAGAGCAGACATTAAAAAGATTTCAAAGAGGGAATTTAAGAGGGTTTCTGAGTTTTCCCTGGCACCCTCATCACTCATCAGGAACTCTTTGGACAGGAATGACACTTGTTAAGTTTTTTCCCCCCTCTCCCTCCCTCCACCTGTCGTCCCAAGTCTCCGTGGTATGCTGGGGCCCTTCGCGCTTTCTGGTTGAATGACAAAGTCTCCCCTGCAATCTGGTGTCTCCTCTTCCACCCAAGTGGCTGCTTCTAAATTGGGGCCCCAAGAAAAATATGTACCAATTAGGGGCTACTTGATAACTAAGCATCGCAGATTGACCATACGCTAGCTGATGGGATTTTTCCTTTTATTTTTTTCAGTATAATGACTAGCTCCACCTTAACCTTCCAGAATAACCTTCTGTGGGGTTGGGATGGGCAAAGGCATGAAAACTCAGAAAGCTGGGGATCAGTGAGGTGCCCCTAACTTCCCTCTGGGCCTCCCAGAGTAGGTAGACCCAGCCACAGCTCAGGAATTCCAGGCGGGATGCTTAGCATAAGTAAGTAATTGAGTTAAGGGAGATCTAAAGAAAGACTTCACGTTCACATTCATATGCTAAACTCGGTTAAAAATAGGCTCAAGAAGGGCCTGACTTCATTTTTAATTTTAGCCTGATGATGAACATGCCCTAAAGACAGAAAGTCACCAGGCATTTTCCTGAGGGCAGCGATATTCATATTTTTATAAAAAGGAAATGCAGCATGTTCTATTAATAAAAGTGCTGTAGCCTCAGTTAAATCTGGACAGTTCGTAAATCAGGACTCTCTCCGGCTGAGTTTCCCCAGGTCGGCAGCTCCCTCACACCCAAGCCCCTAGCAAGTGGGCAAGTGGGCCTGTCACACGCAGTGGGGCAAAGTGAGCCAGACACCCAGGGGTCAGAGGCCACACCAGATCAAAGACCATAAGGTATGGCTCCTGGACACTTCCCAGGTGACCAAGTGACTCAACCAAGAGCATTCGCCAGGAACTCTTTTAAAGGGCTCCTGAAAAGATCCTCATTGCCAGGATGGAGCCCTGTGTTACAAGATTTAGTGAGGAAAAAGGGACGGGTTGTGGTTGTGGGAGGTACACAGGGTAAAAGGGAGAGAAAATGTGATGCTTCCTTCAGAAATGACACACAATTTCAACTTCTCCTTCTTATCTCAAAGATGGCGAAGTTAAAACTGGCCTCTGGCTATGTGGCTGGACTTTTTGATGGACCCGCCAAAGAAGGATCTTCTCCAGTGACCCTTGGCTATCAAGCTACGGAACAAAATAAAATGTGGCCAGGTGGGAAAATTACCACCCTTAGGGCACTGAGCCTCCCCACCCAGGCTAACTGGTAACTCCAAGCTTGGGCAGGGCTGCCCCAGGTCCTGGAGAAAGTGCTAGGACTGAAGTATGTATGTATGTGTGTGTGTTGTGCCGAGGTCACAGGGCACTTGTAAACACACAATCCCCAGCCCAGCTTAGGGATTCTTAGGATCTCAGTGCCCTGTGCTTCTGCGTTATTTTCTAAGCAAACATTTGAGGCCCTCTCACACTCTCATAATCCTCCCAACAACCAGATGAGGCTGGTTGAAGAGACCGAGGCACAGAACAGTAAGGTCACACAGCTAGTAAGGGATAGTTCTTGCTTTAATCAGGCCTCTCTCAATCCACAGCTCAGGATGGTGTAACAGGAAAAGCCTGACAAAGTCAAGGTCAAAGGTATGCTGTCTTTTTCCACTTTCTTGCCTTTCACTTGGGTTAATTTCCTCCCCTCAAAGGGGAACAATTATAATGTTTTGGTTTCAATTTTTGGTTTTTGTTTTGCTTCTGCCCCCATTTTTGTGTGTTTTTTTTAAGGCCACTTGTAAAATCCTATAAACCCTCAGTCTAAACAATGCCACGATAGTCTGAGCCGTGAGTGAGTGAGTGAAGTTGCTCAGTTGTATCCGACTCTTTGCAACCTCATGAACTGCAGTCTGCCAGGCTCCTCTGTCCATGGAATTTTCCAGGCAAGAATACTGGAGTGAGTTGCTATTTCCTTCTCCAAGCCATAGAATGGCATAAAATACAGGGGAAAATAGAGAGACCTTAAGCGTTGGGGCCAGAGAGATGCAAGTTCCCATTCCAGCCCATCTTCTTACTAGCCAAGTGACTTCAACAAGGGTATACTCCACAGCCCAAAATTAAATTCAGGAGCAGCTGGACTAAGAATTGGCCAACCGACTGAGCTTGTGGCTTTTTTTAAACTTTTATTATGGAAATTTTCTAACTATACAAAGGTGAGTGATTGCTAAATTGCCTCAGTCTTGTCCGACTCTGTTGATTGTAGCCTGCCAGACTCCTCTATCCGTGGGATTCTCCAGGCAATACTGGAGTGGGTTGCCATTTCTTTCTCCAGGGGATCTTCCCAAGCCAAGGATCAAACCTGCATCTTTTATGTTCCCTGCGTTGGCAAGCATGTTCTTTACCACTAGCGCTACCTTAGAAAACAATATAATGAAGTCTCAAACATATCACCCAGCTTCGACAATTATTAATAGTAACTTTTGGTCAGCCTTGTTTATTACTACCCATTCTCGCCCTCCACACGATTTTGAAGCAAATTCCAGATACATCATTTCATCTGTAAGTACTTCGCTATCCAGCACTAAAATATATCATTTCAATTTTAACATAATTTCAGTATCTTTATCACAACAATACATAAACAATTCTTTAGCCTCAATATCCAGTCTGTTCAAACATCCTAAATAATCTCTTAGTTTTTGTTTTGTTTTGTATATTACTTTATTCATATGTTCACTCTACACTTAAAAGACTTAAGTTCCACCCAGTAGCCAGCACAAGCCAAAACGAAAAACTGTAGAAATCAAGTCAATTCTATAGCCTGTAAAAAAAAATAAGGGACCTTATTTAATCAAACCTAATGAGCAGGTTACTTCCCTGGTAGCTCAGAGGTTCAAGCATCTGCCTGCAATGCGGGAGACCTGGGTTCGATCCCTGGGTAGGGAAGATCCCCTGGAGAAGGAAATGGCAACCCACTCAAGTATTCTTGCCTGGAGAATCCCATGGACGGAGAAGCCTGGTGGGCTACAGTCCACAGGGTCCGCAAAGAGTCGGACATGACTGAGCGACTTCACTTTCACTGTCACTAATGAGCAGGTGGCGCTAGTGGTAAAGAACCCACCTGCCAATGCAGGAGATCTGAGAGACGCAGGTTCGATCCCTGGGTCGGGAAGATCCCCTGGAGGAGGACATGGCAACCCACTCCAGTATTATTCCCTGAATCCCCGTGGACAGAGGAGCCTGGTGGCCTACAGTCCATAGCATCACACAGAGTCAGACACAACTGAAGTGACTTAGCACAATGAGCATCTTGCATGGGAGCTTATCCTAACTACTTTAGGATTTCAACCTGTAGACTTGTGTTTCCCTAGTATAGCAATTTTTAAAATATTTATTAAATGTCTATATGTGTTAGGCATTCAAGACCTGGAGCATAGTTTGTTTTTTAATCGTTGGTTTGTTTGATCTAAGACCCAAAAAGCACAGACTGCATTTTGCTGTTAAGTACTCCTATGGATGTGTATGTGCTCAGTCATGTCCAGCTCTTTGCAACCCCATGGACTGTCGCCCACCAGGCTCTTCTGTCTACAGGATTTCCCAGGCAAGAATACTGGAGTGGGTTGTGATCTCCTTCTTCAGGGGATCTTCCTGACCCAGAGATTGAACCCAAGTCTCCTGCATTGCAGGCAGATACTTAACAGCTAAGCCATGAGAATGGGGGTAAGTATTCTTAGTCTCTTGTAATCCATACTCCTGCAGTTCTTCTTATAATTGATTTGTTGAAGAAAACAGGTCTTCTGAGGACTTCCCTGGTGTTCCAGTGGCTGGGATTCCACACTGGGGGCCTGGGTTCCATCCCTGGTCGGGGAACTGGATCTCGCATGCTGCAACTGAAAGATCTTGCATGCCACAGCAAGGATTAAGCAGCCTGTGTGCCACAGCTGAGACCAGGAACAACCAAGTGGGAAGCCACGTCCTTCTCCAGGGGATCTTCCCAACGCAGTGATCAAACCTGGGTCTCCTGCATTTCAGGTAGATTCTTTACTGTCTGAGCTGCCAGGGAAGCCCCCAAATAAATACATAAATTAAAATAAATATTTTTTTAAATAAAGAAAGAAATAAAATAGGTTTTGTGGCCCACAGAATGCCCACATTCCAATTTGTGGATTTTTACCTCCATGGTGTTTTTTTGACATGTTCCTCTGTTCCCTGTGTTTTCTATGAACTGGTAGTTTGATCTTGAGTCTGGCATAGATTGAGCTTCTATTTTCTTATTGTGTTGTGTACTTCCTACTGCAACAGTAGGAACCTGATGCTTGGAAGTCTTTCTTTTTTGTGACATTAAGATTGATCAGTGGGTTTGTCACCAGGCTGATCTATCCATCAGAAAGTTCTTCTACAAAAGGATTTTTCCTCATCCACAGTTTGGATGAGGTAACCAATAAGAAAGGACAGAATGAATGTCTGATTCATTCCCTTTCTTGGACGGTGTTCAGAATGAGTTAGTTCCCCAACATCCTCCAGTGAAAACCACTGAATTTTTAACTCACGCATTTCACACATTGGAACATATTTAATATGTGTGAATCCACTATAGTTACTCTTTTTAATGCTCAAATTATTCCATATTTGGGCACTGGGAAGCCCTTTAACTTGGTTCCCAAGGCCTTTCAACAGGACACAAGTGGTCTTTGATAGTTCCTTTGTTTTCTGATACAAGGTAAGTCAACTCATTTTGTACATTTCCTGTCCCAGAACTGGAATCAGCCATTTTTCTCAGGCTCCTTAGTCCCTTTTAGTTGTTGTTGCTCAGGTGCTGGCATGTCTGACTCTCTGTGACCCCGTGGACTGCAGCATGCCAGGCTTCCCTGTCCTTCATCATCTCCCAGAGTCTGCTCAAACTCATGTCCTTTGAGTCGATGATGCCATCCAACCATCTCGTCTTCTGCTGCCCCCTTCTCCTCCTGCCCTCAGTCTAGTGGGGACTTGCATTTAGAGGCCACAATCTAGGTGTTACAGGTGCTCATTGCTACTGAGCTGGTCCTTATTTCTAGGTTTTTCAGTGGACAAAGTTGGGAAATACTTTTTCATTTGTTAAAGAGAAGGCATATCAGGCTTTCACACCAATACCTTCAAATATTTAGGGTTATAGGATTTTTACTTAACATCTTTGATTATAAAATCATACTAAAAATATTGCTTTCTGATTATTTTAACATAATTACTACATATATATATAATAGATTCAAAATAGTAATACCAATATTATTACTAACAATATTACTGAAAACAGTTTAAGATTTATTTAGAATTTGTTTTGACCTTAAGATATATTCCACTTGAGCTGTAAATCAAATTATTGTGTTTTAAAGTCATATGGTCATGCATGGATGTGAGAGTTGGACTGTGAAGAAGGCTGAGCGCTGAAGAATTGATGCTTTTGAACTGTGGGGTTGGAGAAGACTCTTGAGAGTCCCTTGGACTGCAAGGAGATCCAACCAGTCCATTCCGAAGATCAGCCCTGGGATTTCTATGGAAGGAATGATGCTAAAGCTGAAACTCCAGTACTTAGGCCACCTCATGCAAACAGTTGACTCATTGGAAAAGACTCTGATGCTGGGAGGGATTGGGGGCAGGAGGAGAAGGGGACGACCGAGGATGAGATGGCTGGATGGCATCACTGACTTGATGGGCATGAGTTTGAGTGAACTCTGGGAGTTGGTGATGGACAGGGAGGCCTGGCGTGCTGCAATTCATGGGTTCGCAGAGTCGGACATGACTGAGCGACTAAACTGAACTGAACTGAAAGTCATATGAAATAATTCTCTGTATGATTAAGCTACCAACTTGATACATAAACGTTTTATTTTCATCTTGATTGGGTGGATTTTTCTATTTTAATTAAATTTTGTTTAGAGTTAAGGAAAATATTTATAGTGTTCCAAAGTCAAATCTGTAAAACAAAATACATTCAAAACAGTCTAGGGACTTCCCTGGTGGTCCAGCGGCTAAGACTCCGTTTGTCCAATACAGGGGGCCCAAGTTCAATCCCTGGCCAGGGAACTAGATCCTACACGCTGTACCTAAGAGTCCAAATGCCACAACTAAAGATCCCGCATGTCACAACTAAGACCCAGCACAGTCAAATAAACAAATATTTTTTTAAAAGTCTAGCTGACCTGACCCTGACCTATCCATCCATTTCTTCCCTCCCCATATCATACTTAATCAGTACTAGTAAATTTTATTAGTTTATGAGACTAAAATTTTAGTTTACTCTTCTATTTCTTTTAATAACAGGCAAATACATATGTATTTCTTAGATAAAAGGTAATATGCTATCTATTATTTCTGCACCTTGCTTTTTTCACTTAACAATACACCCTGGAGACCATCCCATAACTGTAGTTGTGCAGAGAGATAATTCTGCTTCCTTATATAGCCCTACAACAACCCACTGTGTGGATGTCCCATGGCTTACTGCTATTACAAGTAATGCCACCACAGAATACCCTTTGCACGTCTTTTATTTTCAACTGTGTATTTTTGGAATAGAGCTTATAAACAGGATTGTGTGGTCAAAAGACAATGTACGTGTAATTTTGCTCAATATTGTCAAATTCCCCTCCTTAGAGGTGGTGCCATTTTTGTATTCTCATCATGAGGTGATAAGTCTTACGTGCTAAATTTAATATATATTTTTTTAAAAATCTCTTGACATCTCCGGGGCCTTCCTTTAAAATCCCTTTCAGGGATTTTAACCAAAGCCATCTAATTCAACTCTCCACATGCTGGACAAAGGAAATTTCTTTTGAGAAAGGGCAATGATGTGCTCAAGGAACTGCCTTTATCCCTCACCTTTCCTGACTTTTAAATACACAGTTTACACATAATTCTTTTCATGTCAGAGAAGTCAAGCACAGTATCAAATATTGAGATGGAAAATATCACAGGTTAATTTAGGTCTTTGCAAACTACAAGTGGTTCCCTGAACTGAAACTGAAGTTCACGGAGATCGGGGACCGCTCGGTGCCCTCTCCTTCCCGCCGTTTAACAAGTAAGATCTGATGTGGGCTGTGATGGTGCCACACGTGGATACTGGCTCCCGTCCACACCCACTGCAGAACAGCTCCCCCAGCCTCCCCTTCCCCACAGGGTCCTGCCAGCGTCTGACGCTAGACACTGTTACATGTGTTATCTCATTTACTCATTTACCTCATAATAACACTATGAGGTGGATGCCCTACTGGCCCCCTTTTAAACCTGAAGAAATGAAAGAGCAGAGAAGTGAAGCTACTTGTCCAAGGTCACACAGTTAGCAAGCAAACAGGCAGCCAGGATGCGCACACAGGCCTTCCAACTCTAATGCCCACCTTTAACTGTTATGCTGTGGTGCTTCCACGTTTCAGACCTTCATCAACTTTTGCCCAAACAGTGCAGGGGCCTCCCAACTACATCCCCACCTCTAGGAGCACACCTACACATACAAACACATGTGCACACATGCACAGAACTCTGCCGTTTACCCTTTCTTCTCCAATACCAATACAATCTTTCCAGAAAACGGATCTTATCACATCAGACCCCTGCTTACAAATGACTACTCAGAAGAGAACATCCAAACTCCTCACCTTAAGAAACATGTTCTGATCACCAGCATCCTGCCTTTTTGCATCCTCAGTGCTAGCCATTCCCAGACACTGATCTCCAGTCATGTGGAATTACTCTGAGGCTCCCAGGTCATCATGGTTTTTCTCCCCTCTGAAAATGTGTCTTTTGTCCCACCTCCCACCCTCCCCCATCCACTTGACAAGCCCTTAGGCTCAGATTCAGAATCAGCTCAGAATGGCTTCCTCAAACATCTGGGCTGGTCCTTCCTGGATGCCCTCTCCTCTACCCTCTATGCCTATTCAAAACCTGCTATAACATGAGTCTCATTCTCACTACCTCAACCCTCTTCTCCACCTGCACTCAGAGGTACTCATTTTATCAGGTCTTCTATTGTTTATCCTTCTAGTATTTTTTTGCAACAAAGTATACATAAAAGTTGTATATAATATATACATATAATTTACATAATAATATTATACATATGTTCCTATTCTCCCCTTTTCTTACACAAAAGGTAGCCAACTATACACACTTTTTGCACCCTGCTTTTTCTGCTTGATATATCCTTGGCATTTCTCTGTTACAGCACACAGAGATGGTCCTTGTAGTGTGAGAGGACAGAGCCACATTTATTTACTCATCGCCTGTTGCTGGACATGGAGTAGAGTATATCCCCTTATTTCAAGGGACTGAATGAGACCTAGTCCTGTTGCTCCTCATCCAACATCAAGATCCCACTGGATGCACAGCTTAGATCTCTGCCAGAGAGTCCAGTGAGACCAGCCACTGCCGGAGCCAGGCCACAATAAGAGACCAAGTTACTGATGCCAGTAGGAGCAGCTCAGGTTCTGTACCTTCTTTTATGTCCAAGAATCACACCAGAGCAGAGGCTATGATCCTTTCAGTTCAGTTCAGTTCAGTTCAGTCGCTTAGTCATGTTTGACTCTTTGCAACCTCGTAGACTGCAACACGCCAGGCCTTCCTGTTCATCACAAACTCCCGGAGCTTACTCAAACTCATGTCCATTGAGTCAGTGATGCCATCCAACTGTCTCATCCTCTGTCGTCCACTTCTCCTCCTGCCTTCAATCTTTCCCAGCATCAAGGGCTTTTCAAATGAATCAGTTCTTCACATCAGGTGGCCAAAGGATTGGAGTTTCAGCTTCAGCATCAGTCCTTCCAACGAATATTCAAGACTGACTTCCTTTAGGATGGACTGGTTGAATCTCCTTGCAGTCCAAGGGACTCTCAAGAGTCTTTTCCAACACCACAGTTCAAAAGTATCAATTCTTCGGCGCTCAGCTTTCTTTTTAGTCCAACTCTCACATCCATACATGACCACTGGAAAAACCATAGCCTTGACTAGATGGACCTTTGTTGGCAAAGTAACGTCTGCTTTTTAATATGCTGTCTAGGATGGTCATAACTTTTTTTCCAAGGAGCAGGCGTCTTTTAATTTCGTGGCTGAAGTCACCATCTGCAGTGATTTTGGAGCCCCAAAATATAAAGTCTCTCACTGTTTCCATTGTTCCTGATCTATTTGCCATGAAGTGATGCAACCAGATGCCATGATCTTAGTTTTCTGAATGTTGAGTTTTAAGCCAACTTTTTCACTCTCCTCTTTCACTTTCATCAAGAGGCTCTTTAGCTCTTCGCTTTCTGCCGTGTAAGTGTGGTGTCATCTGCATATCTGAGGCTATTGATATTTCTCCCCGCAATCTTGATTCCAGCTTGTGCTTCATCCAGCTTGGCATTTCGTATGATGTACTCTGCATATAAATTAAATAAGCAGGGTGACAATATACAGCCTTGACATACTCCTTTCCTGATTTGGAACCAGTCTGTTGTTCCGTGTCCAATTCTAACTGTTGTTTCTTGACCTGCATACAAATTTCTCAGGAGGCAGGTCAGGTGGTCTGGTATTCCACCTCTTTAAGAATTTTCCAGTTTGTTGTGATCCACACAATCAAAGGCTTTGGCATAGTCAGCAAAGCAGAAGTAGATGTTTTTCTGCAACTCTCTCGCTTTTTTGATTATCCAACAGATGTTGGCAATTTGATCTCTGGTTCCTCTGCCTTTTCTAAATCCAGCTTGAACATCTGGAAGTTCACGATCCTCTAACATCTTGCAATTTCGCTTCAGTTTACAGAACCACAAAACTCAGATCCAGTAGCCCACAGAGTTCACATCTTAGGTGGACTCAAAGAGGAAACAAATGGCACCATGTGTCATTGACTAAACTTGGCATTTCATTTAGTCATTCAACAAACAGTTAGTGAACTGCTTCTAGGAACCAGGTATTGCTCTTAGGTGTGCACACATGCATGCTTAGTCACTTCTGTCGTGTCCAATTCTGCGTCCCTATGGACTGTAGCCTGCCAGGCTCCTCTGTCCATGGGGTGCTCCAGGCAAAAATACTGGAGTGGGTTTCCATCCCTTCCTCAAGGGGATCTTCCTGACTCAAGGACTGAACCCATTTCTCCTGTGTCTCCTGCATTGCAGGCAGATAAGATTCTTTACCCACTGATGGGGGTGTAAATCACTCGGTAAAGCTCGCTGGCACAGGCAGGATGCTAGGAAATAAAACAGACAAGGAAACCATACTAAATAGGGACTTCCTTGGTGGTCCAGTGGTTAATTCTCCACACTTCCACTGCAGAAACATGGGTTTGATCCCTGGTCAGGTAACTAAGATCCTGCATGCTGAACGGTATGGCCAAAATAATAATAATAAATAAGTACAATAAGTAAATGATATAATCTGTTTGAAGATGACAAGTACTGTGGAAACGACAGAACAAAGTAAGGGAGTTTGGACTGGAAGATACAGGATGCAACTGAAGTACAGTGGTCAAAGTAGATCTCAGTGGGAAATCATGACAAGTTATTTCGGGGGGCAACTCCTTTTTGCAGCTGTCACAGGTCAACTGTCATTAGCACTGCCACAATTAAACTGTCATCATCATCACAGTGTCGAGGTAACAACAAAGGATCTGAGGGTTGCAGTCATCTTGAATGGTGTTGTTCTAAAAATTGCTTGAAATAAGCAGAGTATTCACGGAGGGCTTAAAAACCTTTTTTGTGACCTAGAAATTTCTTTCTTGGAAAGCTTTGAGGCAATGGGCCTTAAAGGATGTCCCAAGTGGTCCGGTCCACCACTTCCCCTGTTTGGAATGAATCTCACAGAAGAAATTCAGCCTGGAAATTTCCTGTGCCTTTAAAGGCACAAGCAGGTCCCCGGCTGGAGATGGTGGAGTGAGACAGAAAGCCGGGTTACACTGAGACGAACATGTGTTCAGCGTGTCCTTCCTATATTCCTGTGTCAGGTTGTTGATTCTCACAACCAACCTCACATCCTGTGAGAAGCCCACACTCTCTCAGAAGCCCCGCACCTCGGCCCACACTGTGACTTGAAGGTGGTACCCGGCCCAGAGCTAGAGCTTCTTACTTCCTGAGTCTGTGCCCCGACACACCCGTCTGCCTAGACCACCTCTCCAAACATAAAGGCAGTGTATTTGCTTCTCTCAAGCCCTTTTAGACAGGCAACCCAAACAAAACATAAGTTGGAGAACACCAAGCTTTGGTCCCCATCAGTTCTCAGCCATGAGGCCCTTCCAAGTGGACTTTCTCATCACAAAGTTGCTGAGATCGAAAGTTGGGTTGCAAGTAACTTGCTCCATCTATCATGGACTCAACATACTATGTGCCAGGGACCCTGCCAGACACTGAGGACACCCAGACAAGTGACAGTGGCCCTGCCTGCAAGGACTCTGCAGGGTCTCTAGGGGTGTGTTAGTCGCTCAGCCGTGTCTGACTCTTTGCGACCCCATGGACTGAGCATGGGGTAGATGCTACTGAGGAGGCCACAGGGTGTTACAGGAAACAGGCTCTCACCCCATCCTTGAAGACAAAAGCAATGTTCCATCTGAGGAGAGAGAAAGTAGTTCAGGTGAAGAGAACAGGACAGGACGGCGGCCAAGAGAGAACAGAGTTAATGGGGGCAAGGCCGGAAGGGGCTTCTAGCATCTGAATCTTGACTTACAGGCGGCAAGAAACTTCCCCAGGGCTTTAAGCAAGCAGATGACACGGTTAGCACTGTGCTCCTGTGGAGAAAAGAAAGATCTGAGGACAAGCCCCACTGGGAGGCCTGTGGCAGAGGTGGTGGGCACGGAAAGTGGGGAGGGGTTCCCAAGGAAGAAGAAGGCAGTGCAAACTCGAGCGGGTCAGAGGGCCTGGCTCTGAGCCTGGGCTCTCCAATCACTGGCGGGAGGACCCTGAACTCCTCGTACTTACTTAATCCCTACCTACTTCACAGGGTTGTTGGAGGATTAAATGGGATAACCTAGGAGGAAAACCAGTGCCTGTGAGCCATACAGCACGGCAGGACAGCAGCGCTGTCCAATCCCTCCCGCACTGTAGCCTCTGCAGACCCTTCAGCGCTAGGAGATTTAAATTTACACCCCCCCCCCCCCCCCCCCTGCCGCCGCTGCCGCAGGCACGAATGTTCCCTCTGCTCACTGAGCTTCTCTGACAGCTAAGTGGCCTTTGGTAAATCTGGTCTTCTTTCTGGACCTGGCTTCTTTTTCTACAAGAGAACTGAATCAGATGATCTCTAGGGCCCCTTTCAGCTTGAAGTTTTGCTTTCTTATTCACCTTGTAGCCCAATTTCCAGAGTAATAATTATTTGTCAAATGAAAACTTATTGATGGAAGAATCATCAATAGAAGGAAAAGAGCCAAGCTAATGAGTGACTGACACGTTGAAAACTAAGGTGATAACGTGTGTGTTCTTTAAAAGCCTTGAAGGATCGTTATCAATAAGTTCCATTCAAAGATGAGTCATAAAAATTCAAAGGAATTTTCATCTCCCCCAAATTGATTCTTATTTATAACATCTGTGCTCCCAAAAGGTTGAATTATCATTGGCTTAGATATTTACCTAAGAAAACTAAAGACACGTCCACATTAAAACTTGCAAAGGAATATTCATACAACTTTATTGTAACAGCCAAAAAACTGGAAACAATGTAAATGTCCATCATCCACAGGTAAGTGGATAAACAGTGTATGACATATCCATAAAACAGAAAACCACTCAGCAATGAAAAGGACCAAACTTTCGATACATGCAAAAGAACAGATAAAATTGTAAGCTGAAAGGAAACTCACAGAATGAGAGAAAATACTTGCAAATCATATATCTGATAAGGGTCAAGGATTCAGAATTTATGATTCAGAATTTCATGAGAAAAAATAAACAACTCAGTTTAAAAAGAGACAAAGGCCTTTTCTCTGAAAAACACAAACACAACAAACACATGAAAAGATGCTCAGCATTATTAGTCATTAGGGAATGCAAATCAAAACCACCATGAGATCCCACTTCACACTCATTAGATGGCCATAAACTTTTTTTTTTAATGGAAAATAACAAGTGTTGGCAAAGCTGGAAAGAAACTGGAACCCTCATTCATTACTGGTGGGAATGTAAAACGGTGCAGTTACTAGGAAAACACTTTGGAAGTTCCTCAATAAATTAAACACAGAATTATCATATGACTCAGCAGCTCCACGTCAAAAGGATTGGAAACAGATGTTCAGGCCAAAACTTGCACACAAAACTCATAGCAGCATGATTCACAAAAGGTAGAAACAGCCCACATCCATCAACGGATGAACGGGAAAACAAAACACTACCTATCCATACAAGGGAATTTTACTCAGCAATAAAGAGGAATGAAGTACTGATACATGTTACAATATGGATGAACCCTGAAAATATTATACTAAGTGAAAGAAAGCTGATATAGAAGGCCACATATTATATGATTCCATTTATATGAACTGTCCAGAATAGGCAAGTCCATAGACACAGAAAAAACAGGTTAGTGATTGCCAAAGGCCTGGGAGAGGAGGGAATAACCTTAATAAGGACAGGGTTTCCTTTCGGGGTGATGCAGATGTTCTGGAACCAGACAGCAGTAACTGTTAAGCAGCATTGTGAATATACTTAAAACTACCAAATTACACTTGAAAATCATTAAAATGGTTAATGTACCTGTATTTTATCACAGTTTTGAAAAATATTATTTCCCACCAAATCATTATGCGAGTGAAAGAGCCAAGTAACAAAAAAAGTACATACTATGATTTCATTTTTATAAAATTCTAGAAAATGCAAACTCATCTATAATGCTAGATCACTAGTAGCCTGAGAGGAAGGGGGTTAAGGAAAAGAGAGAATGATAAATTATAAAAGGCATGAAGAAACTCTTGGGGGTGATACAAACGTTTACTCTTTATTGTTTGATGGATGTTTTAAACATGTACAGCTTAGTGAACTTCAATTATACTTCTGCAAAATTGAGAAAAGATCAACAAATGTTTTAAAAATTATCCCTGGACCTCTAAATTCTTACACTTACTAAATTTCTATTTGAAATACACGGGGGAACTCACTGTTTAAAGGATCTTTGCTATAAACCCTTTTGAAAGTCAAAAGCAAACAATCTTTCCCTGATTTATTGATTCTTAATAGAATCACTTAATAGTGTGCTTTTTACATTCAATGGTTTCTTAAAGCAAAAGAACACCTGTAACAACGTCTGCTAAAACCATTTAAGAGTATGTCTGGTGAAGACTAAGCGAGCTTGATGTGGCCATGTTTCAAGTCAGAAATTCTTTTTGCTATTAATAGGCGCCTAGGACACTTTAATCATTGAGGAATCCTGGTTTTTTGAATTGGTTCAAAAATTGTCTGGTAGAACTTGGCAGAGGCTCAGTCTGCAAATCAAACGATCGTATCTGTTATTAGTTGAGCACATGCTGAGAGGATTATAAGTGTTTATGTACTTTCCATGAGCATCCAGTTCAGATCTTGCCTAACATGCATAACGACAGAATAAGACAGTGAATCAAATGCCAGAGTCAGATTTGCTCGTGGAATTTAAATTGGGATATGGATTTCACTTTAAACCAAAAGTAATACTTAAAGCCACCAGAAATGGAAAAAGGGGTTTCTGATCTGACTGCTTAGTTTGTCTCAAATTAAATTTGTCAGTTTCAAATTTATTTCAGTAATCTTTCCATAATAATATTTTCTTGGTAAATAATGGGTTTTTTAATAAATTATTTTGAGGATGCAGATATTTACATACAGATGACATGATCACTTGAATTTATATAACATTCTCCCATCCCAGCCCCACACCACCCACCAGTTCTTTCATAAATACTATTTTCCTTAGCTTTGTTGAGCCCTTTGAAGTTTGTGACTTGATTTCTTCATCTGTAAAATGGGGTGAATAGGGGCATAAACTTCACAGGATTATTGTTGGGTATTAAACATATATAAAGTGCTGAGACTATTGGCTGACTCACAGGAAGCGCTCAATGAATGTTCAATGTTACTCACGTAATTATTACTACTCCCTTTTACAGATGAGAACACTGAGGCTCAGCGCTAGTGGTGGCAAAGCCGAATCCAGAACACAGAGCATGCTTACTCCTGATTCTTTCCACTACTCCACACCACTTTCCCCACCCACGCATATTTCGTGCA
Organism: Ovis canadensis; assembly: GCF_042477335.2. Lineage (NCBI taxonomy): Eukaryota > Metazoa > Chordata > Mammalia > Artiodactyla > Bovidae > Ovis > Ovis canadensis. The sequence continues at coordinate 46,451,287 of NC_091266.1, read as the reverse complement.
TGAAAATAAGAATACCAATCGAGAAGAGGCAAAAATAGTTGTGTAACTTAAATCTAAAAAGCATGAACAAATTGGTAGTCACAGACCAGCTCCAAGACTCATCCAGTTTAGGCCCCAGGGCAAGTCATCAGTCATTTTTAAAGTCGGCTTCATACAGTGATTTTGAAAAAGATTAAAGGTTTCTGCAAAGAGTCAACTGAGCCTTGAGGATGCCCCCCAAATTGTGCCAGCTAGCAAAAACGACATTATCGCTCACTCACTGCTTCAACATTAAAAGGGGTTTAGAGGATGAGATGGCTGGATGGCATCACTGACTCGATGGACATGAGTTTGAGTGAACTCTGGGAGTTGGTGATGGACAGGGAGGCCCGGTGTGCTGCAATTCATGGGGTCGCAAAGAGTTGGACACGACTGAGAGACTGAACTGAACTGATACTCACTTTGTATGGACATTAAAAAGTACTGCAGCTCAGGACAGAATATCTCCGGAGGGGTTACATGGAAAGTGGCAGGCCCATCAATTAAGTTCTTATCAGGTTAAGACTAGAAAAATCCAGAGGCTCCAGATAACAATGCAAACGTATTTGCAAGGCTGTCTGATTTAATCTACTTATCCAAATTAATCTATTCTAAAGTGATATTTAGTGATATTTAGTTAAGGTTCCAGTTCCAGGAATTCCATTGAGAAGGGTTTTTTTTTGTTTGTTTGTTTAAGGTGGTCAAGTTAAAAGACAAAATCACTAGATGAAAGTTTGTTGGGAAACAGGGTATTCAGAGGGTCTCATAAAGATTACTTCCAAAGACAACCTACTAATCATAGACAGATTAGATATAGAGATCTGGCAGTGACCATGTTAACCAAGGGATCAAACTTACTGGAACATACATCACCTGTTGAATGCATATCCTTGCCAAAATGCTTAACTTGAATCTGGCCATGAGGAAACAACAGATACATCCTGATCATGGTTCCTTATTTTTTTACGTATTTATTTTTTAAAAAATATTTGACTGTACCCCACTGCATATGGAGCCTTAATTCCCCAACCAGGGATTGAACCCCTGCCCTCTGCACTGGAAGGCAGAGTCTTAACCACAGGACTACCAGGGAAGTCCCCAGATGATGGTTCACTCTATAGTCAGGAATCTTTGGTCACGAAGAGCAGAAAAGAGCAGGTACACTTGCTAAATTAAAAGAGATACTATAAACAATGCACTTGAATCTGAACCAGAGGGGTTTAAGAATTGCTATATGAGACATTTTTCTGACAACTGGAAAAAGTTAAAATTCAAGTGTTTATTGGAAAAAATCATTTAAGTAAGACTAACCATCTTAGATGCGACAACAGAATCATGGCTATGCAATTTACTTTCAGATGCTCAAGAAAAATATGAGACACTGCTTCTGTTTGGAAGTATGGAAGAGTGTGAGATGCCCTAGAGAGATCCAGTCTACCCCCACATGCAGAAAGATCTTTGTAGGAAGTACTGAGCCCACACTCTAAAGCCCACAAGCCACAACTACTGAGCCCTCGTGCTATAACCACTGAGGTTGGTGTGCCTAGAGCCTGGCACAAGAAATGCCAGTGCAATGAGAAGCCCTAGCACAGCAACGGAGTAACCTCTGCTTGCCACGACTAGAGATGGCCCCAGGAAAGCAATGAAGAGCCAGTGCAGCCAAAAAAAGATAAATAATTGTAAAAAAAAGAAAACAGAAAGATCTTTGTGGGGAGAGATGGCAGGAAATAACACACCCAGAGATAATTTTCAAAATTCTCTTTCATAGGTCGAGTAGACTAGAGCTGGCAGATAAAAAGGAATGCTCTCCATTTCCTTCTCTCTCATTTCCAGGAAGGAAAAAAGGGCAAATTGCGGAAAACGCAACAGACAGAAATATGAGGATTCTTATCCTAGCCTGACCAGCACTTGCTGTATGACTTCAAACAATTCTCTTGACTTCTCTGATGCTCACTTGCTTTACCTAGAAAAACAGGGGGGCTAGGCGAAAGCAGCTCTCAGATGCCTTTCAGATCTAAAATTTAAGATGCTAATGGCTCATTCAGTCTTAAAGACAACATGCAATGCCAATGTGAAAAGTCTATTCCTTTTTTTTTAAATGGAAGTAAGTTTTTCCTCTCTGATTAGAAAATTAATACATGCTCACTGGAAAAAAAAAAGTATAAAAAGGGAAAAAAGAAAGACAAACCACTATAATTGCACCACCTAGAGTTAAAACCACTGTTAATATCTATTTGGTCTTTAGATGGTTTTTCAGGCTTGAGAAACCAACACATGCTCATAAAGGTTTTTTAAAAAACACAAGATCCCAATATATGTGCTGTCTGTAATTCTTTTAGTTAACAATATTATATGGTTTACATTCCATATTAACAAATATAGAATAATGGCATCATTCTAATGATGAATGGTACATGCTATTATACAAGCACATGATTTATTTTCTCATTGAGAAACATCTGGGTGGTTTCTAATTTTTTGTCCTTCTAGACAATGCTGCAATAAATATCCTCAGTTTCATCCTCATTATGTAAATATCAAAGTATCTAAATCAAGATTTAATCACACTACCCCTCTCCCTTTTCAGACAGAAAGTTTAAAAAAAAAAATCTCTTTTCAAGTATTAAATAAAGGCTCTCCCATAACTCCAGACTACAGTGACCCTGCCAACCCAGGAGGATGCAGGGCCCTGAGGAGACCTGGGCGTTAGAATGCTCTGGAAGCAATGTTTGATCTCTTTGATTCAAGGAGGCACTCGGAAACCTGAGGCCCAGCTTCTGGATAACCGTGATCGCTTTGCAAAGTGTTTGCCGGCGCCGAGTTTTAGGCGAGTCTGCGGCCCCGCTGCGGCAAATGAGTGCGCCAGGCAGCATCTAGTCCTAGCCTGGGCAGCCAGCAGGCTCCTCTAAACGTCTGTCAGCCTATGCTTATGTTTTCTGCCTTTAAAAATAATAACGGCACGAAACACACTCCAACCTCCCTGTATTCAATACAATCTAATTAATTTAGACCCATGAAAATTACTAGATCTATCTCCCAAATTGAGAACCATACTCTTTCTACAAACTCAAGCATTCACTTTAACATTCCAAAATAATGAACATTCCAAAGTATTTATTTTTATTTTTTTTAAGTTGGTAATAATTAGGAAACAGTATGAAATGCCCTTTTTTCACTGACATTAGTATCCACCTTTCTGTTTTAAAATTATGTCATTGATCCAAATATACTTTGCAAGTGCTGAAGAACACTTTTAATTCTCTTTTTTGTGGCTAATGCAGTTTCCGTGAGTAATCAGTCTCACAAACATGTACCTGAGCCCTTGATTAAAATGTAACTGATTCTCCATCAGATGTGGAGGCAAGGAGAGGCATCCTCCAGTGATAAGCACTCAGCAATATTCCTGGGGATTCACATAATTTTATTCTTGGAAGGAACTGACATTGATCATTTCCAACCCCTGGAGAAGCAGGATTAGGAAGATTAATTGATGTGTCCAGGTTACCCACTTCCAATCCAGGGTTTCCTTTTCCTCTCTGACCCTCTTTGTCAGAAACCCAACTATTAATTTAAAACAAAGATACTCATTTTACATTTGACAACACGAAAGATCCTACCTGTCATTCAATTCAGTAATGAATTCAAAATAGAGCCAAAGAAGTAACTCTGTGAAATGAATATGTCCTTAAAATATATATTACCTTGTCTTCTCCTTCAGCATCATAGCACTGAAGGTCAGGCTTAAAGGTGGGTCTAATAAGAACCAAAAACACATCTGGAAGACAGTCTGTAGACAAGCTGCAGAAATGAAAAGTATTTAAGATGTTTAGACAGCTGTGAATGGAGGTTTCCAGGTTTAGTTCAGAGTGGAAGTGGCAACTGAGAACTGGTGGGTTGTTACTGTGATCCAGAGAAAGCAGGTGCAAAGAAAGAGCAGCAAAGAGCTCTGGTGCATCCTTGAAGCAAATACTCACATTAAAGAAGGAAAACTTGGCGTGAAAACTATCTTCATGGGGTGGCAACCTCCCCCAAATGCAGGCATGACCTCCAGCCTTTTGCTTTTGAACACATGGAAAGAATTATTTGGCAAATTGAGCTACAAGTTATTGACACATCCTCATTCAACTTGCTTCACAGCTCCTGTTTTGCTCATAAAGTACATTCACATCAGTATGGACCAGCCCCCTGACGGAGCTGCTGTCAGCGAGCTGGAAAAGTTTCCTTGTAAACTATCAGGGGACTTATTTATCTTATAAAATCCAGCAGAAATTGTAGGAAAAGAGAGGCTCAATTAACTTGTCTGTAACTTCTGCCACTGTAAAGACTTTATCCTATTAGATGGATGTATGCCTTAAATCCAAAATGCCCCCAACTTGCTGTCTTGAAAATGTCGAAGACTGAAACCTTAGTTGGGTGGAATTAACAGTGACCACCCATTGCGCCAGGCAAAATATCAGCCCACCGCCAATATCTTCTTGGTGGTTGTTGGAAACCAAATTCACATTCCTGATTAAAAATGTGCCTACTTAATGAAAGTCAGGATTTCCCAGTCTTCTCACTGGTGGGAAGAAGCAACATGAAGCTTCCAGAACACACACATCAGCAAGATCCAGTCAGGTTCATTAACCAGAAAGGGAATTGCCATGTGCTCCTTTCTACAAGCTGCTAATTACCGTTTTTTGCCTCATTTTGGAATACGGATCACTTTACTTTCTGCAAAACTTTTCAATGCACTATTCTAAACACAGCCATCAGTCACTCACACCAGCTGTGGATTCACAGCGACTTTCCTTGTTAAAATACACAAAATCGTATCGGCTACACCATCCCAAACAAGATAATTACTGTGTCAGGAAATAAAAATCAGATTAAGTGGAGTTTAGTGGCACAGGAGACCCTTTTAAGCTTCTGCCTAACAGAGGGACCAAGGAGGATGAGTTTGCCTTTGGAGTTTTAATTCCACTTCTTCCATTCTAGTTTTTCAAGTTCGATCTGTTTTAATTCTATCCCTTGGTTAGATCTCAGTTCCTAACATTTTGTAGATTCTTGTTTATCAGAGACGTGAACTGAGCTATACTGGTGTGTTTATTTGAGGATTAGCTGTTGTGGTCAAGGAAGAAATATTTGTTCAACTGGAGTCAAGAACCTACAGCCACAAGAAAAATAAATCAGAGCGGGAGAGAGAGAAACTGGATAATGGGGGATCATTTCACTGTGAGTCGATCCTGGTGGGGTTTTCTGCCCCCTGGTGACTTTATGCATAGGCAAAAAGAACTTAACAGATCAAAGTCCACATTCCAACTGACAGATATGGGTTTTTAAAATTATTAATTTGATGAACTGCTAAAGCAGTAGCAAGAGAATAAGTGGACAGAAGAATAAAACAGGTGATAAAATTTGTCTTCTTTTTCTTCCCCTGCAGCATTGGCATTAGAAAAGCTCTGTGTACACCATATGTACAGTCATTTGCTGTGACTAATGGGAATAATGTACTACATTTCATAAAACTGATCTCTGGCAATTTGAGAAAACACTGGATGGCTACACTTCCTATCTAAAAGTACTTATCACAACAAACCCTCAAGCAAAATTTCTTTTTAAAAAAAACAACCTTAATAGGCTTTCTAGTGAAGCAAAGAAACTTTTCAGAATGTCAAGAACCCTCCCTGTTTTGGGGAAACGCTTAATCCTCTCAGATGTTTTCTCCTGCTGAATGCTTGTCTTATGTGCAGTTTAAGATGGTGTTTAAAATTTTCAAAATTCTTTCTACAAGTGTATCCCTGTTTCCTCTAAAAATGGACTCAAACTGATGTTAGAAAGTGGCACAGATGTTAGAAATTCCAGCCTCTTTTCAGAACAGGACCAAGTATGAGTTGAGATAATGTCCCTTTTTGGCAATCTCTTATTTTCTCTCAGATTCTGGAAGCAATTGTCAACATGTCCATTAAAGTGGGTGGACATCACACACAACTTGCCTGAGTGTCACCCTATAAGTTACATGGAAATCCTTCCAAATGCAAGACATCTATCTGTAAAATTATCTGCAATCAGAGTGACTACTTGTAATATTCTCTAGACTGATCCGGGGAGCACTGTGCACTGAACACACAGCGTCTTAACTGTAGGCAGAAGACTGAAAAAGCAATCAAACTGGGTTTATATCTTCATAAATCACAATACACACAGGCGACACTATCAAATGCTAAATCAAAACTTTTTCCATTTTCATAATTGATTTTTATTCACTTCATACCAAAATAATCTGGAAAGGAAAAAAATAAGTCATCAACGTACAAATTAAAGATGCAACCTGACATCAAGCATTAGCCAGGAGTATTTCCCTGCAAATCAAATAATTTCGGAAAATCACCTGAGTGCTCATCTCATAGATGTCTGTGCTTGCTTGGTTAATTTTCACCATGATTAGTATCACACTTTCTAACTGCATCTGACAACCGACTTCCACACTGCACACAGAACCAATGACTCTGCTTTCATTCTGAAGAGTTTTAAAACTTACAACCTAAAATTGTAATTTCTGATGAGTTTTAAAACTTACAACCTAAAATTGTAATTTCTGATGTTCATCAGGATTAATAAATAACTTCTTATAAATCAAAAACTAGGTTTGGTTATAAAGCACAAAGATAAAAAATAAAATACTTTTGAAAATAAAATATTGTGCATACTTGAGGAGATAAACCCTTATAAAACATTCACTGACACATGTTGTTCTATTTATGTTCATAGGAAGATAATATATATTTTTTAAGCTCTCAAATTATTCTGATTTCCTAAACTTATTCCAAATCTCTTCTTAAGGTGTTATTTATAATTCCTTTGCCCAAATGGCTTACATAATGCTTCCGATTTTATTCAGTAATACCTCCACATTGGCCAGCTTAGAGAATGCACGTTTAAAACACATATCTTATAAGACATTAGTTATATGCATCTAAACATGGCTGATAATCTTCATAGGTAATGCAAATACTAGCCTGAGGTCAGGGGTTAACAAGGGTGGAGAGGTCATGCACCATGCTTGACTGAAGCGAGCAATACAACAATGAGAAAACTAGATACACCTGAACAGGACAAAAGAACTCCACAGTAGTTAAATTCTGATGCAGTCTTCATAGATACAGAGACTGGATTCTATAAAATAAGCCCCAAAGTCAATCACATTATTCACTGTCACACCTCATTCTCTTAAGACCAAATATAACGTAGGTGAATAGGATTCAGTATGTATGTATCATGTTCATGACTGTTACTTCACCAAAATCATTGATATCACCCAAAATGAAAACATTATTAAAGAAGATCAATAAACAGACTTTAAGTGAAAAAATTATTGTAATCCTTAAACGCTATGCAACATGAAGATTGATATCTTCATTTTGAAAGCAATCGAAACTCCTCTTAAAATTACATAATAACCTCATTTAAATAACTAGAAAAAACACAGGTTTCCCCAATACAATGCATTTAACATGCCATCCATTAGAGAATTACACCCAAAGCTCTAGCTTCACAAAATTCTCAAATCAAGAGGTGGACAACTCTTTTTGCAGCTGAGGGCAATCTCTCCCCATCACATTTTCTCAAAGATGGCTGATGCAAACAGCACCTCCTAACTACATAAAAATGGTTGCTCAGATTAAATTATGCAAACGCAGTTTCAAAATAACCTGCTCAAGTTTCAGCGCATTAAAGATGGACCTGCAAACATTTGTCATGTTATGCCTGCTTCCGGCAGAATCACAGTGGGTGATCAGGGGAGCACAAAACCCAAGTCATCCTTATAAAAAGAAAGACTCTGAAACATAAGTGCACAAACATCAAATCCCATGCGCACATTCACCAGCCTTGGACTTGGCGCCTGAAGACTGATCTGTCACCAGTGCAAAACAAGGAAGAGCCATCAGGCAGTTCTTGAGGTCTCCATCCCGGAACGACTCGCAGAAGGGGCCATCTTTGAACAGCTCAGGCTCATCAATTAAAGTAAAATATTCCAGGGGTGGAATTTTCAAAATGGGGGTGAATTTACAAGGTTACTTTTTTATTACATGAGGTAATTGAAATATACTTAAAATGATTCATCTCCCACAAAAATAGCCTTTATTTTCAACCGGACAATATTTCATAGTCAGACACCCATCTACAAAGATTTTTCTGTGAACCTAAAATACTTGGCTTTTTCCTAATTAAAAGTAAGTGACTGGAAAATGTAGGGTAATTACAATATCAAAACAAGTTCAGTAGACTTAATGTGCAGCCTAATTTCAAGCCAGGAGACACTGGTAAGAAGCACATTAGATGTTTCCCAATTAATAATCAGTAAATTAGGGCTTTTTCTTTTTTTACTAAATAAACTTTAGGTTTTAAACATCTTTTCTGTATTATTTTATATTAAGGACTAAAGAGAAGTTTTAAGTAATGATGTACTTAAACTGTCCATCTTAGTAAATCTTAGCTGAAATGACTTGCAAAACAAAGGGAACAGAATAACAATATAAAATATTTTCAGTTTCAAATAATTAGCTACTTGTAGGTAGTTGAAAAGTTTTATAACATCAAACTAAAGCCAAAAGTTTTCATAAATGGAGCTTTTAATATTCTACCAGTCAAAAAAAAGGGGGGGGGGAACCATTTTGTTCTGCAACAAGATACTAACGTTCTTTGATGTCAAACATAAATTTTCACTATTCTTTCCATGACGTTAGTCTTAAAAACAATATTTACTTCCATTTACGCCCCATCACTGGTTATTTCTCTTACTACATTTTAATAAGTTTAATAACTCAAAGCATCAACACAACAGCGCTGGAAAACCTCCGCTTTGTTCCATAGACTGATTTTGCTGTACTTGTGTTTATTTCTTTTACTTTCTCCAATTTCACTAAAGCACTCATCGTCCAGGCTTTCCAACACTTCTTACCCTAGTTTTGAGGACTTCACTACAGGCTGAGGGAAACTTTTAGGAGAATAAAGATTCTTTCAACAAACCAACATTCTAGGCCTTAAACTGTCCAACAAAATCTCGAAAGAATGAACGGAACCTCACCATTTTACTTTCGTCTCCCCCAGATGGGTTGAATAGAGCTTCTGAGAGCACACTGGCCATCCCCAACCTACTCACGCATTGGGACGTCCGGCACAAAATATTCGCGACCCAAGCCGCACGGTTCCCCCGAACCACGAGATGGTAACATTAATGGAAAACGGTTCCTCTGCTAAGAACTCTTCGCAAGGGCCTTCTTGGAAAGTGTAAACACTTCTTGCGGGGCAAAGCAAACTATGTTGTCCACAAACCCTCTGTAACCCTTTGCACCCAGTATCACTGACTGACTTCAGGGTCACCATTTAAGGTGGTTCTTCGGGCGGGCGTCTTACTGACGCGCCCTCCCGCACGCGCGCGCACACACTCGCGCGCGACTCTCCATACATTTCAGCGGCCTCCTGGGGCTAGAAAGATGAAATACCGTCTCTGGGCCATTTCCCCCCGAATTGAGCTAATTGAGTTCAAAATATCCAGTAGGGAAAAGAAAGGGGATGAGAAAGAACAAAATTATTTTCCCCAAATAGCTTGGTTTTCCTCTCCCTAAGCTGACGAACAGCCGGAATGACACCAACCCTGCCGAGAGGGAGGGCAAGAAAACTTCAAAGGCGAGGCGGCCGAGCGAAGTTTAGCCGGGTCGGTAGAGAGGAAGCCACAGAAGGGGGCGCCCGGGGCGTGTCCCCCAAGCGCACCCAGGTCCCCGCTCCCCCTTCCCTCCTCTTACTTTTGGATGATCTGGGGCAGGCTGGCTTGGGGCGGCGGCGGCGGCGGCGGCGGCTGCATCCCTCGCAGGCCTGGGGGCGCCGGGGGCGCCGGGGCACCGGGCACGCTGCGGGCATCTCTGTCCGGTTGCTCGGGGCCGCTGGGCTCGGCGTCCTGGCTCATGGCTGCGGCCAGCACCATGTGAGGCGAGACCGGCCCGGGCTCGCGGCGGGAGAGCGCGCGAGAGGGGCGGCCCCGGGGCACGGGCGCTCACTGGCCGGGGTCCCCGTGCCCAGTCCCCTTGTCCTTCCCGGTAGCACGGGGAGGAGACGCGATGGGCGGGGAGGAGGCAGTCCCGGCGGCGCCGCCTCCGCCTCCTCCCGCGGGTCCCGCTCGCCCGGCCGGGCCACTCAGAGGTGGGGGCCAGGGGGCGTCTCCCAGCCAGCGGGAGACGCTCGGCGCCCGGTGGTCAGGGGATCTCTGCCCGCAGCTCCTGGGCGCTGCGTTCTCCACCCGCCACCCGCGCGCCTTCAGGGTCCCCGGGTCGGCGCTCGGCAGCGCAGCTCCACCGCGTAAGGCGGCGAAACACAGGGCAGCCCGCCGCCGGACGCCGAGCTCTCGCCTCTCCCGCTAGCCGGCGGCCTCCGGACCGTCCCCGGGGACGACGCGAGCGGCCTCGCGCGCTCCAGCCAAGCGGGGCAGACCGAGTGCGCCCCGGGCGTCTGCGCGCATCGCCAGCGGGAGGTGCGCGGGCCTTGGCACCTTCCCGCGATTGGTGCCCAGCCAGCGCCACTCGTGGCTGAGGGGCCCGAACCCGCGGGGGGGAGAGCCCAGAACTCCCTCAGGTCGGTGCGACTGGTAACCCCAGGTCTAAGATGACCGGACCCGAGGGCTCTCCAAATTGGCAGTCCCCAGAGGCAGCCGCCGTGATTTCTCTTCATTTATTTCCCCACTTTTCTAAAACACCTGCGGTTGTCCCGCGAGCGCAAAGACAAAACAACGTGTATGTTTTACTCTTGTTATTTATTGGCCAAATCTCAGTAGGAGTGTAAAGGATGAAGAGGCGTTCGCTACCATGGCACTCCCCAGGATTACCGCCTCTGAAGCTCTGCGGGTTGCCCGGGAGCCGCCGTGCGCCTGTTCACCTGCGCACAGCGGTTCACGGCGGCGGACGCGGGCGTCCTGCGCTGAGGAGTCACCCCACGAGGTGCAGTGTAGTGTCCTAGAGCACCGGCAGCGATCTGGGGAGGCGCCTGGTGCCGCGGAAACGTCCAGAAGCTGGGCAAAGATCTCGGAGAGTGGTTACCTTGGAGATCCTTACCGTCTGGCGGACACATAACTTTCTAAATCCTGACACAGGCAGCCCTGAGAAACGAGGAAAGGAGTCCCTTGGGTGCCTTGGAAGCCAGAGCGCACGCCAGGGTGCCCCCGGGCCTGGAACGAAGCTTCCTGGGGGTCTCAAGCCAACCCATCCTCCTCCCGCAGTTACGTGGAGGAGAATTCTGAAGATGAATTCTCCGGGGACCAGCAACTATTGAATCCCCTGAAAGATGATTTCTTCTCTCCCTAGACTGTGAGTTTCTGTCAACTTTCCTGCCAATTTCAAGAAGTTTAGCCTCCCTTTTTGCTGTCATCCTACCTAGATCCTCCGCCACCCCCCTCTCTCCTGTACATACAGGGTCCTGTCCACTCTCTGGCTTCCTTCTTTCTCACTCTCTCCCTCCTTCCCCTTACAGATAAAATGATACACCCAATGCCTTGTATTCATAAGAGTAATCATAATTCTCAAATTTGAATCTCCCCAGAAAACCCAGGTAAAGAGGAACCAGTTGTTTATTCATTTCGCCAATGAGGCAAGTCAGGGTGATTGATTTGTTCAACTATATATAGCTGGTAAAAGGCTGTCCCAGAGTCCTCTTGGGCTCTAGGAGTGGTTAGTTCATCATTTTCCGTTTCTATCACTGAACTACTGACTATGGTTTTCCTAAAACTCCACCTTCTACTGCCCTACCCCCACCTCCTTGGTTGAGGGAAATGATCTGAAATTAACATTGCAACTCTCCCAGAAAGGAAAACTTTCCATATGCTTGTATTAAAATATCTCTCTGAGAATCCCCCAAAACCTTTGTGAAAGAAAGCTTTGTAGTCAAAAAAAGACAGATCACTTTTTACAAGAGAGGGTGAGTGATTCAGTCTCTCTGAGCGTCAGTTACCAAATATGTAAACTGGCAGTGATGAGACCCTGACTTGCAGAGTCATTGTTAGGATTAGAGAGAATGTATCCTGCATAATTGATGCATAATTGGTACAAGAGATATTCAGTCTGGCAATTATCACAAAAGTGATTCCTTATCTTCCAACCTTACAACCTAGTAGAACAGTAGATCTCAAACTCTAGGAAGCCGAGTGCCTGGAAATCATAATATTGATATAACTTAATCCATCCTCATAACGTTTTTCCTGGCAGAAACGTAAAGGAAGGAAAGAAAGGAGGGAGGGAAGAAGGGAGGAAGGATAAAAGGAAGGGAGGGAGGGAGGGAGGAGAGGAAATTCATATTATACAAGTGCAGCTCTCTGTATCTCAAAAATAACGTATTAGCTTTTGTGACAAAATAACAGTGGATATATCTGGGGTATTTATTAGACTTTTCTTCCATCCTTTCTGTAAGTTGAAAATGTCCCCCCAAATGGAGAAAATTAATAATACACCAGGTGTTTTTAAGAAGCCCCATTTCTGTGAGTATAGCTGAATGTTTGCAACGTATGTGTTATGTGAGAATTGAAACTTGAAGCAGATGTGAAGGGAGAGGGAGGCACTGCAGCAAAAACCTAAAGCTAGTTCTGGTCCTACCTCAGATTCCCTCAAAATACTGTCTAGGATAACAGTGAACAAGACTTTCCATTTTGCAAGTCAGACGTTCAGCGTATTAAGCAAGTCCAATGAAAAATATTTATTAACGTAATGTCATTTCACTTTTTTCCAGGAAAAAATGATAAAGCTCCCAGGGTGGGGTTGCAGCCATTCAAGAATCCTTTAGGTTTGGTTTTGACTGCCCTGTGCCCTCACCACCCCCACCACACCAGGATGTGCTTGCGGTTGCTGACCTGAGGGAAAGGCTGTAGGGGTCACCTGACTTGACAAATGGGAAAAGGGGAGGGGTTGGTAACATCTCTGTTCCACTCTGCAGAAGTGCCCTGTCCCTGCTGACATACCAGGAAACTGAGATCAGTGAGGCTTTTGCTGTCTATGAATATATTGAACATTTCATAGGTTATTGTTGTTGTTCAGTTGCTCAGTCGTGTCTGACTCTTTGTGCCCCCATGGACTGCAACACACCAGGCTTCCTTGTCCTTCACTATCTCCCGGAGCTTCCTTAAACTCATATCCATTGAATCGGTGATGCCATCCAATCATCTCATCCTCTGTCAACTTTCCAATGAGTTGGCTCTTTCCATCAGGTGGCCAAAGTACTGGAGCTTCAGCGTCAGTCCTTCCAGTAAATATTCAGGGTTGAGTTCCCTTAGAATTGACTGGTTTGATCTCCTTGCTATCCAAGGGACTCTCAAAAGTCTTCTCCAACACCATGTTCAAGAGCATCAATTCTTTGGCCCTCAGCCTTCTTTATGGTCCAGCTCTCACATCCATACATGACTACATGGGAGTCAGCTGTTAAATGCTTTCATAGATTATTACTTACTTCATATTCACAATAATCCCATGAGGTAGCTGCCCCTGTTTTTATTTACTTGTTTTTTAATTGAAGGATAACTCCTTTATAGAACTTTGTTGTTTTCTGTCAAATCTCAACATGAATCAGCCATAGATATTCATACATCCCCTCCCTTTTGAACCTCCCTCCCATCTCCCTCTCCATCCCACCCCTCTAGGTTGATAGGAGCCCCTGTTTGAGTTTCCTGAGCCATACAGCAATTCCCCTTGGCTATCTATTTTACATATAGTAATGTAAGTTTCCATGTTACTTACCCATGTTTTAGAATTGAAAGTGAGGCTAGAGGGCTAAAAGAATTTGCCTCAGGTCACCTGCCTTTTAAGCTGCAGAAGCAGAACTGCAGTTAGATTGATCTGACCCCAAACCTCACCCACTGCCTCAGTGGCACACAGAGACCCGAGAAGCCACCTGGTCTTCTTTTGCTGTGATAACTGCCTGCATCTTCCAGTGAATGTAAGATACCCTCTGCATTGTGATTCAACTCTGCCACTCATATTTATCTAAGCAGTAAATGATCAGGCAAGGTCCAAATTGACATAAGCCAGAAAATTTAAAGAAATTAAGCAGCCTAGCGGTGGGGAGGGGCTAGTAGAAAGGAACAGGAAATAGAAACCAGGTCTCTGTCATTCTCAAACTTGCCAGGGATTCTGGCACACTGGTTTGTTCTGTAATATTAATAAATGTTTACTGGGTTCCAAACAGTGGTTCTAGGAGCTTTCTCATGTCTTATTTCTCTAATTATCACCAGTTTTTAGACAGAGAAGTTTGATAAACCTCTCCAAGGTCATGAGGATAATACATAGTGGAGTTGAAGTTCATGCCCTGGTCTGACTCCCTGCAATGCGCTGTCCTCTGTTCAAGGTGATTGTGAGCATTCAGCTCCACAGATGAGATTATTTAATATGCATTGTTTTTCCCTATGTGTAATTACTACTTTAAAAAAAAAACAGTTTACTTAGTAGGTTGTAAAGTTTGATAATAAACAGAGCTGGTAAAAATACAGGACTGCAAACATTCTCATATACTGTGGATGAAAGTGTCTGTTGCTACAACCTCTTTGGAAATGAGTTGGCATTGTATGTTACGATTACAACAAAGAAACTGACTCAGTAGTTATCCTTCTAGGAATCTATCCTATAGGTAGGTTTGTTTGTAGCAACAACCAAAGTTCCATGTGCAAGGAAGTTTACTATGGCACTGTTTGTAACAGCAAGAACCAGAAACAATCACAATGCTAAGCAAAGGGGCCCTGGTTACATAAAGGATGGTCCCTGCGTGGAAAGGAATACAAGGTAGCCCTGAAAAAGCACAGGCTAGGTCTGTATGCACTATTAGGAAAAAATTTCCAAGATGTATCCCTAAGGAGAAAATCCAATTTCCTCAGCAGTAGTGCGGTATAATTAAATTTGTATAAAACCAAAGAATATAAAACATTTCTAGAAAATTATACAAGTAACTAATTAATAACTGATTACTTCTGGAAGTTGGGATAGGGCAGGAATTCTATTTGAATATTTGAAATAAAATTTTATTGAAGTATATGTACTGTTTGAAATTTTTTACTATAAACATGTACTGTTTTTTATTACTGATCCCTAACAACAAAGCCGTTCTTTCCCTCTTCAGCTAGTCTTTCTTAACAGCAATTAGCACATGAATAGGATTTTTTTTTTTAAAGCAAAACATCATCTGGAAGATTGAAGGAGAAATGCACTGGACCATGTATTGTCCAGAGTAGTCTTTTGTTATCCTAACAACCCCAACAGAGACAACTGAATAATTAATTCATTAATTCCCAGCAGTCATTTTGATAGTTACAGTCTATTAGTTTGATAATCGTACAAGCAACCTATCAACATTAGCCATAACATATTAACTGTTATCTGGGTGTTAACAAACAGTTATCATTTCTTTAGTATTACTCTATGTCAAGCTGTCTTGAGCACATAATATTTCTCATTTAATCCTCACAACTTCCTTATTAGTTGGCTGTGTTTATGCCCATTTTACAGATAAGAAAACCAAGACTCAAAGAAGTTCAGCCACTTGACAGCTACTTTGTGGAAGAACTGCAAGTCTAATGCCTGTCTCCATTCCTCCTAGAAGAGGGCTTTTAACTATTCCAACATGGTGGCAATGATGTTTCTTGGTATAATGGGGATTTTAAGACCAGACATTCCTCTGCTAAATGATGGCTGGTTTGACCCTCTCTGCTATCTCCAGTACCTCATCCTTTGGTTTCCTGTCTCGCCACCAAACCTGGCTTCTCTTTTCCATCCCCCTGAGGTCAGCTTTATCTGTTTGCTGGCTCCTCTCTCAGAGCTACACCTTAATCTTTTACTTAAACTTCATGGAATCCCTGCATGTGTCTTAAAACAATCATAAAATAAAATCCTGTGCTAGCTTTGGAAAGGATCACCTCTCTGAAAATGCTGGAGAGGCAGCGGCTGAAGGATGCTGTTTAAAAATAATATGGTTACTCATGGAACTGGATGCACATTTGAATGTGAAGGCGACAGTCAGGGAACTCTAGCTGAGGAAAAGTGAGGACATGACCCATATGGTTCTTTTCTGCCTAACAACTCAGGCAGAATGTCCCTCATTGGCTGCTGGGAAAGGCTTAGCCACCATCTCTCCGGTGGTGGATTTACCAGCCAGGCCCCTTGTCCTCTGATGAGCCACGCAAGCCTTGTATTATAATCAAAGGAACAGTTGACTGGGAGTCAGAAAATCTGAGTTTTGGACCTCTAGGCGTATCCAGTGTTCCTGAGCAGAAAAGCAGTCATCCCAAACCAGGGGTGAAATCAACATCTTTGCCTCCTCTAAAAGCATCACTACTCCAAGCCCAGGTGGCTTGAGCTCCGCGGTTCCAGCACTTGCTCAGGACCTGGACACAAACCAACAGAGGACTGAGTTAGAATCCTAGGGGGCTCCCAGTATTATAGGGCAGAGTTACCTGGGTCTGGCTTCCAGGAAAATAAAAATTTTGAGCAGTGTTTTGAAGGAGAGAATGGCTTCATCTCTTTTGCTGTTACCAAGAGAAGGCAAAGCAGCAGGGTACAATAAGGGGTGTCATAAAGCAAGTTGCAGCTGAATTTTCTTGGAGGGGGGATGGGCAGTGACGGAGGTATGAAGCGAATGTGGGAGAAACATTAGCTGGTGGCTAATTGCATGATTTAAGTTCCATGGGGCTCCGCACCCCCCGGTGGAAACCCAGCTTCTACACTACAAGCTTAATCCCTGGAGAATGTCACTGTCATTCAGAGGCTGCTAGTGTGACTCGGGGCCCCAGCCAAGCCAAACAGCACTTCTTAGAGGCAGGGGATTCCTTTATCGAGCCCTTCCCCCCAGTCGCCTGCTCTGTCTTCCCTTATCACTCGGGCTGTCAGGCCAGTTGGTCTGCAGGGAATAAACATCTCAGGCTGTTTGCCCACCAGCGCGGAGATCAGGTGACCATTATGGAAGGCAACACCGGAGGCCTCTGCATGCCAGCGTGACGCCAGGAACAGTGAGAGCCTGTGATGTGCTGACCTCACTGAGTGGGCACCCGTGCAGCTGGCTTGAGTGAGGAAACTGGTGCCACTCCCTGATGTGGTACCTTTGATCATCCCAGGGTCACCTGATGCCGGATGTCCTGCCCAGCCCCCTCTCAGTGTAGACTCTGGAGTCAGGAGAGCTGGATTAGAAACCCAGCCCCATGATCAGTTAGCTGCATGACTTTAGGCTACTTTACCTCTCTGTGCTCCCTTCAGATGGGAGCCTCTGTGTTTCCATCTGAAAAATGGGGACAATCGTGCCCCCATCATAAAGTAATTGTTAGGATTAAGTGTAAGGCACTTGGGAGGTTGGTAAAAGAGTACAAACTTTCAGCTCGGAGATAAATAGGTCTATGGATCTAATGTAAACATGGTGACTGTTGTTGATAAAAATGTGTTGTATAACTGAAATTTGCTGAGAGTAGAACTTCCGCGTACTCACCCACAAGATAAATATGTGAGGTGATGGACATGTTAATTAACTAGATGGCAGGAACTCTTTCACAATGAATATGTATATCAAACCACCGCAATATGTACTTTCAATATCTTACCATTTTATGTGTCAATTAACCCACTCCAGTGTTCTTGCCCGGAGAATCCCAGGGATGGGGGAGCCTGGTGGGCTGCCGTCTATGGGGTCGCACAGAGTCGGACACAACTGAAGCGACTTAGCAGCAGCAGCAGCAGCATACCTCTATAAAGCTGATTTTTTTTCTTAAAGTAAAGCACTTCAGGTAGGCATGTGATTGAGGTCAGCAAGCTGTTGTTAGCTGCTTTTAATATTATAATTACCGGGCTTCCCAATGGAGAATCAAGAGTCATAATACATAGACTGCTCTTGAAAGAGAGAGGGGTGCTGAGTCCAGGATGTCTGTCACCTCCTGCATGTAAAAGTCCCAGGGAAAACGGATGTAATCATAAGAACCATCTGGAAGGTAAACTGGGAAAAAGGGGGTATTGTCAGAAGAACATTGGAAAAGAGACTCACAGACCTGGGTTGCCCTTGCCAGCCTCGTGACCTTGGGCTTGCTTTGTGAGCTCTCTGCCCTCAGTTTCCTCATCCATGAGATGGGATAACAAACATTTCCTTTCTGTTGTTGTGAGGATGAACCCAAGGCTGGAACTCAAGTCTCCTCTCAGTCCCAGTGGCTGGAATGATGACCTGCTCTCAGTAACATGGAACACAAATCCGGGGAGAGCAGGATGCCCACAAGAGGCGGGGGTGGGGGGGGGCGGTAGTGAAAGGTATGTTTGGGTTTGGTTTGGGGAGGTGGGGATTCATGGCAGGTGGAACTTGCTGGAGGACTGCCTGTTCCTTGGTATATTTCCCCCAGGAACGTCACTCTGATGATTTAAAGAATCCTAAAGAAAGCCAGTTAGGGTTCGTTCGGGAGAAGAAGGGCTGTTAACATATGTCTGCTTCACTCTCCTCCCCTCTCCCCAGCAAGGAGTAAAGCAGCACGTCTAAAAGGTCTAAGGTCGTGTTGTGGGTTGAAATGTGTCCTCTGAAAACATCTGTTGAAGTCTTAGCCCCTGATACTTGTGAATGTGACCTTATTTGGAAACAGGGTTTTTGCACATGTTCTCAAGTTAAGATGCAGTCGTCAGAGTGGGCTCTGACCCAGTGTGACTGGTGTCTTACAAGAACAGGGAAATTGAGACAGATTCCGCAGGGAGAATGCCCTGTGACAACAGAGGCAGAGACTGGCGTGATGCAGTTCAAGGCTGGGAACTCCACCAGGAGCCAGGAAGACGGGAGGAAGGATTCCCCAGAGCCTCCAATGGCCTTGCTGACACCTGGATTTCTGACTCTGGCCTCCAGCATTCTGAGAGGACCCATTTCTGTTGTTTTAAGCCATCTAGTTTGCAGTGCTTTGTTACAGCAGCCGGGAGGAAAGTAATACAGGGAGGAAAGGGGCTGGGGGAGAGGGAGAAACTGCGCGCCCAGAAAGCCAGGTGAAGAGATGCCCAGCTAGAGGGTCCTCCCCACCTTATCCACCAGCCCGAGAGGGCTTGAGCTCAATTCCACTGCTAGGGCCACCAAGGAAGGCAAGATAGTTGAACCAAGTGAGAAACAATATTTGAACCAAGCGGAGAAGAGCTAGAGACAAGTTCCATGGTCCAAGAAGGAAGGAGTCTCCCACCCAAAAGCCTTCACAGCTTCCCCGTGGTCCAGCCTCCAGGCTCAACTTCTTTCACACTTAAGTCTGGCCAGACTATCTAATTCTTTCCCTGGAAAAGCATCTTATGTGTTTTGTCCCCCTGAGTCTCTTCTTGTCTGCCTTTCTCCCTCCGTGCCCTGCCTGACTGAGCCCACCTCCATCCTGGGAGCACCTTCCAGCCCCAGAATGTCTCCCTTCTTGGAGCACGTATCACACTGCTCGTCTGCACATCTCACTTAGCAGCTGGTCATGTACTCCCCGGTAAATTGTGTGTACTTTTTATTTGATAAAGTGATCCCTATTTACCGGTTTATGGTTTAGGTTTTCATGCGTTGCCTTGTTCTCGTGACTATATCAGGTATCTTGGTATGCAGGGACTAGGCATGCCTCTCGAAGCAGCCCTTTCATCCTCAAACATGGAGATCTGCCCATGTAGAATGTATAGCTGTTTCCTTTATTCAGCCCAAAGATGTTTGCTTTTTGGCTGCACTGGGTCTTCATTGCTGCACAAGGGCTTTCTCTAGTTGTGGAGAGCGGGGGCTACTTCCTAGTTACAATGCGTGGGGTTCTCATTGTGGTGACTTTTCTGGTGGAGTACAGGCTCTAGGCTATGCAGACGTCAGTAGCTGCTGCACATGGGCTCAGCCATTGCAGCGCACAGGCCGCAGAGCTCAGGCTTAGTAGTTGTGACACATGGGCTTAGCTGCCCCACGGCATGTGTGGAGTCTTCCCGGACCAAGGATGGAATCGGTGTCTTCTGCATTGCAAGGCATCTTCTTAACCACTGAACACCGGGGAAGCCCAGCACAAGAATGTTGGCTATGAAGATCTGGAAATCTAGAGTAGTTGTTTTTTTTTTTTAAGTTCTGCCATTGGCTTCTTTGTATCACTAGGGGCATGGCCATTAAAATCAGACAGACCAGATCTTGAATCCTGACGCTGTGTGACCTTGGATAAGTTACCTAACCTCTGTATGCTTCAGTTTCCTCACCTCTAAAATGAAGTTCGTAGACTGTGAGAATGACAGCACTGTGTGGAATGCACAGGGTGCCTTCAGAATTCATCCATGCGATGAATAATTTATGTAAGTGCTTGGCACCATGCCTGCCAAAGTTCCCTGGGAAGCAGACTCTGAGACAGGCTATAGCAGGTTTATTTGGGGCTGCTCATGGCTGATCAATAAAGTGGAAGAGAATAGAAGGAAGCAGAATTGGGCAGAAAGAGATACCAGGCTTTGAAAAAGTCTCAGCGGAGACCTCGACCAACTCCTCGGAGATTCTGAGGCTGGGGTCATCCACCAGAAGTGGCAAATGGCTCTCAGCATTTCCACATCAACACTCCCTCTAGGTGCAAGTCTAATAGAAGAGTGAGAGTGCCCCTCCCAATCATCCTAACAAAATCCTTATTACATTTCTTTGGCTCTGATTGAGTCCTGGGCCTATTTGTGAACCAATCTACCACCAGAAAATGTGATAATCTCACTGGCTGAGCCAGAGCCTCATGCTGACCCCCGGTGCCAGATGCCCCATGTACTCCACCTGAAGCAGGCAGATTGAAAATTGCAGAGCCTGTGGTTCCCCTAGTGGAAAATCTGAGAGTGCCAGGAACAGATGGACGCTGTACTGTGAAAGCCTGACAAATGTCTATTCTTTAACTGAAAAGAATGTTAGCATAGGAACAGCCTAGGGTAGGGCAAGTGCCTACAGAGAGTGAAGGACAGGCTGATGGGAAGCGCAACATACATTGACTGCAGGGTGTCTGACTTAGAGGCATGTTTGCTTTTAAAAATGAAATAAATATGTATTCCTAATAAATGGTGGAAAAAAGCATCCGCTGAGTGATCCTCAAGTTGAGTTTTAAATCTTACCCCTGGAGAGGCTTCTGAGCTGTTGGATGTTCTGTGTTTTGATCTGGGTGGTGGTTTGGGCTTCCTTGGTGGCTCAGATGGTAAAGAATCTGCCTACAATGCAGGAGATTGGGCTCCAGTTCCTGGGTCAGGAAGATCCCCTGGAGAAGGGAATGGCAATCCACTCCAGTATTCTTGCCTGGAGAATTCCATGGACAGAGGACACTGGTGGGCTACAGTCCATGTGGTCACAAAGAGTTGGACACAACTGAGCAATTAACATGTTCATGGATGTATTCATTTTGGAGAAATTTAATAAGCTAAACATTTATGATTTGTGTCTCTTTCTCCATATATGTTATACCTATAACAAAAATGTTCCTTAAAAGTAAAAGAAAAAAATTTCACCTAGTCGAAGGCTACAGTATAAGGCTGCATTCTTTCTCCAAGTTGTAGTCTTTTTTTACTGTCTATAACCTTTGACAAGTTACAACCACTCCATTTCTGGCTGTTCACTGCCTGAAGAACTATTTCATCTAAGATGATTTTTATAATCGAGTGTCCCTAAAACCTTCAACACAGACCCCCAACAATCGGGATTTATGTTTTTAAGGGTGTGTCGTGAAAATCATTATTAAAGCAACAGATTTTTTAGTTTTGGGTTTGTTTTTTTTTTGGCTGTACCATGCAGTTCGTAGTATCTCAGTTCCTAGACCAGGGATTGAATTTGGGCCATGGCAGTGAAAGCTTGGAATCCTAACCCCTAGGCAACCAGGGAACTCCCAAGCAAGACTTTTTAAAATGGACATTTCATATTGCGCTTCAAGGATTCAGATAATTATCTAGTATTTTTGTTGTCGCTGAGCTAGTTAAAAATAAGTGATAGACAGCGTGAGAGTTCACTTCTAAATATCAAGTATTGCCAAAGAACAAGACATTCTTCTCTATAACCACACTGTCATTAAGATACCCAAGAAACATAATGTCGATACAATAATATATAATTTTCAGTTCATATGCAAATTTCCCCAGTCATCTAAATTATGTCCCTTATACTTGTTTTTTTGTTTAAGGTTCAACCAAAACATTTTGCATTGTATTTATTTGTTATTCTCTTTATCCTGCTTTACCCTAGAACAATCTTCACACCTCTTTTTTGGGGCGGTCATTGACAACATTGATATATTTAGAATTCAAGTGAACTGATCTGTAGAATTCATTTTCTGTATACTGAATGTCTTACCACTTTCTCATTACTAGATTCAGGTTAAGATTTTTTAGCAAGAAGACTGCATGTGGTGTATGTTTTCCATTCCTCACACAAGAGGCCCATTTTGTCATTGTTCCATTATTAGTGATACTAAGTGGTCTAGCTTGGTTAAAGCAGGTCTTTCCCTTTGTGCTGAGAAATCATCTTTGGGCTGACAATTTGAGACTATGTAAGTGCCCTGGTCACCAACAGTCATTCACCCAGTAGTTTGTTTTTTTTTTTAATTTTTTTTAAATTTTAAAATCTTTAATTCTTACATGCGTTAGCATCCACTGATGATCCTTGCCAGAAGCTGTTACAAACGAAGGTTTTCTAATTGAATCATTCCTTCTACGTTTGTTGATTGATGTCTTTAGTAATGAGAGGACACATCCTGTCTCCTCTCTCCTCTTTCTTTTCTCTCCTCTCCTGCTCCCTTCCTCCCCTCTCTTTCTAGCGTATATGTGTTTATTATATACATTTATTCTTATTTTTCTTTCACAAAAGGTATTTCAGAAACAGTGTACACGTCTTTTGATAAATTGTCTCTTTTGCTCATTTTTATATTGGGTTTCTCATCTCCCCCTCCCATCCTAGAATTTTAGGTCATCCTCATGTATTAGGGGAGAAGGCAATGGCACCCCACTCCGATACTCTTGCCTGGAAAATTCCATGGATGGAGGAGCCTGGTAGGCTGCAATCTGTGGAGTCGTGAAGAGTCGGACACAACTGAGCGACTTCCCTTTCACTTTTCACTTTCATGCATTGGAGAAGGAAATGGCACCCCACTCCAGTGTTCTTGCCTGGAGAATCCCAGGGACAGGGGAATCTGGTGGGCTTCCATCTACGGGGTCGCACAGAGTAGGACACGACTGAAGCGACTTAGCAGCAGCTGCAGTAGCATGTATTAGGAAAATTATATCTTTATCTCTGATATAAGTGACACATATTTCCTCCTAGATTATTTGTCTTTTGATTTTTGTTTATAGTTTTGTCATGCTAACATTGCTTTATTTTTATGTAGAAAAATTCACCAACCTGCTGTTTTTGCTATGTCTGGATTTTAAGACAGAGTTAGACAAATTTCTCCATGCTGAAATAATCTTTTAAATTATGTTTTCTGCTAGTACCTGTGTCATTTTATTTTTTACACTTAGACCTCTGATCCACTTGGAGTTTATTCTGGTGTACAGTGTAAGGCGTTGGTCCAATTTTATCCATCTCCAAATGGCCATCCAGTTGCTCCCACACCACTTATTAAAAGAACCAGCTTTTCTTAGTGATTTGAGATATTATCTTTATCATAGGCTAAATTCCCATGTGCCTTAGATCTATTCCTGGACTTGCTATTTTATTCTAATAGTCTGTCTGTTCATTTACCAGTTTTAATTATAGATCCTTTAGAATATCATTTACTATTTGACAAGCCTCGTCTCTTCTCATAGCTCTTCTTTGGGGGACTTTATGGCTATTCTTGCATGCTTATTTTTTTACATGACTTTCAGAGTTGACTCCTCTAGAAAAGAATGTGGTATTTTTATTATGATTGTGTTAAGATTATATATTGACTTCAGGAGAATTAGAACTTTATGATATTGAGTGGTCCTGTCAGAGAACAAGGGAGGTCTCTTGCCTTTTTCGAATCTTTTTTCCAGCCTTTCGGGAGTATTTTAAAGTTTTCCTCAGGTTTTGATGATTATGAAGTGAAGTGCAAGTCGCTCAGCCGTGTCTGACTCTTTGCGACCCCATGGACTATACAGTCCATTAAATTCTCCAGGCCGGAATACTGGAGTGGGTTTCCATTCCGTCTCCAGGGGATCTTCCCAACCCAGGGATTGAACTCAGGTCTCCCACCTTGCAGGTGGATTCTTTATCAGCTGAGTCACAAGGGAAACCCTTTGATGATTTTAGCTGTAGCAAATAAAACAACACTCCATAAGATCAAACAAAAGTTTTATTACAAAAAGTGATACCAGAAGAGAGGACAGAACCAAACAAAATCACCACATTGGCACCAGATGCCAGTCTTATAGCCCAGAGGCAAAAGAGACCTGGAGCCAGACAGATAACTAGCGAAGGTAGAAAGTGCAGCCGTAGCCCCTCTCTGGAGGCTAGACACCACCTCCTGATACATGGACTTGTTATAACCTAGGGATTCAAAATGACTCATATAGGGGGCTACTTTCAGAGCCAAGCCTGCCTATAAAATATGGAAAATAAAAAAAAGAATGTATGTGTGTGTGTGTATATATATATATATGTATAATCTGAATCACAGCAGAAATTACTACAACATTGTAAATCAACTATACTTCAATAAAAAATATTGATTAAAAATAATGAAATAAAGAATTGTATATACCTTATTAGAAAATAGGGTCATTTTCTTTCATTATCTCCTGTAACTGGTTATTGTTTATTTAAATATAAACATTTTTGCATATGCATATGTTACTTATCTATCTAAAATTGTGCTTATATGTACTTCTTATAGAATTGCTTTGCTTGTGTTAGTTTTTGCCATTAAAACTTTTGCCTATTATAAGCCTGCCTGTTTTCTTATTTATGACCGTGTAACTCATTTTCTAGATGTCTAATGCTGAAATATTAGGTAAAAACTTCATATAACAGATTGTGTTAGAATTTCCACATAGTTCACACATATTTGTTGGTTTATTCCTAAATATTTTAAGTGGTTTTCTGTTTCTGTACCACATGGTATCACCTGTATATGAATCTAAAATATAGTACACATGAACCTGTCTATGAAATAGAAACAGGATCTTGACATAGAGAACAAACTGAGGGTTGCCAAGAGGGAGGGGGCTAGGGAAGGGATGGAGTGGGAGGTTAGGGTTAGTAGATACAGGCTTTTATAAATAGGATGGGTAAACAAGAAGGTTCTGCTATTAGCACAGGGAGCTATATTCAATATCCTGTGATTAATCACAATGGAAAATATTAAAAAAGAGAATGTAGGTATACGTACAATCTGAATCAGCAGAAATTAACACAATATTATAAATCTACTATACTTCAAAAAAATATTTATTAAAAAAGATAAGAATTGTATATACCTTATTTAAAAAAATAGGGGTTTTCTCTTTTATTATCTCCTGTAACTGGTTTTGCTTATATAAACATATTTTAATATTTATATATTATTTATCTAAAATTGTGCCTTTATATGTACTCCTTATAGAATTGTTTTGCTTGCATTAGATTTGTCACTAAAACTTTTGAATTTTCCAACTATACTATCATATTATCTATGAATAGAGATATTTTAATTTTCTCATTTTCAATTCTTATCCCTCTAATAGTTATCTCTTGTCTGGTTGCATTGATTAAAATCTCCAGTATCGGCAACAACATGGATGGACTGTGAAAGCATTATGCTTGGTGAAGTAAGCCAGACAAAGACACCAATACTATGTGGTATCACTGATATGTAGAATCTAAAAAATAAAAATAAACAAACTAGTGAATATAACAAAACAGAACAGACTCACAGGTACAGAGAACAAACTAATTGTTACTAATGGAGAAAGGAAAGGGGAAAGGGACAAGATGGGGTAGGAGATTAAGAGGCACAAAGTGCTACAGACTAAAATAAATAAGCTACAAGGATATACTGTAAAGCACAGAGAATATAGCCAATATTTTATAATAACCATAAACAGACTATAACCTTTAAAAATTAAATCACTATGCTGTATGCCTGAAACTTATATAATATTGTAAATCAACTAAACCCCAATTATATTATCTCCAATATCATGTTAAATGGTAGTAGACTTGCTAGGTATCCTTGCCTTGATCCTGACCTTGTGTATTTATTTATTAAATAAGATTCTGACTTTAGGAATGAATTATACATTTCTAGTATATACAGGTATAATATACATATATATTTATTGTATCAAAATGAATTCATTAATTCCTGTGTTTAATTAATATTTGATCATGAATAATTACTTTTATCAAAACATTTGCAATATCTATAGAAAAACTCATTTAATTTTTTAATAAATGTTAAATTTATTAAATTTGAATTTAATGCTGAATTTCATTCTGCGTGCATGAAAGTGAAAGTCACTCAGTCGTGTCCAACTCTTTGGGACCCCATGGACTATACAGTATATGGAATTTTCCAGGCCAGAAAACTGGACTGGGTAGCCTTTCCTTGCTCCAGGGTATCTTCCCAAACCAGGGATTGAACCCAGGTCTCCCACATTGCTGGTGGATTCTTTACCAGCTGAGCCACAAGGGAAGCCCAATAATACTGGAGTGGGTTGCTTATCTCTTCTCCAGTGGATCTTCCTGACCCAGGAATCAAACTGGAGTCCCCTTCAGTGCAAGAGGATTCTTTACCAACAGGGAAGCCATGCCCAGTCACTAAGTTGTGTCTGACTCTTTGCAACCCCATGGACTATAGCCTACCAGGCTCCTCTGTCCATGAGATTTCCCAGGCAAGAATACTGAAGTGGGTGGCCATTTCTTTCTCCAGAGGATCTTCCCCACTGGGGGCTCAAACCCACGTCTCTTGCACCTCCTGCCTTGGTAGGTGGATTCTTTACCACTGAGCCACCTGTTTACATATTACATTAACGAATAATATCAAACCATTTTTGTGTTCCCAGAATAAATCCCACCTATTCATGGTATATTGTTTTGAATGTACTCTTAGAATATTTGCTGGCTTTTTGAGATGTTTGCATGAATCTTTATAAGTAAAAATCATTTATACATTTTTTTTGTTTGTTAATTGCATTTAAGTATCAATGTTTACTTCAGAGGAAGAGTTGGGGAATTTTCTTTCTTTTTCTAGGCTCTAACATTATCTGGTCTCTGAAGGCCTGGAAGACTTCTCCTGTAAATCATGTGACCTTAATGCTGTGTGTGTGAGAGAGAAAGGGAGAGAGAATTTTGGATAACTTTTTCTGTTTCTTCTATGGAACTGATTCTCAAATAAGTGACCGAAGGACACTCAAGGGTCCGTATAACACTTTCAAGGTGACAGCAAAGTTCTTTCAACTAAATATCTGCATGAAGCTAAATTTTCTTTATATTCTTCAGTCCAAATATATAACAAGATACTGAATGAAGAAGCAAACATGAGGGGTTTCCCTGGTGGCTTCCTGGTAAAGAACTGGCCTGCCAATGGAGGAAGCATGGGTTTGATCCCAGTCTGAAAAGATCCCACACGTCATGGAGCAGCTAAGCTTGTGCACCACAACTCTTGAGCCTGTCCTAGAGCCCAGGAGTCACAACTACTGAAGCCCACACACCTCGAGGGTGTCCACCGCAACAAGAGAAGCCACTGCAATGAAAAGCCAGCACGCTACAGCTAGAGAGCAGCCCCTGCTCGCCACCACTAGAGAAAAGTCCACGCACAGCAACAAAGACCCAGGACAGCCCACACAAATAAAAAGTAAACAAATAAAGTATTTTTAAAAAGAAGCCAACACAAGGATCCGGCTGTCTTAGATTAAACCAAACAAAAATAAATTGCAAAAATATAAAACAATACCATTATTTTCACTAAATTTTTTTGTGGAAAATATAGTTATTTTTCATAAAATAGTGCTATTTATATTAATATGTAATAGGCTTGTCTCTTAAATATTATTTCAATGGTCTCACTTTTAATGTCTAATATAGTAGATACTGATAAACAACCCACATAAACAAAAGCTCTTGAGATGTCATCGAAATTTTTTAAGAATATTAAAGTGTCCTGAGACCAGCAACAATGAGAACTGCTATTTTATGGGAATTGTGTTGTTTAACTTTTTATCTTTTTTTATGGACAATTTTGATAAATTGTATTTTCTAAGAAATTATGGATTTCATCTATATCTTCATAAAGAATTGTGCAAAATAGCCTTATTTTTAGAAAATTTCCTCTTTTCCATGGTTATTTTGTTCCTGTCATTTCTTTTATGAATTTGGCTTGCTTCTTTTTGTTTATTAGCTTAAATAAGCTTAAATAATAAACAATATTTATTAGCTTAAACATTAGTTTACATATTTTGTTGGTTTTTCAAAGAACAAGCATTTGAATATGGTTGCTATTTCTGCTGTCTTTCTTCTTTTTAAACTCATTAACTTCTGCTTTGATCCACTTTTAGTGTGGCGGGCTAAGCCCACTATAACCTATGTAGACTCTTAGAAGTAGTTTTCATTCACATGGGGCCATCACCCATATACATCAATGATCCTGCCCAGAATTCAGTTAACTCTCCTGTCATTCATTGTGAAATAGTCCAAAGGAACTTTGACAAGCTGGAAATTCTGCAGGATATTGCAATAGTCCTCTATTATGATAATATCATATTAATAATAGTAGATGAGAGAGAAATGTATTGGAGTCCAAATGGTGAGATAGTAAACCTTATAAAGATTTAGGGACCTGCCACAGTAGTGAATTGATAAGGATCTGGTGGTCTGAAGCCTGCCAGGACATCCTCTGAAAGTAACAGACAAATTATTGCATCTTGCATCATTCACCACCAAAAAGGAAACACAACACTTGCTTGACCTCTTTCTGTTCTGGAGGCAGCATATTTATTTCACACTTGTGATACTGCCCTCACACATCTGTCAAGTGACACAGAAGGCTGCCAGCTTTGACCAAGGCTCCGACTAGGAACAGATTCTGCAGTCAGGTCCCGGCTGCTGCCTGAGCCACGTGATACAGAAGACCTTATGGTGTCTATAGAAGCCCTCTGGGGGCTTCTGTAAGGAGAAGATGCTGTGTAGAGTTCATTACAAGCCCTAGCAGGAGAATCACAATGTACACACCTGAGGTCTGGAATAAGCCATGACAAGCGCAGCAGAGAATTATATACATATGAAAAATAACTGGGCCCTGATAGAGACAGTATCTCTGACCTTGCTGACCATGGAATAACAAGTGGCTATGCGGCCAGAGGGGGCTTCCCTGGTAGAGAATCAGCCAGTAGAGAATCCGCCTGCAATGCAGGAGATCCTGGTTTGATTCCTGGGTCAGGAAGATCCCCTGGAGAAGGGATAGGCTAGCCACTCCAGTATTCTTGGGCTTCCCTGGTGGCTCAGATGGTAAATAATCCACCTGCAACGTGGGAGACCTGGGTTTGATCCCTGGGTTGGGAAGATCCCCTGGAGGAGGGCATGGCAATTTACTCTAGTATTCTTGCCTGGAGAATCCCCATGGTCAGAGGAGCCTGACAGGCTACAGTCTATAGCGGTCCCAAAGAGTCGGACATGACTGAATGACTAAGCATAGCACATATGGGCAGAGACACTGCATTATATTTTTATTGATGTGTAATAAATCACCACAAATATAATGGTATAAGGGAATACAGATTTATTAACTTAGTTATATAGGTCAGAAGTCCAGAATGGCTCAAATGGGTTCTCTGCTTAGCATATCACAAGGCCAAGACCATATTGTTGACCGGGCTAAGTGCTTGTCTGGAAGCTCTAGGTAAGAATCTGCTTTCAACCTCATTCAGGTTGTTGGCCAAATTCAGTTCCTTGTGGTTGTAGGACTGTTCTTGTTGGCTGCCAACTGAGGGCCTTTCTCAGCTCCTAAGGCCTCTGCATTCCTTCTAATGTGTCCCTCATCCTCCTCAAGCCAGCAACAGTGCAGCTAATCCCCTCGTCACTTCAAATCTCTGGCTTCCTCTTTTGCTACCAGCCAGAGAAAGCTCTCACTTTGAAAGGTTCATGTGATTAGATTAGGCCCACCTGGATCATCTTTTTATCTTAAGGTTAAATGTGCTGGAGAGCAGAAGAGAACCAAGGAAGGGGGGCTTCCCCAGTGGCTCAGTGACAAAGAATCTGTCTGGAATGCAGGAGACACAGGAGACAGGGGTTCTATCCCTGAGCAAGGAAGATCCCCTGGAGGAGGAAATGGCAGCCCACTCTAGTATTCTTGCCTGGGAAATCCCATGGACAGAGGAGGCTGGTGGGCTACAGTCCATGGGGTCACAAAGAGTAGGACCTGACTGAGCGTGCACATGCAGTTCTCATCCCAGGAGGGATAGCTTATCATATTCACAAGTTACAAGGATTAGGATAGGACATTTGGGGGGCCATTTTAGACATGGTCTCTACCGCAGCTGTCCATCATAAACTGGATTATCTTAGACACACTAAGTCAAAAGCTGAGCTTGGTCCACCAGCAGTCCACTGAAAGATGAAAGTAGTATGGCAGGTCTGGGCACAAGCAACACAAGTGCTCACAAGTGAGCTGTACCAACAGGGGACTGAGACTGCTTGTCATCCATCACTATTGCACCAGTGTCTCTCCCTCAGCCCGGATCTATGTTCACAAGGGAAAGTCCTTTATGACCAGCCAACAGAGGAGGAAAAGGCCTCACAGGTGAGTCGTTTGATACATGGAGCCAAAAATGAACTGCTGCCCCTGCAGCCCTACCCTGGCGTAGCTCTGTGAGAGTGTAGAGAGGAAGTCCTCCCCACTGGGAGGACTTCAAATGGTACACTTGGTCATTTACTTTCCATGGACACAGAAGGATCCCAAGACAAGAATACGCATAGACTCATGGGCAACCATGAGTGAGTGAGCTGGTGAGTAACCAGCTCTTTTAATCATCACTGTTAACAAGGGAAATGGAACTGGGTGAGTGAGGAAATATTATCAGCATGTAGCAACTAACAACCACAATCACAAACATTATGTGAGAACTTAGGAAAATAATTGTGTAAGAATGTTAAGCGATGGATACGTTAAATTCTTTTGGTCTCACCTGGAAAATGGGCTTACTAACATCTACTATATTGGTTTATTGTGATGATTAAGTGAGACAAAATAGGTTTATCATAGAATCCACTTATTATGAGGGACTTCCCTGGTGGTTCAGACAGTAAAGAATCTGCCTGTAATGAAGGAGACCTGGGTTTGATCTCTGGGTGGGGAAGCTCCGCTGGAGAAGGCCATGGCTATCCACTCCAGTATTCTTGCCTGGAGAATTCCATGGACAAAGGAGCCTTACAGAGGGGTTCACAAAGAGCAGGACACAACTGAGCAATTAACACTTTCATTTTCACTTCTACTTATTATGACCCTGTGTTTGATAAATGAGAGCTATTTTGTTGTTATCATTTACAGTAATGGTGAAAGAAACAAAAATAACTTTTAGGCTGATGTTGACTAATAAAATAACAAATTTTAATCATTTCTTTTCATGTAGCAAAATCATGTAATTCTTTTCTATAATTTCAAAAATTTTGTTATTAAAGTAACCAGGGTTTATTACCAGTGCACTGAAACTCATTAACAAAGTAAAAATAAGTATTATGTCCTCCTGGCTTCATAAGATTTCAGTGACTTAAGTTAATTTCCAAATGTGAAAGTGCCTTGGATATAGTCACCTACCTTTCCCGGTTCTTTCTCTCTTGCCTGAATCTCCCTCTCTGGTGTCCTGGTGAAGGATGTGCTGGCTGTGACACACACCCTGAATGAGAAGGGAGAGTCAATAATTCTAGTGAAAATCCACGTGGGGTTGGCCATGATGTCAGCTGGAAGGGGTCTGGTGCCCTCCAGGGGACAGAGGACCCACAAAAAGAACTCTAGACTATCTGGGAAGTGGACTGGATCCCCCAGGCTGGATCCTGGGTTTGGAAGGGCTCCAGAGAAATGCTGTCAAAACTCAGGAATTTAATCTTAAAAATGCCAAAGGAAGGCAGCCTCAGATCCACACCAGGGCTCATCTGTGGCATGTTTCGCTCAAAACTAGTTCCCATATATTTACACGTATATGTATAACTGAATCACTTTTCTGAACCCCTGCAGGTAACACAACATTGGAAATCAACTATATTTCAATTAAAACAAACAACTTTAGCTCTAGTTCCCACCTCCCATACCTAAACATCCAATGTCCTCCAACCTATTATTACTTCTGGCTGTTTGGATCTGAATGACAAGACTCTTTGACTCTGTCCCTGAGAAAGACAGAGGTCTTGCCTCAGTAATTTTTGCAACTTACCAGAGCTCCAGAAACTGGTTAGCACCAGAAAGGTCATTCTGCTACTGGATTTTTCATTTTCAGGCTCCAGAAATATCACACATTCTGGCTTGTTTGTGTTCTCCTTACTCCCCTGAGAACTCCCCTGACAGAAACTGGACTAAGGGACCACTCAATATAAATCGGGCTTCCCTGGTGGCTGGGCTGGTAAAGAACCTGCCTGCCAATGCAGGAGATGCAAGAAGTGCAAGTTTGATCCCTGGGTTGGGAAGATCCCCTGGAGAAAGAAATGGCAACCCACTCCAGGATTCTTGCCTGGAGAATCCCGTGGACAGAGGAGCCTGGTGGGCTACAGTCCCTGGAGCTGCAAAGAGTCAGGCATGATTGAGCACACACACGCACACAGAGTGAATTAAGGGACCACTCAATGTCAATGAAACTGTTCACATGTATTTGGAGCCCTTTCGTTTTTAAAAATCCAGCAGCCTCCTCTTTACCTGTTGGCAGAATATCAAATTGCTGTTTCACTCATGCTCTGTGGGAGAGTCAATCATGATTTCAACTACAAAGTCAATATTTGGAAAGATGAGCCAGGCATTTTTCATTTAATCCTTACAAAAATCTCTGCAAGGTAGGTGTTATTATGCCTATTTGTGGATGAGAGAACTGGGTCTCAGAGTTCAGGAGCATGAACAAGATCATACAGCAGACCTGGGAGTCAAAAGCAGGGCTCTGGCCTGCTAAGGCCTGGCTCTTTCTGTTGTACTATACCAGGGTATAGACAGGACTTCCTAAGAGAACCCACCTGCCAATGCAGGAGACATAAGAGATGTGGGTTCGATCCCTGCATCGAGGGCATAGCATCCCACTCCAGTATTCTTGCCTGGAGAATCCCATGGAGGGAGGAGCCTGGCAGGCTACAGTCCATGAAGTCACAAAGGGTTGGACATGACTGAGGCGATTTAGGACACACACAGGGTATAGACAGAATGTTTGATTTCTACAACTTGCTCTGTAAGTTCATACTTTAAAGTACTACTCCTGCTCCAAGCACACAGGAATAATGGATAAAATATGAGAAACATTAATCCTGCTCGAAAGCACAATGAACATCTCTGTGGACTACTCTAAATGAGCCTGAAAACCAAAAATTTTAAGCACATCAAGAAATCAAACACTCAGAAAGAAAGCTAACAAATCACAGACATGAAATTTTCTTACAGATTAAATGAAAATAATAGGATTTTCTGACATAAAATTTCAAGTGACACGGTTTCAAGGTTTCATTTTTCTCATTGCATCTTAACAAGTGGTACATGGTTTCATTTTGTCTTATTAACAATGATGTTCACTTTGGCCACTTGATTTTCCAGGCTTCTCTACTGTACAGTGGCTGTGAAGAAGAGGGAACTATTGTGCAGGGTTGGTGGGAATGTAAGTTGCTGCAGCCACTAAAGAGGACAATATGAGGATTCCTCAAAGAATTGAAACAAGTACCATACAATCCAGCACTTCCACTCTTGGGTACTTATCCAAAGAAAACAAAAACACTAATTAGAAAAGACATATACACCCCTGTGTTCACGGGGCATCATTTACAATAGCCAAGATATGGAAGCGGCCTAAGCTCCTGTCAGTAGATGAATAAATAAAGCAGCCTTGAACTGAGCCTGGGAAGGGCTTGAGCTGGTGGGGAGCAGACAGGGGTTCAAGTCCTTTCTCTGCTGCTTAGCTGTGGATTCTTAGGCAATCTACCTTCCCTGGCCTTGGCTCAGCTAGTTCACTTCTCTGCAAAATGGGAATGCGTGAGGTCCAGCTTAAAGAGTTGTCAGAATTAAGTAAGAGCGCATATGCAAAGCGCCTGGCACCTGCCTAGCACAGAGGACAAAGCCTCCATTCAAGGTACTTCTGCTCTCTCTCCAAATGATGTGTGTGCAGGTGTGTGTGTAACAGGTGTTAAATACATGTGTGTGAGTGGGAGGAGGCAGGGCTGGCTGGGGGATATAGCACACAGTTGGCTCAATTACTCATGGCCTCAAAATAAAAAAGCTGCTCCAAGCATTTACAGGCCCCAGGATGGTTGTAAATCCCACAGCCCTGGCCCCAGGCCAGAAGTGCTAGCCCACCCTCCCCCACCTCCTCTGCTGGTGGCCAGAGCCCTGCTGCCTTCCTCTTTCCCCAGATGGCCTGGTCCGTGCATGCCCAAGACCCCGGGAAGCCACGGAGCATCAGAGGCGTCATCAGGGTGGTCCTGAAGGGTCCGGGGTGCGGGTCTGCTGGGCTTTTTGGAGACCCTGGCCTCCCCGGGGACCTCTCCAGGTGAGGAGATCCATCTAGAAGCAGGGAGGGGAGCGATGCACAGCCTGGACCTCTCCCTCTTACAGTTTGGCTCGGCCAGGGGTGTGAGTCCTCAGTCCCTCCCGCCTGGGAGCTGGCCAAGCAGGTGGGGCACGCTCGCCTCCATGTCTCTGAGGAGGAACCAGGAATCTCTTTGCTGTTCTGGAGCTACGGGGGAGCTGGCTATGGAAGGACTCCTGCTGGGACTCTTTCTAAACCAGAAGCTGCCTCCTCCCTATTGAGCTCCATAAAACTGCTTTTCTGTGACTTTGCAGAAGGGTGAGAGGCACACAGATGGCTCTGGAAGTTCAGTGTGAAGCCAGCAGGCCTGTCCCCCCCTAGTCGTTCCAGTTAGCCCTTGAAGTGTTGCTGGGAGTGGGAGTCCTGGGGAAGGGTTCAGTAGGCAGCAAGACCAGCCTCCTTTGCATTCCCCTGGACAGGAAGGTCGGGGACAGGACTGGCCTGAGGTCACCCACAGTACAAGCGGATGCTGGCTGAGCGCTAGAACCCAGGAGTACTCTCCCATCCACCTCTGTGCTCTCAGAGCCAGATCTGAGGCCCCAGGGGTAATAGGGGTTCAAAGTGATGGTGGGCTGGACTCCAGCCCAGGGCTCCTGGTGGCAAGACTCTGCCTGCTCCCCGAAGAGGCTATTGCTAGAGTTCCACATAAAGAAACATTCTGTAAGCGCCTTCTTACAAAAGGGTAACTGCAGCAGATTAGAGATGGCCAAAATCTTGGTGATCCCTCCATGGAGAGGTGGGGCCCAAGTCCCCTCACCTTGGAACTGTAGTTGGCTGTGCATCATGGGTTCATGACTTGCTTGACAAATGAATGATGTGGGAATGACGCTCTGGGACATCCAGGGCTAGTTTCCCTTAACTTCCTACCGGATACAGGAACGAAGCTGCCTTAAAGTCACCCAGGTGAGCCCATCTTCCAGCTGAATCCCACTCAGGTGACCACCATTGATGCCACGTGGAGCAAAGAATCACCTCACTGAGCCCTGCCGGGATTCTTAACCCACAAAACCATGAGATATAATAAAATGGTGGTTGTTTTAATCTACTGAGTTTTGGTGTCATCTCTTAACACAGCAATAGATAACTATAGGGTAACTTTCCATCTTGAACATAGCAGAGAACAGAGAAGCTAGATGCAGACTCCTTTCTAAATCAAGTACACACACCCCTGAATTGTATACACCCTTTAAGCTCAGATGTCTTTCGAGATTTCATAAAGCTGATTTGGGCCCCAAATATTATAAATGTAACTTGGATACCAACTGGCATAAAACAAAATTAAACCTAATTCTTCTGGTGCAATGACTGTGTGCACAGCCCTCTATTCTCATTTAATTGAAGAACCACCCTTTAGGGTAGTTTGATGCAGGGTCGCTATTTTACCAGAGAGGACATGGAAACGGAGGCTAAGGAGCTTGCCTGAGACCATACAACTCGCAAAGGCCAGGGCTGGGATTCAAAGAGCCTCTGTCCACGGAGGGTGCTTCCCAGGGGCCCTCCCCACGTCTGAGAGGACACACCCGGCACGCCGTGTTGGTGACACGAGGGGCCGCGGGCGGACGCTGGAGCGGGGGTCCCGGAGCCCCAGGGAAGCTGCCTCCAGGCTGACGAAGGAGCACCAACCCCAGGCCCAGCCTTGCGCCACCTGCCCACGCCCCCTCCTCAGGCCCCTGGCGCAGCTGTCACCATCACGGGCCTCCGATCCGGTTACAGACCCCAGAGCCCCCTCCTCTTCCTGCTCGTGCGCAGGACGGAAGGCAGAGCCCCGTCCGGCCTGGGAACAGCGCTGAAGGCGGAGGACCAAACCGCCCCAGGCACTGCCAGCTGCCGTCACCGCCGCGCCCCCGCCCGCTGAGCTCATTCTCTGGGGTCTTGGGCGGCTGGCGCTGAAGACGGACAGCAGCGCGCACCCTGCGGTGGGCTGTGAGGAATCCTGCAGTTGGCTTTGTTGAGACGGGTTGATGCCGCACCAGGCCGGGGCTCCGCACCTGCTGCCAGAGGAAGTCCCCTCCTACCTTGTCCCAGAGTGCGTGCAAATGCACACGCACGCACACGGAGGACGCCACCTCCCACCCAGTGGCTCCCACAGAAGGCCCAGGCCTGGATTAACTCTGGGCTTCACCAGTTGCTAATCTAAGCTTCAGTTTCCTCACCTGTAAAATGGGTTCATATGGCACCTAACTCAGGTTTTATATCTCAGGTCCTCACCAAAGGCTTGCTGAGTAAAACCAACAAGCAATAACAAAACCAACAACCCCACATCCATCCGTTCCCTGCGGTGCAGGTCCCAGACTCTACTCTCCTCCCTGCCTTCCTTCCAGTCAGCCCCACCCTTGCTCGGCTGGGCTTGACCCAAGGCTCTTAACTAGGCCTCCCCCTGCCAACCCTGCAAGCTGGTGAGCTCCTCTCCTCTGGGTCACGCCTCTGAGGGCTGGAGTATGTGTCTGAGAAGCTTCAGGCGTTTAGCAAATGTATCCAGTTCTTGGGGATTAGGCGACAAGCCTACTGAATGCCCTTTCAAAGTCACACTAGAGCAGTGACCAGCAGGGCCCCCTCGGGCCATCTAACTTTCTAAGGGAAGTCATCTATTTGACACACTGTCTTCCACAGATTAGGGCATAGATCCTGCTAAGTTAGATGTTAACTTACAAAGAAATGAAACTTCCCCCAATTGGAAAGTTGGAAGTGACTCTTGTAGGTAGGCTAGAAAAATTACCCCCAAAGATTATGGTTTTATTGATCTATTGAGATTCTGTCATCCTGCAGGTTCTGTCATTAATGAGATAATGGTGCTCATGGTAAAGAACCCACCTGCCAGTGCAGGAGATGCAGGAGACCCGAGTTCGATCTCAGGTCGGGTAGATCCCCTGCAGGAGGGCATAGCAACCCACTCCAGTGTTGTTGCCTGGAGAATCCCATGGACAGCGGAGGCTGGCAGGCTACAGTCCATGGGGTCATAGAGAGTCGGACACGACTGAAGCAACTTAGCACGCATACTGTATATGAGAATAATATTTTCAAATTTTCAAAAACGATGCTTCAACACAGATCTCACATGTTTAGGAAGAGGCCAGGGTAGGGGTAGGAGGACGCCATGAGTGGAAATTGGAAAGAATGAAGCCCCAGTGGATGCTGAGGGGCTGTGGATGGAGAGGAAGATGGAGCTTAAGGCCAAGTACACTAGTGTCCTGAGAGCTGGTGGTGCTTCAGATGCTGGTGGTGACGTTGCGAGTGGGAGACAGGGTAGATGGAGCTACAGAAGTGATTGCTGAACATAGTGGTGACGCAAAGCGGCATCCAAGAGCCGGGAGCTCACTGGTCCCTCTTCCTAAGCCTGAGAGAAGAGGCAGATGAGAAAACCCCTCTCCATCAAAAGGACTTCAACAATGAGAGACCTCAAAGGGAATCATCAGGAGGTAATGGAAAGTTTCAGGTGTTGAGACTGAGGCTGAAGGTTTCAGAAGCCTTAATAATATAAGAGGGTGGGGAGGTGGGGCAGGTATGGAAGGAAGAGGGCCGGCTGGCCCAGGAATGAGGGCAGCAGGAGGGCGGGAAGCCGTCTGGAAGGAAGCAGGGTCACAGGGATGCCCATGATGGACTGGGCAGGCCGGGGGCTTCTACCAGAGCAGGGTCTGGTGCAGCTCTGGGGACAGAAATGCTCCAAGTGGGGACTGTGGGCAAAAGGCTTTGGGGGTTTTCCCGGTGGCCAGACTCACTGGCTGGGCGCGAGGAAACCCTGAGCTGGTCACACCGAGCTCTTAGCTTCCAACAGAAGCTTCCCAGGAACTTCAGGTGTGCAAGGGAGGTATTGGGGTGACAGGGAGCCGCTGTCAGGCTCTTCAGCTGCCCACACTGTGACACTGGGCCTGTGATTATGCTCCGAATCTCCCCTCAGAACTGCTAGCAGCTGGCACAGACCCTCAGCTGGGAGCGGCCAGGTCCTGTCTACTGAGGAGGCCCAGGAGTCAAGCTGGTGAGTTTGAACTACTCTCCCCTCAAGACAAGAATTTGCTTAAAGCCCTCAAGTCAAACAGGGGAATGGCACAGTCCTCTGGCTGGTGGGACGGCAGCAACTCTGGTTGGCTCATCTCTGCCATCCCAGCCCTCCAGTCTGGAGGCCTTTTGAAAGTTCTGCCAGTCACAGGGACGACCCTCCCTCCCACCCCACTGCATCCAGCTGCTGCCCACTGTTTACCTTGGTGCAGATGAAAGTTTTCACTTTCGCCTTAGATAAAGCAACCCCCAAAGCCTGCTTCTTTTCTTTGCATCGATGTCTCAGAAAGGATTCCTCCCAAGTTCATGGGCCACTGTTTGTTCCAAAGGTGAAGGGTTTCAACAGCCTGAGCCTTCTCTTTAAGGCCCATAGATTTTCCCAGTTAACAGGCAGGCTCTGTGACCTTCCTGGGCCCTGCCCCAGACCTGCTGATTTAGAACCTCCAGGGGGAAACGCTGGCAAAACAGCAGCTTCAAAAACGACTTCAGGGCCTTCTTTGCTGGTCTAGTAGTTAAGAATCTGCCTTGCAGTGCAGAGGACATGGGTTCATCCCTGGTCTGGGAAGATCCCACATGGCACGGAGCAACTAAGCCCGTGTGCCACAACTATTGAGCCACAACTGGATCCCTTGAGCCACAACTACTGAAGCCCACGTGCCCTGGAGCCTGTGCTCTGAAACAAGCGAGGCTGCCGCAGTGAGAAGGCTGCCCACTGCTGCTGGGGGATAGCCCCCACCTGCCTTAACTAAAGAAAGCCTGTGAGCAGCAACGAAGACCCAGCAAGGCCAAAAATAAATAAGTAAATAAATGAATATAAAAACCACTCCAGGGCACCTGCCTGGTTAAGAATCTGCCCTGTGATGCAAGGGACATGGGTTTGATCCCTGGTCAGGGAACTAAGATCCCACATGCCCCAGGGCAACTAAGCCCACGTGCCACAACTACTGAGCCTGCGCAACTAAGCCCCAACATAGCTAAATAAGTAAACAAATACTTAAAAACCACTCCAAGTGGGAAGTTCCCTGGTGGTCTAGCTGTTAGGATGGCGGGCTTTCACTGCCGTGGCCCCGGTTCAATTCTTGACCAGAGAACTGAGATCCTGCAAGCTGAGCAGCATGGCCCCCCAAAAAGGACTAAAAACAAAATAAACAACACTCCAAATGAATATGATGGTGAGGCAAGGCTTGGTGACACAGGTTTAGATTATAACTCCTTGGGATATGGGATATTTGTACATTTCTCATCAAACTTCTAGCTGAATTATTCCCAATTCTTCCCTAGCTACCAAATTCAGCCCTAGAGTGGGCCAGGGTGGCCGCACAGAACACAGCTATCTCGAGCATCCACGCCCCCTTCTGTATGGGGGAACCCAGTCAAAGGGAATCATGGCAACGATAGAAACAGACCGTGGGAGAATCCAGAGGGGGTCAGCAGCCTGGGGTGTCCCAGGTCACGGCCCGCGGGCAGGTGGAAGGTTCATGGACCTTAGGAGGACCAACCTGGGCTGGGTCTGCCGCCCCCACTTAGAGCTGTGTCACGTTCGAGGCTCAGTCACGTTTTTTGGACAACAGTTCCTCTCTCAGGGGGGTGGTGAGGCTTGTCTACCCTTGCTATAGAGAATATAAGTCGCTGAGCACAGAGCCTGGCACACAGTAAATGCTCAGTAAGTGCCAGCTGCTATTATTGATCATTCATGCATTCCACAAACAACTTGTGGATAAAAATGGCAAAAATAAACAGCAAAACAGAAAATTAGACAGATGCGGTGTCAATGCTCATAGTGCACACGGGATGGAGGGTTTTAACGGGATTTTACTATAAATTCATACAAACAAAAGGTTTCTGTTTTTAAAGTGACAGAAGAAAAGAACCTGGGGAAAAGCACAGGTTTCAATTCAGATGAGAGTTCTGCCCTGGCTCCTGCTTCAGATTAAATCTGTTGGTGCAAGAATAGATTGTGGAGATCCCAGAAAAGGGGCCTGACTTGCTGAGACTGGAGAATCTTTTCAGCCTTGAAGAACAAATAAAACTCTTACCCTCGTACCCTGCCTTTGCAGTAGTAAAATCTTGGTGATCTAGAACTATTCTTAGTTCCCTCAACTTCCAAGTCCTCCTCTACCTCAAACGTCTCATGTTACTGCTTTAAAAACCCTCTTATACCTACAAAGTAAAGAACAACTAGGTGCATTTGAGAACCAAGAGAGGAAAGGGACAGTGTGGGGAGGGGCGTGGAACCACAGTCCTACCCTTCCGGATGCACGGGGTTGAACCCAGGCTCTCCTCCAGGAAAGCTGAGGTCTCAGGGGCATGGGGAGGAGGAGGGCTAGTGGTGGTGGCAAAGCTCAATGTGCAATCTTTGCCTT
Source organism: Ovis canadensis (assembly GCF_042477335.2). NCBI lineage: Eukaryota > Metazoa > Chordata > Mammalia > Artiodactyla > Bovidae > Ovis > Ovis canadensis. The sequence goes on along the minus strand of NC_091266.1, from coordinate 46,410,285 downwards.
TTTAATACTGGGAGCTGAGAATAGGGTTGGGGACTTGAGAGGAATTGACAGTTAACTGCTAGAGAATTTCAGAATCAAAAGCACTTAGCCAGTATGCGCCTCTGCAAAAGATGTGTGTGTGGTACAGACTGTGGGGGAAGTTTTGGATCTGCAATTGCTTCCCGGGAACCATCTGAAGCTAGGGACTGCAGAACCCAGGATTGCGTTTCAACGAAGCTTTTTGCTTTTGTGGCCTGGCATCTCTGGGAGATGGGCTGGGGGTGGGGAATGAACGTAGCTGCAGGAAAAAAAAAAAAAGCTCTGTGAATACACCTCAGATTTATAGACAGGTCGGAAACCACCTGGCCCAGAGGTGCTTTCACCCTGCTTTGTGGGAGGCCATTCTGCCAGTGTCGGTACCAACTTTGAGTTTTTAAAAGGGAGTCAGAGAGAAGGGATCTAGCGAAATAGGAGAGAGCAGGGCTCTCTACTCAGCTCCACCACTTTCTTTCTCTTTTCTTTTTTTAAATATTTATTTGGCTGCGTCACGTCTTAGTTGCAGCATGCAAACTCTTTAATTTTGCGGCACGTGGAATCTAGTTCCCTGACCACAGACTGAACCCAGGCCCCCTGCTTTGGAAGCACAGTCTTGGCCACTAGACCACCAGGGGACTCCCCCCACCTCTAACAGGAATTTTTCAGCAAGTTACTTCACCCTCATGGAAGCTTCCTTTTGTGCAGACTAGTTACCACCACCCGCCTCAAATTTATTGCCCTTAAGTGAGATGATAAAAGGGTCTATCTGGTATTTGTTGTTGTTTAGTCGCTAAGTCGTGTCTGCCTCTTTTTTGTGACCTCATGAACTACTGTAGCCCATCAGGCTCCTCTGTCCAAGTGACTTCCCAGGCAAGAATACTGGAGTATTCTTGTATTTCTTCCTCCCGGGGATCTTCCAGACCCAGGAATCAAACCCATGTCTCCTGCATTGGCAGGTGAATTATTTACCACTGAGCCACCAGGGAAACCCCTGTCTAGTATAGTAGGTAATTAGTTACTATTATTAACTCACACAAAGTTAAACTGTATAAATTCAATTCATGGCAAAGATGCTTCTGTCCCAAGGGATCAAGATGACCACCTGAAATCAAACTTTTTTTTTCCCCCCACTGTGTTGCTTGCAGGATCTTAGTTCCCTGACCAGATATCGAACCCAGGGCCCCGGCAGTGAAAGTACTGAGTCCTAACTATTGGACCGCCTGGTAAGTCCCCAAACAATTCTTTTTAATATCCAGCCAAGGACAGAGGTTAGACAGCAGACACTCCAGGATTATGTCCACAAAAGAAAGAAAGCAAAACGTCACTGGGAAGACCTCGTTGGCATGCAGCTTCAGTTGTTTCTCTTTCTTGAAGGTTCCAGAGCTTTAATCTCACACTTGAGATGAAAGACAAGACATTCTTACCTCAGAAGTAAAAGACCATGTTGCTTATTTCTCTACTTGTACCTTAAAAACTCCAGGCCACTGTAAGGCCACGCTAGCGCCAGTTATTTGCATCAGAGTCATAGATGTAGCTTTAGCGGGGGCCAAGGGTAAGGTCACTGTTTGACTCCAGCTGAGGAACAGAAGGCAGGGCCGTGCGTGTGCACAAGCAGGCACACATGCTCCCTCACACCTGCTTCCCAAGAGGATGAACACTTTACTCTTCAGCAGTATGGAAACTGGACTTCTGGGAAAATCCGTAAGAGGGATAATAGTACTTTCTCCAAGGCTACTGGAGTGCTAAGAAGGTTTCTTAGAAAACCAACCAGCAAGTATTGTCATCATTCTGTGAAAGAATGTAAGAGACCCTGATTCTGACTCAGAGTTGTGTTGGAGGGATGATGATGAAATGGTAGACTGAAATGCAATGTCATAGGTGAAGCTGTTTACATTAAGGGATGCAAGGTGAAAGTCAGCAGCAGCAAACAGGGGAAACAAAGACAGTCTCTTCTGGGTCTACAGGATTCAGAAGTCACAAACAGAAAAAAAAAAATCTGCTTTGAGGAGAAACAAGTAGGGCTATTGCAAGAAGGGGTTGCCATTTTGTTAACAAGATTCTGTTAAGTATCTGCAGCATAGCTTTCTAAATAGCAACAATACAACCTATTGCAAACACTAGCCACCTTGGCTGAAGGCATCCAGTTTATGACTGAACTGCAAGCAGTTAACACTTAGCTCAAACTTCTGCAACAGGGAAATCTCAAAAATAGCACACCTCAACCTTCTCATTGCTCCTGAAACTCTAGTAATTAAGGAACTGAAGAGGAAACTAGTTTGAAAACTATAGACTGAAAAAAGGAGGCGTTGGCATGTGGGAAGGGCCCCCTCTAGTGGTTCTGGAAATAAATGAACTAATTTGGGATTTAGAATATCAGGAGCAAAGCACAGCTGCAGCAAACCTCTAACTTACCAAAAATCTTACGCAATCATTATTTCTAATTCTGAGGTGGCATGACAGATTCCTATTTTAAAAAGAAAACCTCTCTTAGCAGGTTTCTGCCTTAGAAGCAACATGATCCCTTCCCTATGTTACACAATAACCACTTCTGTGGCCTTCAGTTCAGTTGCAGTTCAGTTCAGTCGCTCAGTCGTGTCCGACTCTTTGCAACCCCATGAACGGCAGCACACCAGGCCTCTTTGTCCATCACCAACTCCCGGAGCCAGGCAACATGCCAGGCACTGGTCTGAACCACACAGAATCCATAAAAGATAACATTCAAATGCTAACAGACTTATACCAGCCAATGTGATGACTTGGGGGAGTAAATATATCCACGTTTCCCTTGAAACCCTAATCTCTATGCTGCCTCATATCCCTGTGCAGTTACTGGCTGCTACAAGGGCTCTTACACCCAGGAGACTCTCTGTCTCTAGGAAGGGGAGACCAAGTGCCACAAGGTGGCAGATTTATGGAGCAACACTGGCATCTTTCATGCAGAGAAGACTGGCAGCCAGGAGTAACCCAGCCCCCTAGGATGTTCAGGGAGACAAGAGATCAGAGTGCACCCAAATAGGTGAGAGCTAAAGGAAAGGGGAGAAGGGTAGGGAGGGGACGGTTTTGATCAAACAGAAGATGGTGGTGACTCACCCTTTGAAATCCGTTACTGGGTGTAACATGGAGAACCAATCAACACTGTACAGAACAGCTCCCCTACTTTCAGTTAACCAGGGAGGACAAAGAGCTAATCATTCCATATTTCATGTGTTTAAAAAAGGTGCAAAAAATTAAACAGTTTTCTATCCTGAGAAAATTAAATTCCAGGGTTCTGGGTAAAAATGCTCATTTTGGGGGTTTTGTTTTTGGCACTGTTGCTGAAACAATCTAAGCATCCAACAGGAGATATTTAAGTAAATTAGGGTACTTCTGACAGAATTTTGTGGCTATTAAATTTTGTTTCTGAAGAGATTAAAGAGGAATGTTTCATATTGTATTACTAAAAAGTTCAGGATATAAAATTATATACCCAGTATAAGCCTAACTGTAAAATTTTGCATGAAAATTTGAAAGAAATGCCCAAAAATGTTAATTGTGGAAGTCTGGCTGGTAAGGTGACCTAAAAATGCCATATTCTTCAAAACTACATGTAACATACACACTCTTCCAATCTATTAGTACTTTGTAAATAATAGTAAAATCTCAGAGTGGAAAAGTCAGAACAGAGAGAAACCCTTTTTCGATTTATGAATCACTGGCTAATTCCTTTGGTGAATTTCTGTCCTTCCTCTGAGTTTCTGGGTTAGCCAAATATTCCAGGATTTTCACATTTTTCTGTTCATTAAGAATAATTTATGAGGAACTCCCTAGTGGTCCACTAGGTTAGGACTCCATCCTTCTACTGTCAGGGGCCCAGGTTCAATCCTTGGTCAGGGAACTAAGATCCTATAAGGTGTGTAGAGAGAGACCAAAAAATTACATAATATAAAAATGATGAGATATAGAAAGGAAAATGGGTTTTACATTTATATTGTTTCACTGTTTAGGTGCTTACTGTTATAAACTCACTTAAGTCTCATTTACACTCTTGGGGAGATGCTTAAGATGAGCAAGTTCTAGAATGATGCCATGCCTATAACATCCCTGCTAAATTCTTGACTATGGAGGCTTGATTATATCAGGGCCAAGTTATAGATCATAAACTATATACCACTCAGTCTCCATTTGTTGCTGTTTAGTCTCTCAGTCAAGTCCGACCCTTTGCAACCCAATGAACTGCAGCTCGCCAGGCTTCCCTGTCCTTCACTATCTCCCAATTTTGCTCAAACTCATATCCATTGAGTCGGTGATGCCATCCAACCATTTCAACTTTTGTTGCCCCCTCCTCCTCCTGCACTCAACCTTTCCCTGATGCTTGTCCAATGAGTCGGTTCTTCAATGTCCATTCAGTTCAGTTCAGTCACTCAGTCGTGTCCGACTCTTTGTGATCCCATGAATCGCAGCACGCCAGGCCTCCCTGTCCATCACCAACTCCCGGAGTTCACTCAGACTCATGTCCATTGAGTCGGTGATGCCATCCAACCATCTCATCCTTTGTCATCCCCTTCTCCTCCTGCCCCCAATCCTTGTAAGAATCAGAGTCTTTTCCAATGAGTCAACTCTTTGCATGAGGTGGCCAAAGTACTGGAGTTTCAGCTTTAGCATCATTCCTTCCAAAGAAATCCCAGGGCTGATCTCCTTTAGAATGGACTGGTTGGATGTCCCTGCAGTCCAAGGGACTCTCAAGAGTCTTCTCCAGCACCACAGTTCAAAAACATCAATTCTTCGGTGCTCAGCTTTCTTCACAGTCCAACTCTCACATCCATACATGACCACTGGAAAAACCATAGCCTTGACTAGATGGACCTTAGTCAGCAAAGTAATGTCTCTGCTTTTCAATATGCTATCTAGGTTGGTCATAACTTTTTTTCCAAGAAGTGTCTTTTACTTTCATGGCTGCAGTCACCATCTGCAGTGATTGTAATGAATATTCCTGGGGACATGCTTAAGAAACATTTTAGGAATGTTAGAAGGATACTGTGCTTACATAACCCTTTGAATGGGGTCTTAGAATTCTATTTCTTGAACCAAATTCTCTCTTAGGAAGATCAGTTATATTATGGTAAAATATAAACAATCTACTGTACCTGTGTGCGCTCAGTCTCTCAGTTGTGTCCAACTCTTTGTGGGCTCATTGACTGTAGCCCACCAGGTGCCTCGGTCCATGGAGATTTTCCAGGCAAGAATACTGGAGGGGTTGCCATTTTCTACTCCAAGGGATTTTCCTGACCCAGGGATCAAACCTGTGTCTCTTGCACACAATGTATTGTATCCCCCCAACCCCCATGAGCAAATGCACACATTTAAGTTCCAACCCCACTACCTCCAAATATCACTGTTTCGGAGACAGGACTTTTAAAGAGGTGATCAAGTTACAGTAAGGCTGGAAAGAGTGGGCCCTAGTCCAATCTGACTGGAGGCCTTAGGAGGAAATTTCCTCAAGTGGAAATCTGGACAAATGAGTTTATTTCTTTTAAATGTTATGCTTCTTCTTATCATAAGAAAGTAAAAAGACAAGGACTGGGAGAAAATATCTACAAGTCACACACCTGACAACGGACTTTTGTATCCATAATATATAAAAAACTCCCACTTCTGTTATTAGTATCCTATAATAATATAAACTATGATTCTATAATAAGAACACGAGTTAACAGAATTTAAACATGGGCAAAACATGTGAACAGACATTTCACCAAAGATGACACATAAATGACCAGTAAGTATATAAAAAGGTGCTTAATATCATTAGTCATCAGGAAAATGCAAATTAAAACCACAATGAGATACCACTTCACATAAGAACAGCTATAGCAAAAAGAGAGATTAAGTGTTGGTGAGGATATGGAAAAACCAGAACCCTCACAAATTACTGGTAGAAATATAAAATGGTACAGTTCCTTTGGAAAAGTTTGGCAATTCCTCAAAATATTAAACATACCACATGACCCAACAATTCCAATCCTAGGTAAATACCCAAGAAAAACGAAAACACACAAAAACTTGTTCATAGATGTTCACAGAGGCATTATTTATAATAGCCAAAAGGTAGAAACAACCCAAATGTCCAACTAATGAATGAATGATTAAACAACACAGTATACAGTTGACCTTTGAACAACAGAAAGGTTAGGGGTGCTGACTTCCCCTTAGAGCTGGAAATTCAAGTAATGCTATTTCTGCCTCAAAAACAAAGGAAATGATCCATAAAATGAAAATACAGGTAACTATATTGAAAAAAATATCCAAGTATAAACGGACCTGACCAGTTCAAACAAATGTTCTTTATGAGTCAAACTGTATGATCATACAATGGGATATTATTCAGCAATAAAATGGAATCAAATACTGGTATGTGCTACACTATAAATGAACCTTGAAAATGTGCTAAATAAAGGAAGCTAGTCACAAAAGGTCCTATATTGTATAATTCTGTTTACATGAAATGTCCAGAATAGGCAAATCCATATAAATTTGTGGTTGCCAGGGAACTAGTAAGAGGAAAGGGAGATGGAGAGTGGCTGCTGACTGGTACAGTGTTGCTTTTGGGGTGACCGAAATGCTCTAAAATTTGATTGTACAGATGGGTGCACAGCTCTGTGAATAAACTAAAAAGCACTGAATTGTGCTATACTGTTTTGAAGGGTGAATGTTACGGTGTATGAATTACCTCAATAAGCAATTTAAAACCACAATAAACTACAAAGCTCTTTTCCTTTGGGAAAAGACCAATGTTCCAATAACAAGGTTTTCCAAACTATTTACTTATCTGGAGGAACAACTTTTACAGTTCAATTTCTTGGATACTCTTCCTAACTTCTATTAAACACACTGCCATTTTAAATTAAAAATACTTTCTAAAGGACAGTTACAATGAGTTATAGCAGGGTTTCTAATCCTCACTGAGGGTCAGGATCACCTTACGGAACTTTAGAATTAACACTGACCAAGACTCTATTCCTTAGAGATTTGGATTCAAATTGTCTAGGGAAAGACTCAAGCGGTGTTACATTTTTAAAAGCTCCCTCCCATGGATTTAAACAAGCAGCCAGGATTGGGAATCATATTGCAATTCAACAGAATATTAAACCATATTTTAAAAATCTTTTTTTAGGTGAAGGCAGACCTTTTCTTAAGCAAAACAAAAAGCAGATATTTAAGAAAAATTTGTTTCCAATCATACAACTATAAATAAAAAGCCACATAAAACAGTTAGTCATAAAACCAATTATTTAATTGAAGCTATAAAAGAGGCAATACACTTGATAAAATAATTAGGAAACAATATTTAGCACATTTTAAAAGATTTAAAACAGGAGAACACTTTACAAAAAGTTGTGTGGGAAATAAAATCCTTAAACTATGAATAGAAACGTAACATTACAGAGTATGTTATAAAATACAATGACAGAAATATAAAAGGACTATGTATACTCTAAGCTGAAAACTATTAATAATGACCAGATATTGAGGTTTAAATTTACAGTTCCTGGGTAAAAGGATCACATTACTTTACACATCTTCCAGACCAACGGGCAGTGTTTCCCAACTAACCGTGAGTGGTATCGTCTTCTACGAAGTCTTTGGCCATCTCTGCTGTGATCACATCAATGTGACTAACCTGAAGGATAAGCATTAAAAACAGCATCTGTTAGATGGTAAAGAAACTTATCAGTGTTCCCACTGGATATGGTAATATTTTAAAAATATAGCCAATTACCTATATAAATTGCATATTTCAAGTCAACTGACTCTAAAACATTGACTGATAAAACCCTTATTTTAATGCTGTTTGTTCAACACAGGAGTTTAAAAAATATTCTGCATTTTAATGCTCTGAAGATACAGATAAGTACTCATGTCTAAATATCTGAACTACATTTTTGTTCAGTTTTTATTACTTTGCTATTTCAAAGAATTTTAAGGCTGAAAACACCTGGAAGAGCCATGTGGTCTAACCAAATATAAATCAATGTATGTAAATGTTAAAGACTGTGCATTAAATAAGCACTAAATAGGCTAGAGAGGAGGATAATGTCTCTTAATGCCAATGAAAATAAAACTATGCAATGAATGCCAAAAAAACCCCTGATAAGCTTCATAAACATTTTTAAGTTTTTTTCACAAAGATATCATCCAATAAGCAACAAGTTTCTGAATTTTTTCTCATGACTTAAGTAACAACAAAAAAAGAATTGAACAGATACAATGGATTAAATACCATATGAACTCAAACTTCATGTAAAAAAATTTTACCTTATTTCTGAACTTCACACCATAGAATTTGTCAGCTGACTCAAGCAGTTCAGGCCTAAAAGTAGTTGTAATGAATTGAGCATGTACAGCAAGCTCCATAATCATATCTGTAAAAAGAAAGAGTAATTTAATAAAACCATTTTCTCAGTAGAACTAAAAATTTAAAAAGCAATGATCTTTAATCCTACCTAAAATTTAAAACTGCCTGATTGCATACATCTACAGAAAGCATCAATTTGTTTCTTAAGCTAGGCATAAACCTTTAACACCGATATCTTAGTTACAGAATATAAAAGCAGCATTTCTAACATAGGATTAGAAACAGTATCAGAGCAATGTAAATCTTTCTCATCCAGAGCAACCTTTTCCTGCTACCCACTCCCCCAAAATCTTTTGAACTTACTAAAGATCAGGTATAGATTATTTAAAAACAGAATCAAATCTGTAAATCTGTAAATCAAATCTGAAAAGTTTTAAAAGGAGAGACGTTTGTATAAAAGCTTAACTGGGGTTGGATTTTCAATTGTTTCATGTTTCTGATAGAACTATACTTTGTAGTCTAATATTAAATTTTAAAAACTTTGTTAAAAGAGAAATTATTTTATTGAATAATACCGTGTCTAGTCTCCCCAGATACCTCAGGCAGCAAGAAATATATGATAAAAGAGGCAAGCTATCATTTCTAGTAAGTTACTATGAAGCTATGAAACCAAAACTGTACCTGACACAGCCTTTCTGTGCTGAGCATCCAGAGCCTGGTCAATCTCATCAAACAAGTAAAAAGGAGCAGGGTCACATTTCTGAATGGCAAAAATCAAAGCAAGAGCTACCAAGGATTTCTGTCCACCCGAGAGCTGCTGCATTTCTCTCATTTCACCTTGTTTTCCTGTAAATGACACCTAAGAATATATTTAATTAGAGTTAATATTTCAAAGGGGTAAAATCTCCATCATCTCTTAACATTAAGTTGCATACAGTGTACCAATTTAAGATTTGCAAAATGTTCCACTATGATAATGCTCTCAGGATAATTGAATGTAAAGTTATTTTACCCTAATTCCAACTCCAGTGAACTGGTCAACTGATGGAACACTGCTTTGTGATCCAGAGCCCCTCTCACTTTCACCACTCCCTTCTCCTTCATCCTGAGACTGACTGCCTTCCACATCTCCTTTCTTCATCACCAAAGTAGCTTTGCCACCAGGGACCAACTTCTGGAATACTTCACTAAAGTTTTTGGATACCTTAAAATGAATAATATATAAACAGGTGTCAGATGGAATATGTACTTTTTAAAACAAAGACAAAAATTATTTAAAAGCAATAAAAAAAATTTTTATTTTTTAATCTTAAGAACAAGAATAACAGATTGAATCCTTGTAAGAGTTGTGTATATACTGGATGTCTTTAAGTATCAGAACAATTATCAGTGCAAAAAAAAGCTTTAAAATCTTTACAAATTGAATGATAAACTAAGTATCTGAAGATTTTAGCTTGTGTATTAACTATAAACAGAAACATACCTGTTTGAAAGTTAACTGAATAGCTTCGTATTTTCGAAGTTCAAGTACATTCATCAGTTCCATGATTGATTTGTACCCCCTGTCTAACTCTTCTTGTCGCTTTATTAACTTTTCTTTCTGCTCCGAGAAATTTACAAACTGATCTAAAGCTTTTTTGTTAACATGGCTGTACTTCTTCAATTCTGTGTTGCACTGTTCAAGTTTTCGAAACAACTATAAAGAGGAAAAAAAAAACATATAAATAAACTCACATGTAGGAAAATTTGTAATGAGATTTCATATTTAAAACAAACTAGATTTACCTGTTTGAGGCTCAGTGTCTGGTATTTTTCAAATGCTTCCTGAGGAAGTGACCCAAGTTCTCGGATTTTCTTCATACATTCCTCTTTCTTCTTCAGCAGCATGCCTTGTCGATTTGTCATCTTTTCTAGTTCTTTAGTATCATGGTTTATAGCATCCATGTGTTCTTTTTCCATATTTTTCCAGCGTTCCATACTCTTCTGCAGCTCCTTAATTCCAGCTTCTGTTTTATCGATGGAATTGTCCAAATCTAAAATGGGGGGAAAACCAAGTTAGGCCATAACACTTACTGTATTTTGGCTGAGCCATGCGGCTTGCAGGGTCCTAGTTCCTCAACCAGAGACTGAACCTAGATCCTTGGCATGAAAGCAGGGAGTCCTAACCACTGGATCGCCAGGGAATTCCCCATAACACCTATTTTAAGGTGTTATCTGACCAAAGATTTTAATGGTCAAATCTATCAAAACAAATAGGTTTAAATTTTCCTGTGAAAATTTATGAAAGAATTCAGAATAAAATTGGGAGTGTACACAAGCCATTCATATATAAAGTTTTTATTATTCAATGTTTATAAAAACCTAAAATAATTTTCTTCTCAGCAATTAAGTGTCAACAAACTTGATTCAGCTATTCCATGCTTTTGTCAAGAAACTAATAATGTATAGTCTCTTAAAAACTGCCACAAACATTTCAATAAAATGAAGGTGACAATAATCAACACCCTAAACTGTTCACTAGAACTATTAACGACAAAAACTTCTGGTACATGCTTTGCCTATTTGGGTATGTCATTTTGTAATACACGGTCTTATAAAACAAATAAGCTAAATTTAACTAGATATCAAAAACATTTTTACAAAATAAAAATTCACCTTCTGATCTTGCCATGGTATCTTTCACCCTTTTATTGATGGCTTCAAGTTCTGAGGTTGTAGCAGTGAGAACAGTACCCCCTTCTGTCTCTCTCAGTTCATTGAGTTCCTATAACACAAAAGGAACACAGGAGCATTAAGCCATAAAAATATAAACTTTGTTAGTTTCAAAATGTTATGACTGCCAATGTTTATATAGCTGTTGATATGTTTGAATAAACACTTAAGGAAACCAAAAAACATACTTCAAATAGTTGTAAATACTTAAGGTATCCATTAAGCAGGAAAAAAATGATTAATGACTAAAATATTTCTTAGCATCTGACCACTACTGAGAAAATATTTGTAACTAATATTTACTGAGTACCTAGAATGTGCCAGATCATCACACAAAACATACTGCTATGCTTCTTTTACACAAGAGGAAACTGGAGCTTAGAAATATCAAATGACTTGACCAACACAGCACACTAGGTGGCAGTGTGAGAGCTCCAAGCCAGGGCAGGTAGTCAGACTGCTAGTCTTTCTGTCCCCAGAGTCCATACTCTAAATCAGAGCCTCTCACATAAGCATATTCAAAAGGTTATGCTCATCAAGAAACCACCCAAAGAGAACGTACCTGTTCTACTTGGTCCAAGCGTTTTCTCAAATTCTCATTGAGGTAAGTCTCTACTCGAGTAATAATACCTTCTAATTTAATTCTTTCATTCAGTAGTTGTCTGTTTTCCTAGAAGAAAAAAGAAAAACAAATTGTCTATCTACATAGGGATGCTCATTTCACATACAGGAATGCTGTTAATCTGTTGTTGTCGACATTACTTGTGTTCAAATGAGCTGAAACAAGAGTTTTATACCTTTCCAAAAAGACCTTTATTTTCTTCTCTACTCTTTTATCTATCCAGAAGGCTATTTTTGTGCCTGGTTCTTTTTATAAGGCATACTACCAAAAATATTTTTCTTTTCCTGCTTTTCACTTTCTGAATTTAGTGTTAATTATTTACATCTATATTTAAGAATCAAATGTTAATCAAAACTTTTTAAATATGTAAAGGTGGTCAGATCAATAAATATAGCAAAGCTAACAAGCTCAATTTTACTAGTGACAAACAGGCATTAAATAAGATGAAGGAAAATGAAGATTTCTTATACAATCCTATCATAAGGTTTAGAAAAACTTACTAAAATCTCATTTACTTTAATGGATACTGGAAGTCTCAATCTTATATTTTCTCAATATCTTTTTCACACTCCTTTACTAGCAAGAAAGACACTTTTCACAACAGTTGATTACCAACAAATTTTTTTTTTCTGTCAACTGTACTTGCCTGCTGAAGTTGACGAATTTCATCATTCAGTGCATCTACTCTCTTCTGATCTTCAAGACTAAGTTGAGAAAGCAAATCCGTTCCCAGTTCTGCTTTCAGTGATTCTCTGGTGGACTCCATAGCATGCAAACTTGCCTCCAAACTTTGTAAGCTACGTTGCTATATGACAGATTTTCCATTTATTAGTAATGGTATTAGTCAGTGTATCACTTACAGTAGTGAAATAATGAAGACCATCTATATTTGATATTAAAGTGAGCTTAAATAATATTATCTCAATTAAATATTAGATGCCCATTACATTCGTTAATTAGAACTATGCAGCAACAAGAAAAATGTTTATGATGCAACGTTATGCAGGACGTGTGGAATAAATGCATCATATTCCATGGTCAAACTATATAAAAATTATGCATATTCATAAGAACAGAAAGAAGTTGCTAGAATGTTAAGGTGGTCTAATTGTGGGTATATACACTACATTTTTAACTTTGTTGCTTTAGTATAATTGATGTACAAAATTAGTTGTTTTTGTCAAAACTGCTCGTTTATGAGACCAATGGATATTATCATTTGTAATAGCAGTAACAGCTCACTTTCTAACTCATTTTAATATAATTTGGACAAAATACAGTCAAATAAATCCATAAATAGCATTTATAGACACAAATGGTACCTGGCTGACTATCGGACAATACTTTTATGCCATGGCTCAAAATGCCTACTTGCTTAATGAAGTTGGAAAATATGAATTTGGCCTACAAAAGTAGACTCCTGAGTACTCATGAGTAAAAGTGTGATAAAGATACATGCAGATACCCAAAGTATGGGCCTAAATGAAAATGGAACATACGTGTATGTTATATAACCTACACAATATATAGTCTACCCCAAATCTATATAACTAAATATATTCTTAAAAAAGTGTATTTACAAACCTTGGGCATAAAGGTTTTCTCTGACTGCTGCCTCTTCTCTTTTAACATCTTCATTTCTGATAATATGCTATCTCTAGATGCTTTAAATTTCCTTTGCTGAGTCTCTATTTGCTGCATTTGGTTCATCAGCTGATCAATTTCATTATTAATCCATATACAAGGCTAAGGAAAATTCACTTCAGTGTCTATTAACTTGTATCCCCTTCCTTTTCTTTATCCCTAGATTAAGCTATTTCCCCAAATTTAAGTACCATAACAACGCAGAATTAAATACTATGTCAAGTCTGTTCAGTCATAAAAGAAGCTTTAAACATTTTAACCCACTTCTCTCTCAAAATAACATACAATTTTACCAACTGCTGTACAAAAAATAAAAAAAACCATGGGAAAGTCCTAAAGGAAGCTAAATGATACACATTTTAAAATTTATATATTTTTCATTCAAGTATTTACTATATAAGCCATTATGCCTAAAGCACTATATAAGAGAGTTAGATGTGAAGAGGAGTATTCACGTATTTTCCCAGGCTCTGTGCTCAAAGCTCGCCAAATTTGGGCAGATCTCAAAGTATGCACAGTCAAAGCTAAGACGCTTAATTACCTTCTTCTCTGTGCTCTTGCTTCCAACTGATGACAAAGAAGCTATACACTCACAATTTTTAAAATGCCCAGTCTCAATAAAAATATCCTAATGAAGCAGCAAAAATAATTATTTTCACTGCTTGAGTACCTGTATTGAATATTGTGTGACATAATGCAAGGTATATACACAAAGCACTTTTGCCTTATACCATGGTTATTTTAAGAAAATGGACATGCACAACTGTTGTAGTTGTGAGCCCAACTAGTCACTTTTCACAGAAAATCATTTTTATCTGAAAGAATGGAAAGAACCGTGGTTACTAAGACTTGCATTTTGATGGACATTTCCTCCACTAATACTAAATCTGAAACTCAAGATAATAACCCCTAATAGACATTTTTCAATCCTTATGTATTTAACTTCTGTGTAATATGTGGCATTCCTCATACTGCCCACTTCTTCCATTGAAACCCTATCCTGGTTTTCTTCCTATAATTGTCTGACAAGTCCTCCTCAGCTCCCTTTACAATCTTAAATTTCTGTGTTCCTCAGGTTCTTTTCTCTCAGAAATACACTCATTGCCATTAACTATGTAACAGTTTAAGCAAAGGATATTACAATGGTTTTTAGTTTTCTCCCTGTTTTTGGAAGTTAAATGGACATACTACACAAGCTTAGATAAAAGTCAAAATAAAACACATGGGATATTTCCCCCCACTGTATATGTGAAAATACATCTAACACTCAAAAGATTCTATATTCCAACCAAAACACACTTCCTTCTCTACAGCAACACAAGACAAAAAGATATTTTCAATATTTCTGCGCAGATTTTCATTGAGCTTTGCTTCAAGCTCACCAAGTTCTTCTTCTGCTTTTCTAACATCTTTTTGTAATTCAAGTCTAGACTTCCTTGTATCATAATAGCCTCCAGTCAAAGCACCTCGATGACTAACTTGGTCACCTATTAATAAAACATAAGGAAATTAGTAATTCTGTATAACAACTTCTTTATTCAACAATAAATTGATTAATAATTAAACAACTAGATTAATCTAAAGGTTTTACCTATTTAATAAGAACTTAAAAGAGTTTAAGCCGCCCCGGAAAAAATGTTGTTTTACAATATTAACACTTGCACTTAAAAAATGTAAGTGTCAACATAAGTGCAAGTGTTAATAAAATATAAGGTAAACCTGAATATTTGCCAGCAAGGAGAAAAGTGTTAAAGACTAACAGGAATATGTCAACAAGACACAGAACCTAGCTTGAAATTCCCAATGGCCATAACTGGAAATATGAAAATCAAAAATAATAATGGCAATTTGGTAACACACTGAATAATTTAAAAAATCCATGAATCACAGCAATACATAAAAAGGAAAAAAGGAAGGGGCTTTTCTTTACAGAAAAGTGACAGCTAATAAATATAGAAGCAATCACAGAATTTTAGAATGATCATTTTGAAACCCTCAATGTATTAACCAAGTCAGGCAAGGGTCACCAAAGGATGCTAAGCCCTTAGCAAAAAAACTTTTGGGGGAACCTGATATTCACGTGTCCTTAAAGGATAATCCCACATATCATTTATTACTTACAAAGGGGAAAAGGTACCTTTACAACCAAGATCTGCTAGAGGTCAAACCTGGTATCACTAACAGTGGGACACGCAGTAAGAAGTACACATCACTCATGCCAAGAATGCCTAACCTAACCTAATAAAGAGGAAGCAGTAAGACAAATCCACAACACAAAAGATTTCTGAGAGGGCAGACCGAAGCAGCAAGAAGAACCACAGTCCCACAGTGGCTAAAACGAAAACAACATCACAGAAAGTTAACCAGGATGAGAAAAGCAGAGGGTTTTTGTCCCAGATGAAGTGGCAAGATAAAATCCCAGAAAAACAACCAAATGAAGTGGAGAGAGGCCATCTTCCAGAAGAACTCAGAATGATAGTGAAGATGATCCAGAATCTCAGAAACAGAACAGAGACTAAGATGCAGAAATGTTTATCAGAGACCTAGAAGAACTAAAGAACAAATGAGATGAACAATACACTAGAAGGAGTCAATAGCAGAATAACTGATGCAGAAGAATGGATAAGTGACCTGGAGGACAGGATGTTGGAAATCACTGCTGCAAACAGAATAGGAAGAAGAATGAAAAAAAAACAAAGCAAGAATTTCTGGGGGTGGGAGGAAAACAGGAGAACTGTGCTATACTGAAACTGTTTATGCTTCCCTGTAAACATATAGGGGGGAAAAAAAAAAACCAGAAAATGAGGACAAGTGAACCTATATACCAGAGGTTCTTAACCTTCACTCAAAATAAAATTCAGGAGGTCCACTGCTAAATCTCGTTTTTAATATCTTAAAGAATACATTACTATGTCAAAGAAATACTGTGATAACCATGCCAATTGGTTTCTTTGGTGATCCGAAGTATTTTGTTTAATACATTTAAAAAATTTTTGAGAAAAGGTGCCAGAGGCTTCACCAAACCAAGTCCATGGTGTCAAAAAGGTTAAGAAATTCTACTATGCATTAAATGATTATACTTATGAAACATCAATTAAACATAAAGTGTTAACCTTGTTTAAATTCTGACTTGTATAAACCAACAGGATTTAAAAATGGGAAGTAATTGGACATGAATTTTCAAACACTTTTAAAGGAATTTATTTGTTCAAAGCTAGTAATTACCATTACGAACCTTCCAAGGTAATGCAGTCCATAGTGAAAGCACGGGCCAACTGGGTTGAAACTTCCATACTACGACAAATAAGTGTTTTTCCAAATACATGTTTGAAAGCTTTGTCAAATCTGGGATTGTACCTCAATTTACTTATCATAGGAATAGCATCCTAAAAACAAGTATGTTGTTAGCAAGCAAAGAAATCACAATTAATTCAAATGTGTTATCAGAATTATAAATTATATTTTTCTGAAATACAAATAAACAAAATGCCTTTACATTTCAAACCTGCTGATTTTTATACTGAACAAGTGAGAAAAATAATTCTACTGAAATATCCTGGAAATTGTACTCATGTAAGTCATCCAGGTTTTCAATAGTATAGAGGTTTTCAGAGTACAGTGATAAAGAGCTCAGTGGCTCTGGAGCCAGACTGCTCAAGTTCAGAACTCAGTTCTGCTTCTCAGATGAGTGCTCTGGACAAGTTGCTTAACTTCTGTACTCATCTATAGAACTACAATAACGACAGTAGCTTCCTCATGAAGTTGTTAAGAGTAGGCGAGTTATAAATGTGAAACATTTAGGGTAGCATCTGTCACACAGAAGGAACAAATATAAACTAGTAGTATATTCTCAAAATATTTACATTTTGTTTTCATCTAATAATCTACACACATATAACCTTAGTTAGATACTCAGAAAAATATTTTTTCAGATAGAATTTATTTTTCCTTTTTTCTCTCTCAACTAGCCGAATCGAATTTTTACATTAGGAAATACATCCTACATATAGAAAAAAGCAATAAATACGTTGCTGCTGCTGCCAAGTCGCTTCAGTCGTGTCCGACTCTGTGCGACCCCAGAGACAGCAGCCCACCAGGCTCCTCCGTCCCTGGGATCCTCCAGGCAAGAACACTGGAGTGGGTTGCCATTTCCTTCTCCAATGCATGAAAGTGAAAAGTGAAAGGGAAGTCACTTAGTCATGTGCGACTCTCCGCGACCCCATGGACTGCAGCCTACCAGGCTCCTCTGTCCATGGGATTTTCCAGGCAAGAGTACTAGAGTGGGTTGCCATTGCCTTCTCCGAATAAATATGTTAAGCTTAAATTAATAATTACAAAGCAAACACCAATATAACCACCATGTGGAACAAGAAACAAAACACTACTATAAAGCCCAGAAGTGATGAGTGTAGCCCTCTTCCAATCACAGTGGTTATCTCCAATGGTTACCTGCTGGTGATGGCCACTCCTATAATTTTGTGGTGATCACTTCCTTGCACTTGTAGTCCTATCATCTAAGATTACTTTTGTTCAGGTATTGTAAAGGGAACAGCACTATATGCATTCTTTCGTGACTTGCTTCACTTACATATCACATTTAGGACTCAATTTCTCCTCCTCAAAATTTCAGAGATAGTTTGTAGATGTAAAAGAAAAAGCTAGACCACTTAAATAGCTCATTAAGATTCTCACTGTACCTCTTCAACTGTAGCTCATTCTCCCAGGGTTTTAGCTTTAACCTTAAAAAACAGTGAAATAACTTCTACTACCATCAACATTCTGAAGCCAAACACCTCAAAGCAATTACATTTTTATCAAGGATGATGTCTAGGTAACATTCTCAATCTGTTAAAAAGCATACCAGCTAATAACAAGAGCACGTTATGCTTTCAGAGCCTATCATCTTGCTAGATATTTTAAATCTAATTTATAAGCTGTTTAAAAAAAAGAATATTCAGAAATCTTATTTACTTTAAATACTTCCTCAGGGAATTCTCCAATTATTAAATCTTAATTTCGTCTCCTTGAGTTACACTCTCAGAATATCCTGTACTGATGTATTTTAACACTTGGCACATTTTGCAATGGTTTATGTCACGGCTGTGACCTGTCTTCCTTCCTTTCCTCATCTAGCATTAACTATCCTCTATGGTAAGAAAGGAATGTTTACTTCACAGACCATGTGAACCACAGTGTATAGTGCTTATTGTGCACTAACATGTGCTAAACCAAGAAAAACACTTATTGAAAGACAGACTTTAACACACATCAACTCACATTGGTTTCAGGATAGGCAGTATCCCTTACATCTAACTTGTTAAGAGGCAGGAAAGTAACCTCTCCAGGAAGATTCATTTTATTAAACTCCATCAAAATCTTCGTGCTGACTTCATCTGAATCAACAATGTGATAAAATAACCTACAGGTAAAGAGAATGAGATAGGTCCAAAGTGCTTTAAACATTTATGCAAACAAGTTACTTTTTTCTATGCAATCCAATTTGTATGGGGAGGGCTACTCAGAAAATCCCAATGGAGGGAGAGGAAGTACAAAAAGGAGAAGTTCTAGTTTCTACAACTAGGAACAAACACTGAGCATCAATGTATTTAATTGCAATATTAAACAAAAGAGGATTGGAATATTAAATAAGAGGATATATTTAAACTACAAAAGGTTGTTTCTTAGGTTATTCTTAGTTCCTCTTTTCTTTAAAAACTCAAAACATCAAGCAAAAAAACAAATCTCACCTGTTTCCAGCAGTGACTTCCACACATGTGTAGAAAGCAGGCTCACATTCAAAGTTATTCATCACAATACCATGATAGCCATTTTGAACATGCTGGTTTATTCCTTTTCGACGGAAGTGGTCTAGCACTTTATTTATGCTATCTATTCCATTTAAAATGGCCTATTCAGAAACAAAAAATTGTAAAATATTGCTAATGGCACTCATGCTGATATAAAATGCCCCCATTACTCTATACATTAAAAAAATATACCAAATTGGGAGATCAGGATTGTCATATACACAACTACATATAAAACAGACTACTAATTAAGAACCTACTGTACAGCACAAGGAACTCTACTCAATACTCAGTAATGCCCTGTTTGAAAAAAGAATCTAAAAAAAAGAGTGGATAACTTATAGGTATAACTGATTCACTTTGCGGAACACCTGAAACAAATACAACTCTGTAAATCAACTATATTTCAATAAAAATTTTAAAAAATAAAAAATATACCACAGATTAAATACCTTCTCCAACAATAGGTCAACTCCCTTGAAATATGCCAACTATGTGCAACACCTTGTATTATGGATTCTGTTCCATGAGATTAGCATTAAAAATGGACCCTTCATCTAGAAATCAAAAGTGCTATTTTTAATAGCATGGGTGCTTAAATGATATCCAGTATTTCACATTTATAAGACAAGTTAATTTGCATTCTTCTCTTGAAAGCTAATAAATTCTTATGCAGTAATAACTGACTCAATGCCAACTGAGGTAATGAAAGAACCTACCCACCTTTCCTGTTGCAGCTCTAAGAAGTTGCTGTTTCTTTTCAAGATCTTCTCTTTTAGCAGCAAGTGCCTGCTGTTCTGCATTCTCTTCTCTCCACAAGTAACTAATCAATAAAAAATAGACTGTCTTCAATTTTAAAATTAAGACAATATGCTAACAGTTTACAATTTTGAGGGAAGACTGAAATTAAACTTCTATAGTTAATTTATAATTTAAAGACCATTTAACAGCCAGTAACTAGCATTACTCAACAATATTAAGGCATACTTTAGTCTATACTAACTTTCTTTCACTTTGTAATTCATCTTTCTTATTTTTTACTTCATAGTATTTTCTGTCCAGTTCTTCAACTCGAGCTTTGACTTCATTAAGATCCTGATCCAGTTTCTATGGAAATAAAAATAATTCAAATTTAAAATCTAATTTCATACAAACTAATCCCTAGTAACAGAAAGCAGTTCGGTTGTTACCAGAGGATGGAACAGGCCAAGAAAGGAGGGAGGGAGGAATTACCAAGGGATATGGGAAACATTTTGGGGTGATCAATAGGCTTGTTATCTTAATTGTGGTAATGGTTTAACAAGCACATACATGTATCAAAACAATTAATTTGTTCATTAGTGACCTTACTACTTCTATAATATATACTCTAGAATTTTAGAAGAAAAAAATTTATTAATAAATTCTCAAAACACTGCAGTGTAAACTTTTCACATGGCCCCTCTACACACACACACACACACACACACACACACTAGAACACAAGAGATATAGGAACATACTAAGAAGCAAAAGGCTCTTTTGCGCAATATAATAAGCACTGTAAAATCATCTCTATCCAATATAAAGAAGAGTTCACCCTCACAAGTGGTCATTTTGATACACTTAAATGTGACTGAAATATTGAAAAATAATCTCAAACTTGAAAAAGAATGAATAAAACCTCTCACTGCAAAGTCCTGTTTTAGCACCAAGCTTTTTCAAAACATGCATCTGTTGAGGTTGATATTTCCATGAACTCAAGATAAAAATGCCTTTTAAGGCAGGACTGTAGCTATCTCAACTGAAACTATACTAACAAACTCCCAAATAACTGACTACCTCAATCAATCTGTTTTCCATTCCTGACCAAAGTCCAAAGCACACTGGCCAGTAGTATATTACTCCTGGTCACTTGTCCTACCAGCTGAGCTGTTTATGGTTACAGAATCAGTTCTGTTTGCTCCCTGGTATGTTTTTGTTTTTAGGTGACTGATTACATTAAACATTAGATAAACTGATGATATGAGTACTAGGAAAAGTTGTTCTTTTAAAAAACTGATTTAGTTCTGAACACACTCAAAAACGAGTCACTGGAAATTGAATTAAATGGGCAAAAACCTCTAATATATAATACAAAAGTGCTTATGGTAAGGAAAAGGCAATGGCAACCCACTCTAGTACTCTTGCCTGGAAAATCCCATGGATGGAGGAGCTTGGTAGGCTGCAGTCCATGGCGTCGCTAAGAGTAGGACACGACTGAGTGACTTCACTTTCATTCACTGGAGAAGGAAATGGCAACCCACTCCAGTATTCTTGCCTGGAGAATCCCAGGGACAGAGGAGCCTAGTGGGCTGCTGTCTTTGGGGTCGCACAGAGTCAGACACGACTGAAGCGACTTAGCAGTAGAAGCAGCAGCATATGGTAATAGATAATATGTACTTTATAATGGGCTTCCTAGGTAGCTCAGTAGAAATGGAGTAGCCATCATAGTCAACAAGAGAGTCTGAAAAGCAGTACTTGGATGCAATCTCAAAAACAGAATGATCTCTGTTCGTTTCCAAGGCTGTCCATTCAGTATCACGGTAATCCAAGTCTATGCCCCAACCAGTAATGCTGAAAAAGCTGAAACTGAAGCTGAATGTTTCTGTGAAGACCTATAAGACATTCTAGAACTAACACCCCAAAAAGATGTCCTTTTCATTACTGGGGACTAGAATGTAACAGTAGGAAGTCAAGAAATACCTGGAATAACAGGCAAATTTGGCCTTGGAGTACAGAATGAAGCCGGGCAGAGGCTAATAGAGTTTTGTCAAGAGAACACACTGGTCATAGCAAACATCCTCTTGCAACAATACAAGAGAAGACTCTACACATGGACATCACCAGATGGTCAATACAGAAATCAGGTTACATTCTTTGCAGCCAAAGATGGAGAAGCTCTATACAGTCAGCAAAAACAAGACCAGGAGCTGTGGCCAGATCAGGAACTCTTTATTGCCAAATTCAGACTTAAACTGAAAAAAGTAGGGGAAACCACTAGACCATTCAGGTCTAACCTAAATCAAATCCCTTATGATTATACACTGGAAGTGACAAATAGATTCAAGGGATTAGATCTGATAGAGTGCCTTAAGAACTATGGATGGAGGTTCATGACACTATACAGGAGGCAGGGATCAAGACCATACCCCCAAAAAAAGAAATGAAAAAAGGCAAAATGGCTGTCTGAGGAGGCCTTACAAATAGCTGTGAAAAGAAGAGAAGTGAAAGGCAAAGGAGAAAAGGAAAGATATACCCGTCTGAAGGCAGAGTTCCAAAGAAGACCAAGGAGAGATACGAGAGCCATCCTCAGTGATCAATGCAAAGAAATAGAGAAAAACAATAGAATGGGAAAGACTGGAGATCTCTTCCAGAAAATTAGAGATACCAAGGGAACTTTTCATGCAAGGTGGGCACAATAAAGGACAGAAATGGTATGGACCTAACAGAAGCAGAAGATATTAAGATGAGGTGGCAAGAATACACAGAACTATACAATAAAGGTCTTTACAACCCAGATAATCAGGATGGTGTGATCACTCACCTAGAGCCAGACATCCTGGAGTGTGAACTCAAGTGGGTCTTAGGAAGCATCACTATGAACAAAGCTAGTGGAGGTGATAGAATTCCAGTTGAGCTGTTTCAAATCCTAAAAGATGATGCTGTGAAAGTGCTGCACTGGATATGCCAGCAAGTTTGGAAAACACCAGTGGCGACAGGACTGGAAAAGGTCAGTTTTCATTCCAATCCCAAAGAAAGGCAATGCCAAAGAATGCTCAAACTACCAAACAATTGCACTCATCTCACATGCTGGCCAAGTAATGCTCAAAATTCTCCAAGTGAGGCTTTAACAGTAAGTGAACCATGAACTTCCAGATGTTCAAGCTGGATTTAGAAAAGGCAGAGGAACCAGAGATCAAATTGCCAACATCCACTGGATCACTGAAAAAGCAAGAGAGTTCCAGAAAAACATCTATTTCTGCTTTATTGACTATGCCAAAGCCTTTGACTGTGTGGATCACAACAAACTGGAAAATTCTTAGAGAGATAGGAATACCAGACCACTTGACCTGCCTCCTAAGAAATCTGTACGCAGGTCAAGAAGCAACAGTTAGAACTGGACATGGAACAGACTGGTTCCAAAATGGGAAATGAGTATGTCAAGGCTGTATACTGTCACCCTGCTTATTTAACTTATATGCAGAGTACATCATAAGAAACGCTGGACTGGATGAAGCACAAGCTGGAATCAAGACTGCTGGGAGAAATATCAATAACCTCAGATATGCAGATGACACCACTCTTATGGCAGAAAGTGAAGAGGAACTAAAGAGCCTCTTGATGAAAGTGAAAGAGAGTGAAAAAGTTGGCTTAAAACTCAACATTCAGAAGACTAAGATCGTGGCATCTGGTCTCATCACTTCATGGCAGATGGGGAAACAGTGGCTGACTTTATTTTTGGGGGCTCCAAAATCACTGCAGATGGTGACTGCAGCCATAAATTAAAAGATACTTGTTCCTTGGAAGAAAAGCTATGACCAATCTAGACAGCATATTAAAAAGCAGAGACATTACCTTGCTAACAAAGGTCCGTCTAATCAAAGCTATGGTTTTTCCAGTAGTCATGTATGAATGTGAGAGTTGGACTATAAGCAAAGCTAAGTGCTGAAGAATTGATGCTTTTGAACTGTGGTGTTGGAGAAGACTCTTCAGAGTCCCTTGGACAGCTAGGAAATCCAACCAGTCCATCCTAAAGGAAATCAGTCCTGAATATTCATTGGAAGGACTGATGCTGAAGCTGAAACTCCAACTCTTTGGCCACCTGATGCGTAGAACTGACTCATTTGAAAAGACCCTGATGCTGGGAACTACTAAAGGTGGGAGGAGAAGGGGACGACAGAAGATGAGATGGTTGGATGGCATCACCGACTCAATGGACATGAGTTTGAGGAGCTGGTAATGGACAGGGAGGCCTGGCGTGCTGCACTCCATGGGGTCACAAAGAGTTGGACATGACTGAGCGACTGAACTGAACTAAAATGGTGGCTCAGTGGTAAAGAATCTGCCTATTAAGGCAGGAGACATGGGTTCGATCCCTGGGTGGGGAAGATCCCCTGGAGGAGGAAACGGCAACTGACTCCAGCATTCTTGCCTGAAAAATCCCATGAACAGAGGAGTCTGGTGGGCCGCAGTCCATGGGGTCGCAGGGTTGGACACGACTGAGCACACATGCACGTGTAACAGTAATTCACAACGTCAGGTCACAAAGCCAAGGAAAGACCGAGGAGCTGATGCAGATTAAAGCAGTAACAGAAGCACGACGACTAAATGCAGTATATGACCTTATACTGAATCCTGAATTGTTTTCACCCAACTTTACGGAGAACTGTATTTACACGTGCAGCTCATAACATGAAAGTCCCCTCGGAGTGCCAACCACTACTCATATTCATAAGAAATATCTTGGGTTCTACATCAAGATTGGTATACACTCTAGTGAAGAATGTTGATAAAGAAGGCTATTCAGGTGTCGGGGGTAGGCAGTATATGGGAAATCTCTATACCTTCCTCTCAATTTTGCTGTGAACCCAAAGATGCTCTTTAAAAAATGTCTAAAAATAAAGACTGGTACATAAGCATATACTTATCTTTAAATATTTACATATAAATACATGTAAATATTATACATGAAATGCATATAAGTATACATATTTAAGATTTTATGTTTCCACTGACTTTTCTGATAAACCAACCATACCAACAGTAAAGACCTTGTAAGGTAAAAAGGTTCCTTCTAGGCATGTGTATATAAATAAATACATATATTCTTACCCTACCCCTGTCCTACACACTCCCTTCTCACCACTTCGATCATCTTCCAATCACCTATATATATCTGCAAGTATCAGGTGCTTAAGAGAGCATTTTTCTCTCTTTCTATTTTTAAATAATTTACAATCTTTCTTATTCAAAGTAATGGTTTTATCTTCTACTTCAATTTTTAAGAAAATGCTAACTAAACATGCAGAGTGAATGTTTAATTCATTTAGAAAATGTTATAAAATCAGCAATGTGTTAACAAAATATATTCTGCAGTAAGTTATTACATTGATACAATATTATATTATTATATAAAAATGGAAATATTTTAAATTACTATAGTCATTTTAGATTTGTATGATATCACTTAAAGTTAACTGTAAAGTCCAAGTACATGTTGCTGACTCATAAAAAATATATTTTAAATTTATTTAATCTATATGACACTCACTGACATGGCAAAAAATCTTTAAAAAAAGAACCACCATATGTATATTAAACTGTGCTGGTCTTATCTAATTAAGTATCTGTCTTGTGTATTTTATGATAAACTATTTACAAATAAAACTTAAACAGATAAACCTGCATATGTTCACACTCAAAGATTTCACAAAGCAGCTACAGAAGTTCTTACATTATACTGCTCCAGATTTTTCTCTTTATTTGCCTCAGTGTCCTCCAAATCCTTGTGTATAGCGGCAATCTGTCTTTTCTTGTCGTTAATAGCTTGATCTAAAGACTTGAGTTCCTTTTTAATCCACTTATCCCTTTCTTCTTTTGATGTAAACTGGCTTCCTCGACCCTGCTTTGCATAAAGGTCGGTTCTTTCCTGGGTAGCTTGGGCCAATCTACACAAGATAGAAAAGAATGGATTAAAAAGGAGAACAGGAAATAACCAAGTTTAATTGCAATCAATACCTCAAGAGTACAGAGAGACAATAACCATTTTTGTAATTCCATACAAGAAGGAAAGAAGGAGAATTCCCTGGTGGTCCAGTGTTTAGGACTGTGTGCTCTCACTGCCGAGGGCCTGGGTTTGACAGCCAGGGCACTAAGACCCCACAACCCACATGGGGAAAAAAAAAAGGAATTAAGTATAAAAAGCAACTGTTATCTAATAGTGCTTCTAGGACTAGCTCTATTTAACATTAATTTAACTTCAAAATCACTGTGAAATTCAGGTAAAACAGCCCATCCTCTAAGGATTTAAGGTCCTTCCTGGTCTGGGTTAATCACTAAACCTAGACAAATCTAGCACCCTACCTCAGGATTTTCAAAAATGCTCCAACTATATTTAATTATTTAAACATTTTCAACACCTTACAATGAAAGACATTATAAAAGTTAAAAGGCAAGAGAAAACACATACAACATACAGGACAAATATTAACCCCCAGATAACATAAAACAATACTATTGAACAGTAAGAAAAAATAAAATCAGGAAAAAAATGGACAAAGGATATAAACAGGAATTTCATTAAAATGAACATGAGGCATAAAAACACGATAATGTACTAAATTGTGAAGTCGGCAAACACTGGCAAGTCCAATCTACAGACAGAAACTAAAACGTATAGATGTTAAAAGATGTCCAGTATGAAAAGAAGGTGGCAGAATGAACACACAGCAGGATACAATTTGGGTAAACAAAGTCCAAATTTTAGCTATATTATTATGGGCAAGTTACTGAACTTCCCAGAGCCTTAAATTTGTCAAACTTATAGTAAAGATACTGTGGATCACCTAGGGCTTCTAAATAGGCAATATGCATACACTAATACTGGCCCACAGTACTGGCTGTTACTTTGAAATGGGCATTTAACTTTGCCCTTAATTACTAACTTCCTAACCTATAATTCTTTATATAATAAGGTTCTATAGAGGAACCACACAGAAAATTAGAATTGGTGAAAAAAGTCCCAGACCTAGCAATTCCTCGCTCTTCTTTTTCTTTTACACTGTTGAATTTAGGTTCTGTTTCTGCCAGTTCTTTCTGCTTTTCTTCTATTTTTTCAAGCAGCTTCTGCCTTTCTTTTAATAAGCGTTTCTGTAAATAAAGCAAGATAAGTAAAAATGTAATCTGTTTAAAAACTTTTCTTATTTTTAAATCCAGCATAGGATATTTTCTCATGAAAAGAATTTATGAGAAAACTGATCCTGCAACATAAAACTAATTTTTAAATGTAAGTAACTGAAAGTACTCAGTTGCAACTTGAATGCAAATTAATTTTAATGTGCCAAATTTTTTACAAAAATTCAAGCATGTACCCCTGTCACAGAAAGGACTGTCCTTCAAGCATGCACCCCTGTCACAGAAAGGATTGTCCTCTGCAGTTCCCAATCACCTGAACATTTATGTCTTTCATTTTCAGCATTTTAACTTACCCTCTGTTCACTATTGCCTGCCAATTCATCTTGTAAATCCTTGGCTTTAAGCTCCAATTTAGTTCTCTGCTTAATTTGTTCCTGTCTTTCAGCACTGAGCTGTTCCTTTTCTTCTTTCATAGCTGAAATTTTTGTTTTCAGTTCTCTAACTTGGCGCTCAATATCCTATTCAAAAAGTATCAAATAGAAACAAATTAGACAACTAGAAATACAAAAGCAAAATCAGGACATCATTGGTTTGTCTCTTCTTTTTCTCTTATTTAAACTTTCAGTACTACTCTCTTTCCAATACTCAATCCCAGTGACACCACTACTTGAAGTTACCATTCCATAATTCTGGTACAGAAAGGTTAACTTAGAAGTTAACCTAAGTCTAGTTTATAACCTTACCTCCATCTTATCTCTTGCATCCTGCTGAGCATCTCTTAATTGTCTGGATTTTTCTCCACTTGTCTCTCGCTTAGCAGAAAGCTGGAAAAAAAACCAAGCTATGATTTCCAACCCATTTTGGATTTGTTCAATATTTTATAACATCTAGTAAAAATCTTTAAGTATCTGCTAAAACAAGCATTCACTTAAAAAAAAATTTCCCCCAAAATAACTGTATTGGGTTTAAATAGAAAATGCCTATAGTTTTCAGCATTACCTAAAACAAGTTTTTGTACAAAATGTTAGCAATACTAATTACAAAATACACCTTAAAAAGCCAAGAAAGAAATTCGTGAAACCCTAAAAGTTGTTTTCTTCTCATCCTGGTCTGCCTGACACCACCACCTAATTATATTTCAGATGCAACTACAGCAAGGACCATGTGAGTCATTTTCCTTGGAGTAGACTCAAAGAGTAAATGTGCTGAGTAATAAATTCACTAAGAAGTTTTAACATTTTTGAGGTATGTATTTAAAAATCATTGAAAAGTATAAATACAGTATGAGTTTAATATATTCATAAAAATAAAATTAAACAAGTGGCAAAGGTAAGTATTTTACCTCATCAAGTTTAGCACGAGTCTCGTTAAGTTCCTGATTGTAAATGGTATATTCCAGGGCTCGTCTCATCTTATCCCACTTTTGATACTGAGCTAGTTCTTCCTTTTCTTCCTCTAAGGTATGTAATCTCTCTTCAATGTATTTTAACAACTCATTGATTTTTTCCCGTTTTCCCTCTTAAAAAAAAATGGGAGAAGGATGAAGGAGTTGAATAAAACTTTTAGGCAGTATCAATTCTCAAATATACTGTGTAAAACTTAATCTTAAGCACTTTAGCATTACTTCTTTGACATTAGGTGGTAACCAAATCTAAGATACTAAAATGGCAATTAAAACGCTTTATTATGGAAAGTATGAGAGAATAAACTTATACATGGTGACACTGATTCTTATATTACATGTTACAGGCCTTTGTTTAAGCTTCCTTTGAAAGTTAATGTGCCTCCCCATGACATTAGGGAAAAAAACCACAAAACCCTACTTAATATCACTGGTGTCACTGATTCTCAATTCTTATAACAGCATTATCTATATAGCTGCCATATACTGAACAGTTACTATATTCCAATCATGGTGTGACTTTGCTCCTCTATTCGCCACTACAAACTATTAAAAAGGACTTCACAGATGGGAAAGCTTTGGACCAGAGAGGTCAAATCTCAAGTCTGAATATCAGGCAACTATTATCTAGACTTTGAACGTAAGGGTCTCTGACTCTAAGCCACGAAAGGGCACAGCACTTGAAAGGCAAAGTTGAGTTTCCATAATGAATGTACTAAGGAAGAGTCCAAGTTCAAAGTTTAAGTTTTACATTTACTTGCTTCTGAATAAATTAAAACCTAATGCCAACTGATATTTCAGCATTTTTTTTTCCTGAGGAATACATCCAAATGTGTTATCCTCACTAATAATGAGAAAGACTTTAAAGCAGCTGACCTAGAATGGTACTATTATCTCACAGTAACAATTCTTTATTCAAAGAGACAAACTGTTAGAATTCGCAAACCTTAAACTGCCTAACACTAATTTTCTTTCCAATCAGTCTACAGGCAAATTATTATAAAATATACTCCTGAGAATAGACAACTTCTCTCAAGTATCATAACACAATGAAAAAGCAATACACAGAATAGAAGAAATTAGGCAGAATAACATTTATTTTACCTGTTTCCTTCATTAAAGATATGCTTTCTTCTTTTCGTTCATCATACACTCTAGTACCAGCTACTTCTCTTAACAGTTTTAGTCTCTGAGAATCTGGTGCTGTTGCCATCTGGTTAATCTAAAAATTTTAGAAAAATAATTATTTACAGAGCTAGATTGCTCTTTAGGAACTCTACCTTGAAAGGTATTCACATACCAAGTTTTAAGTATCAGTTCACAATAGGAGAACCGCAATGAACAGAAAAGATCTTACCCTCAAGAAACCTACATTCTAGTGGGGAAAAAAACAGGAAGCATACATACCATTACACTATAACTGCCATGAGGAAAAACAAAACAAAATAAGAAACTGTAGCATTAAGAGTTTGGGTGACGGCAGTGCTCTTATAAAAGACGCAGACAACATGGATGGTTTCTATGAAATGACCTTGAGCAGAAATTGAAACAATACAAAGGGACCTATGCTGCATGCACGCAGGAAGTCTCAGATAATTGCTTTCAAATCAGCCTCCTCTTAAAGAAATTTCTCACAAAGACAGTCTCTTCAAAAATCTCGCTCTTGAAAGTGAAACACATATTCTTGCTAATCCCTTTTTCTTTCCAACACATAGCTAAAAACACCTCCAACATGAAATAAGAAATGGACATTTTAAAAGGATTCTCCCCTAGTCCAAAATAGCACAACAGGTAACTATTAGGACACTGCAGGGTATGTTCTAAGAAAAATAAACTATTTTAGATATATATAGTTAAAATATATGAGGAAATAGTAGAACAATCAGCTCAAGTATATAACTCCTAAAAACTTTAAAAAATACAATTCGATTGAGGGAAAATAACGTAGCATTATGCAGATTTCTGGTAATGTAAGCTTTCTAGTGTGTTATACTAACAGAGTATTAATTTCAGAAAGTAACTTTTTTCAAATGTAATTTTTAGAAAGTTTCTACAATACTCTTAACTTCTACAAACCAAAAATATCTGCAGATCACTAAGAAAACATGATCCACTTAAATAATTCTGCTGAAATACTTTTATCCCACTATGCAATGGATCTGTTTTGCACTTTATGGCCACAAAAAAGGTATTATTAATACAAACTCCAGGGCAAAATAAATCAATGAAAACAGAAGATAGTATGGTCCATTTTCACCCGAATTTAACCATTAGAATGAAATAAAATTCATCATTCAATAAATATAATCAGAAAACAAATTCCATTTAAAAAGATACACATTTTTTACCTTTCCTTGTTTAACAATATAATAAGGATTGCTTCGAGAAAAACCAGCACTTTCAAGGAGATTCATCACATCATTTTTCCTGTTGATAAACAATTAAAAATTTTTTCAAATATATAACAATCTAACAAGAGGCAAAGAATACACTAACCCCTGAGCTAAGGAGCATGAAGAACTACAGAACAGTCATTAAATATCATTCATATCAGCCTCAGGGAATCTTCTGATTCTTATGCTTGAACTCTAAATAATGATTTGCTGAACACGAGACAAAAGTACCTCATATATGAGCCAAGTAAAATACTTATACTCTTTTGTATAAAAATCATAAGCATAAAAATGCTTACGTGACCATTTTCTTGTCTAAGAAATACTGATCCTTTTTGGCGCCGATAACTCTCCGAAGTGAAACTTCCTCTTTGTCGATCTAAGAAAAAAACATAAATGCTCAAACATAAATCTAACAGTAAATGTTTTGGAAACATTTCAGTTAATAGGGTCATTTTAGAGTCCGTCACCATAGCAGTTATTTTGAAACTTCAATTATCTCACTAAAGATATGCTGCTGCTAAGTCACTTCAGTCATGTCTGACTCTGTGAGACGCCATAGAAAGCAGACCACCAGGTTCTCCCATCCCTGGGATTCTCCAGGCAAGAACACTGGAGTGGGTTGCTATTTCCTTCTCCAATGCAGAAAAGTGAAAGTGAAGTCACTCAGTCATGCCCAACTCGTAGCGACCTCATAGACTACAGCCTAACAGGCTCCTCTGCCCATGGGATTTTCCAGGCAAGCGTAGTGGAGTAGGTTGCCATTGCCTTCTCCAAGAAAGATATGCTATGAATACTCAATTCCATGACAAAGACCTTTTTTTAACAACAGCTTGCACATTCCCACTTGTTTACCAGAATGTTCAAAACTTTAAGATAAAGTTAGTATGTAAGCTATAGCTATTTTAGTATAAACTAAATCATAAAAGCCTTCCTGGGTAGCTAAAACAGTAAAGAATCCGCCTTCAATGCAGGAAACCTGGGTTCGATCCCTGTGTTGGGAAGATCCCCTGGAGAAGGACATGGCAACCCACTCCAATATTCTTGTCTGGAGAATTCCATGGACAGAGGAGCCTGGAAGGCTATAGTCCAGGGACTTACAAGCAGCTGGACACAAATGAGTGACTAACACACACAAATCATAAAAGCCTAAGTACAGCTATAAATAAAAGTTTCAAAGCATGAAAAAAGTCAGCTGCATCAATAAAATTCTCAACATTATTACTGAAAAGAAAAAAAGTTACTCACCGGTAACCGGTTGTCTGAATTGTCAAAAATAATCTCCACAAAAGCAGAAATAACACGAGGACCAGTACCCTCCTAAAACACAAGAAAAAATTAATGTTATTTAAATGGTATTTTCATATTCTTTAAATACTTTTAAAGTTTAGTGCAGGTAACAAGCCTGATTCAAAGGAGGAAAATTTCTATCAGACGAGAATATCACAGCAATCCAGTCTATGCCCCAACCACTAATGCCAAAGAAGCTGAAGTTACATGATTCTATGAAGACCTACAAGACCTTCTAGAACTAACACCCCCAAAATGAGGTCCTTTTCATTATGGGGGACTGGAATGCAAAAGTAGGAAGTCAAGAGATACCTGACAAGTTACCTGTTAGATACCTAACAGACAAGTTTGGCCTTGGGAGTACAAAATGAAGCTGGGCAAAGGCTAACAGAATTTTACAGTTTTACCAGAGTTAACACTGGTCATAGCAAACACCCTCTTCCTACAACACAAGAGAAGACTCTACACATGGACATCACCAGATGGTCAATACAGAAATCAGATGGATTATATTTTTTGCAACAGAAGATGGAGAAACTCTATACAGTCAGCAAAAACAAGACTGGGAGCTGACCATGGCTCAGATCATAATTCCTTATTAAAAATTCAGACTTAAATTGACTAAAGTAGGGAAAACCACCAGACCATTCAGGTCTGACCTAAATCAAATCCCTTGCAATTATATAGTGGAAGTGACAAACAGATTCAAGGGATTAGATCTGATAGACAGAGTGCCTTAAGAACTATGGATGGAGGTTCATGACATTGTACAGGAGGCACTGATCAAGACCATCCCCCAGAAGAAGAAATGCAAAAAAGCAAAATGGTTGTCTGAGGAGGAAATACAAATAGCTGTGAAAAGAAGAGAAGTGAAAGGCAAAGGAGAAAAGGAAAGATATAACCATCTGAATGCAGAGTTCTAAAGAATAGCAAGGAGGTAAGAAAGTCTTCCTAAGTGATCAATGCAAAGAAATAGAGGAAAACAATAGAATGGGAAAGACTAGAGAACTCTTCAAGAAAATCAGAGATATCAAGGGAACTTTTCATGCAAAGATGGGCACAATGAAGGACAGAAATG